>NC_087557.1:22985790-23355790 GCF_036250125.1 Pseudopipra pipra
TGAGTTCTGAACAAGTTTCTTTATCAGCAAATTTCATTCAATCGTGTTCCTGCACAAAGGCTGTTCATCCCAATGAAAGTATGTTTTGAATACTATAGCTAAGTATTAAATTATTTAAGGGCCCAATCCAATTTTAAGCCATCCTGCTGACTTCAGCACTGGAGAAGCGAGTTGGACAGGTCAGTTATGGATTTTGTGAAAGTGGTCTTTTCTTTTTATATGTATCTACTTACTGAACAGCAGTTGTTCCTTCATATGTATAATAAAAATATTAACTGTAAGACTTAAAATAAGCATCAGCAATCAAACAAAATGCTTTATTATTAAATTACCTGCTTCCTTAGCCATTTCAGGATAATCAGCACTGTTCTCATTAGGCTTTGAAAACTGACAAGAGGAAACAAAACAAAACCAAAAAACAAATCACAGTGAGATTTAACATCTTTTTTGCTCAAACTGGTATATTTAAAAGCTTTGTATTTAATTTGGAAGTCAACTTCAAATAATGCAAACAATGTAATTTAATTGATCCAAAAGTGTGTGCACAAAACCTTTACAATTTCCAAGTGCTACTGCCAAATCCAGATAAAGTAGGGGCACTTTATGGAAGCTGAGGGCCATTTTTGCTCAGTCTTAAAGAAGATCTATGGCTGTGGATATGGACAATAACCCTGTGCAAAGCCTGTAGGTGGGACAGAGAACTGTCATTGTCACTGATTCATCACCATATATGATATAATCTTCACTAAGACTTTAATAAATACTTCCCTTCCCCTTTATTTTGTTCTAGTCCTATTTATAACAAGAAAATGCTTGCTTTTTGTACAGAATTTATCATACCTCACCCCTCAGCATTGGAGTAGAGATGGCATTCCTATTTTCTTTGCAGTGATTCATTAGAGTCCACCACAAACACATGTGCTTTGCGTTTTTACATCACTAACAAAAAGTGTCGCTGCTAAAAAAAAAGTCTTCATTCTACAAATTATCTGACATTCCCCGTGAGTGTAAAAAGGTCATTTTCTGCCTCCTTGTGCCTTCCTCCCCAACTCCAGTGTTTTGCAACACTGCTGTACTTTCTGTAGTGCCTCCTTCCATTAATTTAGTCTGAGAACCTTCATACTGAAGGTCATAAGAAAAATCAGTCAGCGAGTTAATCGTTGTAAAAGTCTGTTCCTTTAGCTTTTGCTCCTCTTTGAAAATCATCAAATCATTTAGGTTGGAAAAGACCTTTAAGATCAAGTCCCACCATTACCCCAGAACTGCCAAATCCACCACTAAATGATGGCCTCAGGTGAGTCCACCACTGCCCTGGGCTGCCTCTTCCTGGGCTTGGCAATTTTTATGAGTGAAGAAATTTTACTTAATCCTAATCCTACTCCTAAGCCTCTCCTGTGGAAACTTGAAGCCATTTCCTTTTGTCCTGTCACTTGTTACTGGGGAGAAGCGCCCACACGCACCTGCCTGCAACCCGCTCTCAGGGAGCTGTGGAGGAAACTGTGCCGGCCGCTGAGTGACCGGGTACAGAACTGCCCTGAGCCCCTCGGGCAAGGCCAAGCCGCGGGCCAGCGGCTGCGGTGACACTCTGGGGACACTGTGCCCACTGCAGGTCTGTGGTATCGACCCGCTCGGCGGCTTCACCACGTTCCCCTTGGCCGCGCTCCGGCCTCCCCCTCACGCCGGGCGCGGGCGGACTTTGCGCGGCGCCGCTGCCTCCCGGGCCGGCACCGCACGGCTCTGCCCCGCCAGGGCCCACTGAGGCGGCGCCGGGCGCGGTGAGGGGCTTCACCCCACCGGGGAGGGAGGGAGCGGACGACTCCCCCTGCGTCCCCTCAGCGCACACAAGGGACACCCGCCGAGCCCAGCCTGGCCCGGGCCGTTCCCCCTCACACACGCGGTGTCGGGGAGGGCGGGGGGCGGTACCTTGGTCATCCCGACGCCCACCACGAACACCCGGCGCTGCATGATGGCAGTGTGACCTCCTCCTGCTCCTGCTCCTCCTTGTCCTGCCGCTGTCGCCGCGACCCGCGGGCCGTCAGGGACACCGAGGGACGGGAAGAGCGACGGAGGCGGGCCAGCGCCGCCACGCCCCTTAAAGGAGCGGAGGAGCCGGTGCGGCCCCGGACGGGTTGAACCCGTCCATAGCACAGCCATGGCCATCCCTACAGCCATCCTGGCCTATTCCCCCGAATCGCCCTATCTTGTTGACTCATCAGACGTTTTTTCCAAAGTGGAGCTGGAATGACGCAAGTCTCTTCGTGTCCAGAGAAAGGCAACGAAGCTGGGGAAGGGTCTGCAGCGCGTGTTCCATGAGGAGCGGCTGCGGGAGCTGGGGGAGCTCAGCCTGGAGAAAAGGAGGCTCGGGAGGGACCTTCTCTCTCCCTACAACTCCCTGACAGGAGGGTGGAGCCAGGTGTGGATCGATCTCTTCTCCCTAGTAACAAGCAATAGGACGGGAGGACATAGTCTTAAGCTGTGCCAGGGGAGGTTTAGGTTGGACATCAGGAAGAATTTCTTCCCAGAAAGGGTGACTAGACACTGGAGTGGGCTGCCCAGGGAGGTGGTGGAGTCACCGTCCCTGGAGGTGTTTAAGGGAAGACTGGACATGGTACTCAGTGATGATTCGTGATGGACTCGATGATCCCAGAGATCTTTTGCAATCCAATTGATTCTGTGATTCTTTTCCTTCAGAGATATCTTCAGGTCCGTCACTTTAAGGGATCATCCTCTTTTCCTGAAATACTGGATGGGTTCACGGTGAAAACTGAACGTCTGACCTTCATCAACCCACTCTTCCAAGAGCCCTTCCCCTTCCCTCACGGTGCCATCCTTGAGGATCTCCACGGCTCCGTCACGGGACAGAAAGGAGGTCACCTCTTGCCTTCCACAGATATCCAGGCGGCATCTACCTTGTTTTCCACCGCACGGGTCCTCACTTGTCAGTAACCCTTCCGCTCCAGCGGGCTGTCACTGTGTCACTGACTCCTCTAGGTCCTCCTTAAGGCGGCCCGGCCCGGCCCGTGCCCCGCGGCCCCGGAGCGGCCCCAGAGCGGCCCCGGAGCGGCCCCAGAGCGGCCATGCTGCGGCTGGGCCGGGCGGTGCCCGCCGCGCTGCGCGGGTCCCGCCGAGGGACCCCCGCGGCCCAACCGCGCCGGGGCGCGGAGGTGCTGGTGGGCTCGGCCGGCGGCGACAGCGGCGGTGAGTGCCCGGGGACCGGCGCGGTGAGCCGGCGCTGCAGGGAGGGCGCGGGTTGAAGCCAGGTCGTCCGTCGTATCTTAGCTTTCAGTTATGTCTTGATACTTGTTTCCGAGAACGCTCCGGCCAAATGAACGGCTAGATGCATGTTCTTAAGTTATGCGTGCAGGAGAGCTCAACCCAGGAAGTTCTGGTTTGCATACCTTAGATTTTTCTGATATCAGCATTGTACAGCGCTAAAGGTAGGACAGGACATGGGCATGTCTGTACACATTTATGCATAAGAGCCAGTAAACAGTTTGAGTTTTGGTTCAGATTGCCAATGGATTTACTTTCTGTGTAACTATTGCAAGAGCTCCTAAACACCTCTTGGTAGTTTTGCTAGTTACATACCCGTGAACAGTTCCCACAGCTGTGTCCTTTGCTGGTGCTGCTGTCACCTGTGTCTGGTTCAGTAGCTGGCCCCTGGCACAGGCAAAGGAATACACACGTGCAAAGTACAGCTGTGCACCTACAGCAGCAGCAACAGCATCTTAGAACGTTCGTGCCTGGGAAGTGAGCAGAAGTCCAGCCAAGGAAACAGGATAGATCTTTTTTTTCTTTCCAAAGCACACAGAAGCCATTGGATAATAATTTACAAGTCACAAGTAAAAGGGAGAAGTAAATACATGTTTTGGCCTTATTTTTCTGCCTGGACTTAGGAACTTTTAGTGGAGTCTTTTCCACTGATGAGCTTATTAAGTTTAAATATAATGGAGCTGCAATTTCCTAGCAGTTCTGGAACATGAACTGAGAGTGACCAGTCTGTGCTGTTCTCATGCCAACAGCAATCCCAAGAGAATTTTCTTCATTAAAGAAATATACTTTAACACAGTAAGACTGTACAATAAAAACCAAATTAAGTAACATTCAAAAGAGAAATCTAAGATGGATCATTTGGGTTTTGGTTTGTTGGGGTTTTATCCCCGTTTCTGCAGTGATTCTAAGACATATGTTCTTGGATGTTGTGTTGATTTTTCTAAGTCTTATAGTATTTACAGTGCTGCTGAATTTTACAGTTTTTCTGCATAACCGGGTTTTGTAGACATGGTGTGCCACCTCTACTTTTCAAATAACTGATTGGTTTAGAAAATACTTTACATGCATTTTCAAGGAAGAGAAGATGCAGCACATGCAGATATTGTTCCCAGTCAAATTACTGTGTCAGAGAACTAAATGAAGTATAACTGAAATTGTCTCCTATTACCAAGGTATTGCTGAAATCCTAATGAACCGACCCCACGCAAGAAATTCACTGGGAAAAGTATTTGTAAACGAAGTGAGTATGGACCTGGCCTGTAAGTGTGTTTGGAATTGTGATCAATAACCCACTGCAGTAAGAATAGTTGTAGGAAATGTAAAACAAAATCTTATCCCTTGCTGAAGGTCAGTGGGAGATGGCACCAGGGCAAGGCAGGTTAGCCTGGAGAAAAAGGGAGTGTGATAGTTACTGCAGTATCTCAGATGTGGACTGGACAGAGATACTGGAGTTATTGAAGTTAGCTAATTTAATTTAATTTAACTCAGATGCAAGTTAATGTCCTTACTTGTGTGATTACAACAAAAACATACTCATTGTCACACCTTAGCAGGTGATCTGTTCAAGGATAATACATCCTCGAGAAAGTCCAGCTCATGCCTTGACAGGAAGGGGAATGAGTTTAAGGTACAGCAAAGGTTCATCTCTGAGTGGAAGGAAAAAAGAGATGGGGAAACACATCATTCTGAGGCTGTCATGGAGAGATCCTGCTGGTTCCACTTATATGATTTCCAGAAATATCCTGGCACTTGCAGGGCAAAAGGAAAACCCTTGTATCATATATTAGAAGCTTGCTCTAATTTATGCCTGAACTTTTCCCCCCTTGTCTGCCCTCCCTCCCTCGTAGCTGTTCAGTGCCCTGGAGCAGCTCCGCTTCGATGAGAAGGTGCGTGTGGTGGTGTTTAAGAGCCAGGTGAAAGGTGTGTTTTGTGCAGGTGAGTAACAAAGGCTCTGCAAACTGCGCTCAAAAACATGATGGCTCTTGGGACTGTGATCAGATCAAGCAGAAAATGTGTGCTAAAAGAAAAATAGGCAATTTTTTGTGTGGCAAATAACAACCACATTGTTCTCTCAGCTGTCTGTCTCTTGGCTTCCCTGATGAAGACGTGTGTGACACAGTGAGCCACACAGGCTGCATGGTGCCACTATTTGTTTTCCATTTCTTCAAGCACAGGTGGTCTGGTATTGGAGTTCTTGTTTCCAGTTTTATGGATTGTCATCCTTACATACAGTGGTTAGTGTTCCTCTGTGGAATCTGTGGATAGGCCACAGAGGAGCAGCCCCCATTGCTGCAGCCCAAGTGTCCACACTGACCTCCTCTGACCTTACTTAACCTCTACAGAATGCTGTAGTTCAAAACTTCTGAAATGAAATGGTCTGTCCTCTGAGAGGGAAAGGAGGGAACACAGTTTGGATGTCTTTTCCTGGATTCTACTCTTTCTCTCCGTTATTTAGGAGCAGACTTAAAGGAACGTGCAAAGATGGATGATGCAGAAGTTGGACTGTTTGTTAGAAGGCTGAGAAATCTCATGGATGAAATAGGTAAAGGATTATTTCAGTTGGAAAAGTTATCCCAGACTACCTGTAGTGAAACATGCTGTAGGAGGGGACAACCAGCAGGTTATCCACGTAGGAGTTGCTTCCCAAATGACTCCAGCTTATGCTTGAAACAAAAATCTGGTAAAATACTAACTCTCCTGCTGCCACTCCCAGGACAAGATGCATTTCAGTACTGCCTTACCCACAACAAGAGCAGTGCACACACATGGGTGTAATAAATAAAATACCTGCTATGGCAAAGCATTTATATCCAGTTCTGTGGAATCCTAGGGAGGCAGTGCTAGACAACATGAGCTGTGCTGGTTGTCCCACTTCCAGTACATGCTCTGAAACTCTCATGATATGGCAATGCCATAACAACATGGATTTCAATCTCTGAATGGATTTGCTAAATGGATTTGTGGAATATTTGGGTTTGTATCTACAACTCCTCCACTCCCTCTTCTTTTTTTCTTTTTTTTTTTCTTTTTTTCCGAAAGGAATATGGACTCATGCAATTGATTTTCTTCCCCTATTTATGAATTATTCTGCTCTCACTAGAGAGAAAAACCGAAGTGAAAGCTGACTAAAATACCAATCAGAGTTGCAGTAATTAAAAACCCCACAGGAGCAGTCAGGGAGGGGTGGTTACAGCACAGAAGTAGCACATGTCTGAAGTTTGCATCCAACTCCCAAAATATTTGGAAGGGTATCAAGCAGATAATCTACAGATACATCACGTTGCTCAACTGTGAGGTAACAACAGTGTTTACCAAGTTCAGGAGCCTTGGCTGACAAAAACACCAGAAAAACTGATCCTCGTGACAGTGACTTGGGATGGCATCTTTGCTCTGACTGTTGAACTGCACCAGCTGGACATTGATGTGATCGGTTTGCAGGGAGACCGTTCACCCTGTTTTGTGTTGCAGTAGAAAATGAGTTCTTGGGCAATTTTAGACTAAAAGCTTTAGAGTTTAAGGATTCAAATTCCAGAAGAGAACTTCTGGAACACAAGTGTGTAACCTGTGCTGTGTTCTGCAGCTGCCCTGCCTGTGCCCACGATCGCTGCCATCGATGGCTACGCGCTGGGAGGGGGACTAGAACTGGCCTTGGCCTGTGACCTTCGAGTGGCAGGTTGGTGTTGCTCCATGTAGGAATTGTCCTGCAATCAGTGACTATATTTTAAAGAGAACTTACATGCTTGAGAATGGACTGTTAATGGAATCCAGAAGCTTGAGAGGAACTTAAAACAGTTCAGGAACTGAGGAAGCATTTGTTCAGAAATTGTGACATTTAGTTACTACTGGAAAAGCAGTTTCCATGCTTAAAAAGTAAAGCCTATTTTTAGGTAAGATTAGGATTCCTTTAGAAAACTTTATTAGTAGAATTAAACGGTTATTGGAATGTAATTCTGGATCAGCACTCTGGCTAGATCTAACCTTCCCAATTTAAATCAGTTTGGACTGGAAGATTTCCTTTTTCTGTTTCTGTGCTTCCATCCATTACATTTTATCTAGTATGGACACAAGATTCATTGTTCTAGATAAAACTGCTACATTGGGCTAAGCAGCCATACCACACATCCCCCATGGCACTTGAGATGGACATTGGTGAAACACTGTAGTACTCACTTTCTGGCTACTTGGAGAAATGGAGTTCCAGTTCAGTATTGTCAGTTTGTAGTTTTATCAATCAGTTCAGTACGGAAAACTTGTAGTTATACAAATCAAAAAGTAACTAACCCTGCATTTATTTTTTTAATAGCTTCATCAGCTAAAATGGGCCTTATTGAGACCACACGAGGACTTCTTCCTGGAGCAGGTGACCTGCACTCAATCTTCAGTCTCACTTTCTCAGCTGTACAGTAAATATTTTGCCATTAGAGCACTTTAAGCGTTTTGGATGTAAATTAGAAGTAGCATCTTACAGTGATGCAGGAGATCTATGAATCAAGAGTTCTGTCCCAAACCCCGTCTCGGACTTGCTCTGAATTTAGGAAAGTCCCTTTACACCTTTTCTTGTTTATCGAAATACTCAAAAGGGATGCTGAAGCTTTTCAGGTGCCTTTAAAAATGTTGACATAATCAGCTAGTGGTTATAGGATGCCTTTATTTTTTAAACCTCCTGGTTTCATAAGGAGCCAGAATACTAGTGGGGCATTTCTCAGAAATGAGAAAAGGTGTTTTCACTGTTATCCTAAGGTGGAACCCAGCGCCTGCCCAGATGTGTTGGAATAGGTCTTGCAAAGGAACTTATTTTCACTGGCAGACAGATTGATGGACAACAGGCCTTCTCCATGGGCTTGGTAAATCACTCAGTGCCACAGAACAGCGAGGGAGATGCAGCTTACCAGAGAGCACTAGCTTTGGCTAAAGAAATCCTTCCCCAGGTAAGTGTGGTGTTCATGTGGGCAACGTAAAGACAGCAAACAACAACTGAAATTCCTTCCTGGGAAATACTGAAGTCTTGGTTCCTCACGTTTAAGCCTCTTAACTGTCCTTTCTGAATGCAATTTCTGTAGGAACAAGCATTAACATCCAGCTGATTAACCTACAGGACAGTTTTACCCCCAGCTGCAGTCATGCAGCCCTGCAGGACACATTGAAACCTTTCATCATGTAAATATGTGAACTGCAGAAAACACCAATTTTTTAATTTTTTTAAAAATACTTACTAACTTGCTGCAAATTTTTGTAGACTAGAAGGTCATTTGGAGCTAGGACAATGACATAACAATTCCTCTATTATGAATTAATGTGGCTTTAATTATTTTAAATGTTTGTTGTAGTTTGGTTTCTGTTTTTTTTTAATAAAGGCTCCATTTGCTGTGAAAATGGGAAAACTGGCCATAAACAGAGGAATGGAGGTAATACATTTTTTTTATAAATATTGAGGTGAATGAAGCAAACGAGCAGCTTTTACAAATTACTACAGTAAAAATGTTCAGAACAGATGAGTTATAATCCATGTTTAGACCAGGCATTTAAAGCCATTGCAGAGGTTTTAAAGATTTTCTTTAAAAGAATTTCTCTTCTAGTCACTAACACTGCAGTTCTAATACAGGAGTGAAGGTCACTCTGTACTACAAGTGAATGTTTATTGATTTGAGAACTATGAAGAGCTTTGAGGGCTGTACTTCAGACAAATCTCACCCTTCCCTCTCATCCCCAGGTCGACATTGCATCAGGGATGGCTATTGAGGGGATGTGCTATGCCCAGGTAAGTCACCTTCAGAATTCATTCCTGAAAGGAACAACTGTATTTTAATTATAGGATGAGCTTTACAAGTGGTTTTGGTTTTGACAAATTAAAAATGATTCCTCCTGTGAGGAATCTTCTTTGTGCCAAGTTTTGAGAGCACGCACCTGTCTTAGCTAATGGAACAATACAGTACATTATTTTATTACAATATAATGTGCCTCTCAGTGTATTTTTAAGATGGTAAGGCATTAAGTTTAGGGAAAACTGTTTTCCTATATAGTTCTACAGTCTTTGTCTGAGATGCTTTGCTTGTGAGTTACTCTAGAACCCAGTCTCTATTTTCCTAATCGCAAAGCGTGGAAGTTGGGACTTAAAGTATTGAAAGAAAAGCAACCTTAGTCTTACACCACTACTGCCAAATTAGCCAGGACTTAAAACCACATCTACTTGTCAATGGAAAACATACCATTTGCTTTGCTTTTCTTTTTAATATAGAATATTCCCACAAGAGACCGTCAGGAAGGGATGGCTGCCTTCAGGGAGAAACGACCACCGCGCTTTATCGGCAAATAACGCTTTCTAGCTTCCCCTTGATTTTTAGAAAGTACAGTAGGACTGAAGAGCACCCACTGATTTCTTGGGGATAATTTTTATGACACCATTCTGTGCACTTAACCCCTTGCCTTGGACTGCATTTCTGAATACTCCACTGGATCATTTTTCTGTACGAATCTTCCAATAAAGATTTAACTTTGTACACCTGATCCTTAAAGCACGTACATCTTGAGCCAGTGTTGCTCTCACACATTTGTCAAGTAAGGAATATGGAGAAGCTTTGGCTCACCATAAAGAAATTAAAAAAAAAAAAAAAAAGGCAGAAAACATGCTGCACCTAAACACTGTTAGGAAAAACAAACACCGAAGAGAAAGACAACTTAGGAAGTGCTTACTTCCCTAGACCGGAGATTTCAAGCAAAAGTAAATTAGGAAGCAAATGTGGTTTTAGTAAACACTTTACAGGTTATCAAAATATACTTACTAAGTATGGCTTACCACATTGGAACTGGCTGTCATTTCATGCTATGATTTTCTCAAAAGCAAACCACAGTTTCACTTGTGCCAGAAGTTACCCAAACAATTCTGTGGGTGAGGTCACCTTAACAAATCACACACCTGCAAGTTTTCTATGTAAAGATCTGAAAAGATAAAGCAGAGTCAGGATCTTCAGCCTTCACAAAAGATGCTAGAGGTGGGATACGGGAGTTTAAAAGTTGCCTCCAGAATTATTGTACCCTGGCAGAAACTCCTGAAGCTGCACAGGAGTGTGAAGAGACCTTTCTGTAAGTGGCACATACAAGTAAATTAGTGGATTAATACCTTGTAGTAATTTATATTTTTCAGCTTGAAAGAATTCTGCTCACAGTTTGCCTGAAGTCTGTGGGAGCAAAAGAAAAAGGGTATGAAAAATCATTCAGAATCTCTCTGCTTGCTGGTTGCAGAACTTCATGAAGTGACACATCTTCCAGACCTGTGGCCTGATGCCATTATCACCTGCATTTTGTGCTGCAGGGAGTAGTACTTTTTTTTCTGCACAGTTTTAGTTAAGATGCTTTTCAGCAAGTTCTCCTATTATTAGGAAAAAACAGTACTGTAAGGAGAGTTGTCAGCTTTATTTTAAAATCTTATAGCAATTGATTTATATTTATTCTATTAACACCAATTTTGACAAGTTTTGTGTTCCACTTCATGTAATGGAAACTCTATACAAATCCCATAGCAGACATCTCAGAAGGGTGGGGGGTAAAAGCTTGTAGGCTGTTTTTAATTTTTAAACCACCTTCATAATTCAAAGCTACAGCCAGTTGAATTTCTGTCTGAATTGAGAAAACTGTACATAGCCAGATACACACATGAAATTATAGCCAAATTATACTTTTGTACAAAAAAACAATGAGAAAACACTGATTAAATTACTGGATGAGCACCTTTTGAAGTTGCTGAAATACACAATGTTATTGAAGATTAGAGGTGATATTTTTATTTGAAGGATGGGAGCTGGGAGAAGGAAGGAGTTAAAAATAGTAAAATATGGTCATCATGAAGGAGCCATCCCTGCTCATGAGCTACCAAACCTAAGTTTTCTTTTTAAACTCAGTTCCCAAGTATTTACAGAAGTAGCTCTGAATATCAATCAGTGGCCATGGAAATACAGAGACTAAGCAGATAAACAAAAACAATACCTGAAATTAAATTGAATTTGAATGGACATGCAGTTTGCTTCCATCACTTGCATTGTATCAGGCATCTGTATGCTGTGCAATATGTTTCATTGGACACATCATTTGTAACCCATAGGTAACCAAGAAAGGAACAAGTTGTTACAATTAGCATCTTCATGTAAAATTTCAAACTCCACAAAACAATGCCATTGACACAGGGTTTACATAGAACACTGGGTGTATTTTACACTCACTGCCATGACTTGGAAATATAATTCACTGCACAATACTGACTGAATATTTACAGAAAACGAGAGCAATCATTAGTCTCTTATAAATAAGGTGACCAAATATCCTGGGCCTCTGATGAGTACATGCAATCCCCCTTCATGATGAAGTCAAGTCAGTATTTTGCTCTAATGAGCCTTCTCCTTTCCCTATTCCCAAGTATTCTAAAAACAAAAGGTATCACACACAACTAAAAGTAGTCACACAAGAACAAAACTCCCTTCTTGTTATAAAGTTTAAAATCTCAAACTTAGTTCATCCTTTTAGTACTGTTTCATTTTAGTCCTGTTTCTACTGCTTTACTTGAGTGGGTTTCCCCTTTCCCTGAAGATGATGTGGTCCCCACCTTGCTAAGAGCAGGGAGGACTCTGGAGAAATGAACTGCAAAAAGGCATTGTTCCAGCAGTAAGGAAAACAAAAGAACATGGCTTGCAGGCAAAAGGAAAAGGAAGCTGAAGCCCTCATTTGTGTCCAGAAGGGTTATGAGACAATGGACATTTTGGTCGCCTTAGTTACAAGTCTCACTGTAACCTGCATGCACGGACTTGTGGTTTAGTCTGTAGGAGTGTTGGATCTCACAACCACACACAGTTCTATTCAAACACCAAACTGGTGAACAGTGTTATGAAGAGCAATCACAGGGATGGAATAACTTTTTCTCCCAGGAGTCACAAAACAGGATATTCCTTCAAGTCTTGTTTTCAGATGTGCATATTGATCTGTACAAGTCCCATCTCCTGGTAGGCAGCACTAACCCCACCTTATGACCAGCTCAAGCCTGACCCTTGACAAGTCACACACGTGGTTGCCATCAAAGCTGACGTTCAGCAAAGGTTTCCACACATGGTTTTGGGTACCACAGTTACTGGCAAATCACTTTAATGGTGACCAATATATTACAAATTACTCCAACTACACACACATCAGAAGGGATTATTACAGAGACAATACTTTACACTCCTCTACCTGCAGCTTTCAGTTTGGTTTGCTCTGTTGCTGTTTCCTACACGGTGGGGGTCTCCCGTGACGCATAATGTGTTTTTCTAAACTGTCCAGGATGGCAATGGCAATCCTTTGGACATGGGGATCAGTCTGGACGTTTTCCTTGATGTTGTACAAATGCTGTAAACCACCTTCTTCAATTAACATGCTGCAGTATCTGGCAGCTGTAATGAGATTATAGAAAGGGAATTAAAACCAGAATTATCTAGGGTAAAGGTAGCAGATACTGTAAACACTGATTCAAATCCATTTTTGTCTCCAGGCAACATTTAGGACACTCCCTAAAGTGTCCACAGAAGTGCACTGGTACTTAAGCAAATGACAACACAAGAGTTACTTGGACAGGACTCAGATTGTAATGGGGTCTGTTACCAAGCCTGTCTCAACTGACTGGAAAGTGCCCTGTAATGTGCACAGGATTCTCTCTTTCCCCCACCTCCTCTGCAGGCATTTTAAGTGCACACATACAAACTATAAGAAATGGGAATAAGAAGTACTATAGTGTCTATGAGTATCCAGGTAAAAGTAGTACCTTTGCCAAAAACCTCAGTACAGAACAGGTACCAAAAAATGGTCTCAGATATACCACACCATTTGTACAGGCTTGTGGAATGAATACTAACTAGTTCCTTCAAATACACTTTGCCAAATAGTATTGATGGTGGCCTTTAACTAGCAACAGGTTGCTACAAATGCCTTTCCAGGGTTTCTTCCATTTTCACCGTTGATTTCAAAAAGTTGAAATTGCACCTCCAGCAGCTCTGGTGTCACTGAGAGCAGGGAAGAACTATAAAAAGAGCTGCGTGGTGAATGTAATGTGCAGGCTCCAGGGGTTGTTATGGAAAGGTCAGGATGACTGTAATGCAATCCACAGGCCTCAGCCAGGCCCAACTTCCCCATTCAGCTCCATGATGCAACACCAGAGTTAAGTGCTGACGTTCAGCATTTCACTGGGGATCACATTTACTGCAGTGTTACTAATATTTTAGTGAAGTTAGCTCATTGAGGGGAATATGATACAGGCAAACAGCAAAAGGAGAAAAAATAAACAAGAAAAAAATTAAAAAAGAAATTAATTCCATTACTTTCCAGCCTCATCTCTAAGAGTGGGTCAAAATAAAATGCATCTCCTCTCCAGGAGAAAAAGCCTCCTTGGAGCCAAGCACCAACAGCTGAAGATTTTCCCCCAAAATAAATCTACATATTTCAGAATTAAACACATTTTCCCTCAGAGTAGGTTATTACATTTGCTACCAAATGTTTGGTTTCTCTGCAACTTTGTGCAGAAGCTTCTGGCATCAATTACCATCAGAACTAAACTTCAGGAACTACAAACCCCTGTGGCATGTTGAAAGCTCAGAGGTTAGGGCAGCACAAAAGAAACGCTACAAATAAATAGAACAAATAGGACAGTACCAAGTTAACAGGACTAAAGGACAGAGAGAAATGACAGGGTCTTCATCAAAATCTGTTATCCAGAGTCTGACCAGTAAAACAGCTCTGTCAGAACAGTCCTACTTCAACATGAAGAGCCCTCTCAGATTTCTGGGCAGCACCCTGGGAACAGTAGCTCATTATATTTATGAGCTCTATAAAGAGCAGCAAACAGTATTCTGCGTGCAGTTATATATTTTGCCATCTTATTGGTTGGTCCTGAATAGATGCCTTATCACTGCAGAAATAGTGATTTATGCGACAGCGATAAACAAGCCTAGATATATTGCTGTCAAGAAGATTAAAAACTGGCACAGAAAACACTTTTAATACTTTAGAGGAAAGCTGCTTTATATACACACATTCATGTCAAAAATTTAAATCAAAAAACCAACCAAAAAACCCAGCATTAAAAGCCAGGAACGTTTGTCCACTCTTACATTTAGATATGGTTGGGAGATTTATTTCCTTTCCCAACACTTTTATCAAATGCTCTCAAATCATTTTACAAACTAGACATTGGTGTTCCCATTTTGTAGATGGGAAGGAAGGATTAAGGAACTGACCTTTCTGTCCCAGCAAGTTACTGCAAAAGGCGATTAGGGTAGGATTACCCAGCATTTCTGCTCCCACAGTGAGACACTGACACCTGCTATGGTCATTGTTCTTAACTTAAAAGAAATCTGTTGCCCATTACTAATAGTTACATTTCTGAATAAAAACACCTGTGCAAGCAAAAAATGTAGTTAATCTTAATACATCCACATTTTGGAATAAATATTAGGCACCTAACAGTAAAATTCTAGTAAATAAAAAGGATGTAAGGAACTTTTACTACTTTCTTTTTCTGCCCCATTTAGTCAAGGCCCAAATATATCTTCTCTAGAGGATTAGGAGTGAATATCTGAGGAATTCTTATTTTTTCCCACTTCATGCTAATGAATATGTTAAGAAATAAGAATTTGAAGGGTAATATGATCTCAATACATACGATTTTTGCTGCAGACGTGCTGCATGGCCCACACTGCCCATAACTGGACACCAGGTGTCATGAAACAGCCAAGTAGTGGAAAAAACGGATTGAAAGACCTATTAAAACAAAGAGCAGAGAAACAGCTACTTGCTTTGCTATTAGATATCATTACTTCAGAGGTGACATGTTGTCTGCTCATTCAGCTATAGGTTAACTGGGAGAGACACTGATTAAGACACTGGCCTGCTGCATCTAAAACTCTAGTTGAAGGCAGTTATTAGCAAAAATCAGATATAGTGGATATGTTATGTGTTTACCATAAGATCTGGATGCCTCCTGCTCCTTAAAAATAGGAGTAAAAGCAGTGGAAAATGTAAGTATTAGATCTCCAGCAATTATCTAATTGTACTTTTTGGCCTTAAGTTTCTTACCTAGGACAGAGAGCGCTGATCTGGTGTGAGCCAAGATAACCCTACTAGTTAATCTTTGTGTCTAAGTTTTTTAGGCCTGCAGCTGAATACCTTTAACAGAAAAGCAGCATATTTTTATTTTACAGGAGTCTTTAACCTTCTTTGGTCACAAAGGGAAAATTAGCCCACTGCATATTTTTAGCCAATAGGTGTTTTTCCACTGGATGAAACCATGTCTGACTGGCAGCTCACTCTGCTTTGGGAACAAGTTTTAAAACTAGTTGAGTTTATTTTCCAAACTCTAGATCAAGACAGTAGTTACCTGTAAGCCACCATCTCACATTCTGGGGTTGGCCAATTCAAAATGGCAGAATGCTGCAAAACACAGAACCGAGAACACTGACTGTTAAATACAAACATTGAAAAAAATCTAAGAGAGTATGACAAAATTCACCATCATTTCTGTACCAGCTGCTCAAGGAGAGATGTCCTCTGGCTGCGACTCAATGTCCAGGCCTGCTCTCCCCGAGATATCAAGTGAGCAATAATCCCTGCTGCAAAGTAGCTGACTTCCACCTCCACACTGTGCAACAATTTACTGATGTGGTCTATAAAGTCCTTCCACATCAATTCAGAATGGAGTTCTTTAACTTCAGCTATGTTGTTCTGGAAGGGGAAAAAAAAAAAAGAGAATATCAACAAAAAGAATATAGTGTGAGGAGACAAACATAAACTTCAGCTACATTGTGTCAGTAAACATATATAAACACCCGGGTGAGATCTTCATACATCCAAGTGACCACCACATGCCAAAATACTACTTTTGCTTTTGAAAATTTTTCCAGCCTAATGCAGGAATACGTCTTAAAACAAACAGGTTTTCTCATAAAATAATTTTAGGCCATTAACATGCAGATTACACTAAATTAAAGGCTGATTTTAACATTCTAAAAAACAATTTCAGGAAACTTCAGCAGTGCACAATTTTGAATCCCACTATCAATCTACTTTTTGCATTTGGACTCACATGAAGCCTCACTCACTGTACTTTCTTATAAGCTCCTTTTATTTACTGTAAACATCAAATTTCAATAAAACTTTTGAAGAATGCATAAAACAGTCCAAAAATGTGTCAGTTGTGAATAATACACACTATAAAAAATAAAGAAGAACATAAAAATATAAGGGAATTTTTCAGATTAACATAGGGTTAAAAAAACCCTTTCAAAATTAATATTTAGAAGTATGTATTTCAGATTTTTCTTTTTCATCTCACCAGAAGTCCAAGAACTTTCTGTTGGATGGATGATTCAGATGGAAAAGACTGTAGAAAAAAAGAGACAAACGACAGGTAATCATTTATGTTATTATTGAAATCATATTAATTAGAACACTGTGTTGTCAATCCACCACCACCACTGCACTCCTCACCTCTAAGACTCTCATGAAAAGTTCTAGCCCTTGATTTTCAATAAAGTGCCGACATGTTGTTGGAGATTCATCAGTGAGGTTCCAAAGTGCACTCAGTGTGAACTTGAGGGTGGTATCTACAAGATTCTGATTTGTTTTCTGTTTAACTATTTGTAGAAGTTGCTGGAAAAATAAAAATCAAAAAATCCCAGTTATGACTGCGTACTGAAATACATACTGGCTCCTCTGCTTCTTCTGCACCAACCAGGGTAATCCACAGCTGGCATTCACATGCAGAGTAAAGATCTACGTGTTTAGGGTCAAACTATACAAAATAAAACAGCTATTAAATTTTCCCCTCTGCACATGTTTGCCTTCTAAAGGAATTCCTTTGTTTTCACAGTAATTACATGTGTAGCACCACTACGGATGGCACAAAGCCACCCACAGAACTCTGCACCCCACACAAACATTGACTGCACGAAGCATTTGCTTCAAATATTCTCCCTCTGAGCATATTTCACCTGACACAACGGATTTCAAATCAAGAGAAGTCTTGCTGTTTCACTTTGTATTAATTGTGTCAAGTTTTTCCACATTAGTTCCTTTTCACCTGTGCTAATACATCTCCTTGCCACTGGCTCTGCCATCACCTCTAACAAAATCTCTAGGCTTTTCCCTTCTAAAGAACTTTCACAAGAACACAAGTTAGAACTCTAAGAACAGATTATCTCCTTATGTTTACTTTGTATCTCAGGAATACTGGTAGCAGGAATAGCTGGAGAGGATGGGATGTCAGGGAAATATCTGACTTACCCTAACAATGAAGAGTTCTGCCCCAAGTTGAGCTGTTTGCTCTGTTGAAAGCTGTAAACAAACAAAACCATATCAACAATTTTTTAGACTCTAGAAATACTATCCTATCATCTCAAAGCTTAAATTTCATACCTTTGCAGCAAGAATGGAAATTATGGCTACAGCCATCCTTTGCATGTTTTGATCTTCATGATTACACAGCCACTGCATAACAAGTTTGGCTGCTTCAAACCTGGAAGTTAAAAATAGAATTAATTTTCAGAAGTCTTAGTAAAAGAAAGATGTGCATAGACAACAGAAACTGGAAGAAGTATGCCCCATACCAAAAAAAGTAGAAATACAGTCAAATTGCAGGTATTCCATGAGCCTCTGCCAGCTTTGAGCTGTTTGCTTAGCCTCTCTTATTTCTAATTATATATTAAAGTATAGAGGAATTGCTTTCAAAGAAGGAGGAAAAATTTGGCACAATCTTCTGAAACATCAGGTCAACACACTTGAAAGCATCTGGACAAAATATTTAAGTAGAAAAATGACTAAAAAAAGCATTTCCCACAGAAATGCCCAGAAAAATCCTGACTTCTGTTATATGCCATCAGTGACAGACCCATCCAGTTGAAGTAAAAAATACCTGTATACCAAAGGATTTTTTCAGACCTATATTCAATGGTATATGTTTGGGTCCACAGGCCTAAAATAACATAGGCCAGGTAAATTCAGCACAATGGAATGATTTAAGCTGACCAAAACTGAGACTAGAAACAAAGCTTCCGAAGGAACAGACAAAGAAAAATATTCTGCAATCCTACATTTAACATAATTTTAACCAACACATAAAACTTGCCTGTTAAATGGAACATCCTGAAGGATTCTGTCACTGCATAGTGAAAGAAGGCAATTCTTTTGCAGCTGAGAAATGAAACAGAATTCCTTCATCAGAAACATACATATTTCAGAATATTTTCTTACTATGAATCAATAAACATATTTCCATGAGGTCATGAGCCTTTTGTTAAGATCCACGAGACAGAGAATCCTACAGGAAACAAAGGAATTTTGTCTTTTACCTGTTGATGGTTTGGGAAGTGCTCCATGGCCTTCAGGAGCAAGTGAGTGACGTCGGCCAGGAGCCGCACGGGCATTCCCGCTGCCAAGTCCTGCTTGGTCAGGTTAAACACACAGGCACTGGCTGCCAACTGCACGGGCAAGTTCAGGGGGTGATTCCTCATCCCAATCACCACCAGCTGAAATACAAGAGTTTTGCCCACCTTAGTTACTTACACATTTGCACACAGCTCCCAGGAACAACCTGCTGCTGCTCGAGGCCACAGCACTGACTCCCAGCACCCAATTTTTGCCTCCCTGTCACTTCAGTGAGAAATCCATCTGGTGGGATTTAAATTCTCAGGAAGAACATTTCCTTCTGTTCAGTGATTCAAAGCTGACAACTTCTAGTGCTCCAAGTCCTTTTGCACAGCTTGCAGCAAGCTCTCAAAAGAGAGGCTGCATGGAATGGAAAAAATTCCTAGAAAGATCCAGGGTTTGCTTTACACCCTGGGCTGAAATCACCAAACCCTTTCAGAGGTGAATGAGGTAGGATAGAATCTCTGCAGTGCAATGGTAACAATGTGGTGGCTTGTTTGGTGATGAGCAATTTCAAATCACATCCTCAGCTGCTAGGTCAGAACAGATTACTTGCAGCTCCTTCCTGAATTGTTTTTGGCTAGGTATGTTGACTGTGATCCCACCTAGGAATACTTTTCTTGTTGATTATTTATGGACAAAGTCTTTTTGATATTGAGGCCAGCAAGTTCAAGGCCACCTGTTCAACACCAAAGAGGACAGGAAAAACAAAAATCATGTGTCCTACTGATACCTCTTTTTGCCACAGCAAAAATTAACCATTTCTGGTGTTCCAGACATGGAAAGCCAATGCCTAGAATGGATGTCTAAGGAAGTTTCTAGGCTCCAAAATAGAGCCCAATATAGAACACCAACGATATTTACTCACTTGCTGTCATACTGGAAGGTGACAGTAGAGAAAACTGTCACTTATTATTACTTATTATTACTGTTTATGAGCATCAGCGGGAGGCACAGTTCTGTCTGGTGAATGAGACAAGACAGACCTTTGATTTGATCCAATTATGTTCTACTGACAGAATTCAGCATATAAAGAAAACTTCATATCATATTAAAAGTTATGTGAAAAAATTAATTTAGATACTATACATTAGCCTAGATCCACTTTACCTAACATAAAATGCCACAGGGTGTCTTCTACATCACCACTGTTTAAAGAGTTCTTTAATTTTTATCTAACATTACAATTTTAATCTCAACAAACACAACCAAAAATGTAAAAGCCTATAAAATAATTTATACCAAGAATCCGAGGGTGAGCTCAGTTTAAGAAACAATGCAGGACAATCATCAAAACTATACTATTTTACCTTTAAAATTTCAGGCTTTGTTTTTTCCATGACGTGTGTCAGGCTGAATAAATGAAAAAGCGCTTCTCTCACAAAGAAGGCCCGTTCACTGTAACGCTTCAGTGCTTCAGAAATCTGGGTTTCATTTGCTTCTCCTGACACCTGTGAGCACAGAAATAATCTTTAGTTCAAGATGCCATCATTTTACTTTAAAAACTTTGTTGGCAAGAAGTACAAAGCTGCAGTTTCAAAGGGTACGATATTTTGGATTGCTTTAACTTCGGATAATCCAGAACTATACAATCTGCAAACTTTCTCCATAAAGAAGTCACGTTGTAAGCCAAAATTAGGCCTCAGTCATGTCTTTAAGCAGAACTGTATGGAACCATTAAGTAAAAGTAGCACTTCACACCTACCAAAAGCTGTGTATGATGCCCCAAATGCCTACAAGCACTGTTTGTGACTGAATGCTCTGTCACTGCAGCTGATAAACTGATGGTGTTTTAGCTGTAATTTTTTCGCCCTGGTTCTAGTTCCAGCAAAAATAAAAAAAAAAAAAAATCCATTCCTTATCTGCATCAAGTTTCTTATAAACTGTATCTGTAGCAAAGGCTTTCCAGCACCATATTAGAGAACTAAGTCATGCTCCCTGCAAAAGAAGTAATTCTTAAAACCAGACTTGAAGTACATGTGAAAACCAAACAACGAACTAAGTTGGCAAAGACTGCATTAGAAGCTGAGCTGTTGACTAACATGAGCTTTAAGTTCAGAATATTAAATCAGCAACTGGCTGCAACTTTTTTCACTGCCCAGTCTGCTATATTCTCTATTTAACTATTTAACTATTTATAACTGTATATTATAACTGTAAGTTGTATAACTGTGGATGGTTTGTTCCTCAGTCCTACTATTTAATGAATCTTTGCTGCAATCACTGTTTTTTAAAATTCCTAGGGCAGCATAAAGAACTTGTTTTCCTTAACACATCACACACAGGAAAGCAAATGTTCATAGATTAAAGTGTCACATACATTCTGTACATCCTGTATTGAATAGAGACATATTTTTTTAAACTTGTGAGATCAGAAATATATTACAGCCTAGAGAGAACTGAAAACATCTTGGATTTTGTTTTATATTCTCTACTGATTAGAACAGGGCAATCATATTTACTGACATGTTCTGCAGCCAATTATACCCTACATGAAGTATTTCCATTTGGCTTCATGTTCTTAACTATAATATCTGCCTGGTGTTCATAATCAAATTTCACTGGACTGCAGTAAAGGCAGTAATATTTTACCTCTGCTGTTTCCATGAGTGCTGTGTCCTGTTTATTCTTTAGCAGTATCTAGACTAAGCAGTTGAATATTTCAGTAGAGTTACTAATGAATTTAGGTCACCAAAAAAAAAAAAAGGAAAAAAGGAAATAAAAACAATCACAGCCTACAGTCTCTTCTTGACAACTATGTCTTAAAAAAAGAAAAATGAAATGCAAACTGCTTTTTGTTAACTACACTGCCAAAGTCCATTGGGATTTTCACATTACTAGAACCTTCTCCTTTCCTGTGTTTTCACAGCACAGACAATTCTCTGAAGCATGTATTTTAAACAGGAGGATTACACTGAACTATTTATAACAAACATGAGGTATAATTTCCTGATGCTGTACACCATCACACCAAAGGGGAACTTGCTTTCTCTGACCAGCCATTTCAACATTCATACACTTTGCTCTCACTGTGACAACTAAGTACTCAAGTGACCCAACCAGTAACAAATTTCAGAAGTTTCAGGGGAAAAAAAATTAAATTGTGTAGCTGTTGTTCCACTTGCCTATAACAAGAGCATTCTGAATTTTAAAACTGAAGTGCAAAACACAGCTTGCACAGGAGACAGACTAAACTATGGACACATTATGCACTCTTCCTCATTCCCTCTGCAGTTTCCATCCTCATGGCACAGCAGCAAACAAAACTCAGAGTTAAAGATGATATACCACTGACTTGCTTAAAACATCTCTTTCTTTCTTCATTAATTCTGACCCCTTCATAGTAGGGACAGGACAGGCTCATTCTCCAATAAGTGCATCCATATTCTACAGAACAGGGAATGATGTCTTGTTGCCTGGCACTAAAAGATAAATAAATGCACTTCAGCAAACACTGTCTCACCCTAAGGGACTAAGGAATTTAGGATTTGTTCAAGAAGAGGAAGCTGTTCATCCTAAGTAATTGCTTCTTACATGTTCATCACCAAAAGACCTTTCAAGGTGGGTAGAAATATTGTAACAGGAAATAGTGGTGGTGGTCAGAGCAGCTGAGTTATTCAGTTTTACTGAATAACTGAATAACATCTGCTGTGTTAAACATGAACTGCTCAAAGCTTATGCAAATTGTACCTCCACCTCTTACACACTCTGAGTTATGAGAGACACTGTGCTGGAATCCAGAGAATATTATTCCACTAAATGACTTCAGACTAGACAAAGTTCAGCTCTCTTAGGTATGTTAAATCAGGATCACTGAAAAGAAAACAGGTACTTCTTCCAATAATAGTATTACGCAAATTTAGCAGTTTGTGTCAGAATTAAGTAGGAATTTGACATAAAGTCAGTAATTACAATTAACAGTTAAAAAAGTGAACCTACAGTCTCCTCCTGAAACACCCACATACATTTGTTACACATGATTAGTTCTATTTTTCCTGTACATCACAATTTTTCAGTGAAATTAATTCCCCCACTTAACCTTTAGGTTCCCTTCTCCTGTCAGGAATTCCGAGTAGCCGGCGTCGGTGGCAAGCAGTCCCACAAACTGCATGGTGGGTCTCTGCTGGATGAACGCTTCCACAGCTTTGTCTGTCACGTGTTTTCTGCCAGAAATGTCCAATGACACGAGGTTGGGCAGGATATCCTTCTGTTCCAGCAAACGAAGGGCTATGTCCGATGTGAACTGTTTGTCATCGGAGATATCGAGGTGGTTCAGGTATTTCAGTTCTCTAATAACGTCCAGGATCTGGGTCGTGGTCATTTTCAAGCATTTCAGGTGGTGCATGGTCAAAGACTTGAGCCGGTCCTTGCAGGTGAGGAGTGCTGTGATGTCAGTGACGGAGGTGTTGGATATATCCAGGCTTTCCAGCCTCGGGAGCGACGCGACATCTGCCAAGTCCTCGTTGTAGAACAGCACGTTGGTGATGCTCAACGCGCGCAGCCCGGAGAGCTGGCTGAAACACCTCTCGTACGGGTCTTCCAGGGAAAGAGTCAGTGAGTTCAGCACAAGGCATTGCAGGTTCTGCTGGATCCATTTGTTGCTGCCCAGTCCACTTATAATGTCTGTGATTGTTATGTCTGCGTTCACCCCCGTGGCATCCAGCTCCACCAGCTTGTGATGGCAGAACGCTTTCCGGAAGGCCACGGCCGAGATCTTGGCTTTCCGGATACAAGCCCGTTTCAAACGCATCTGGGTCCCTCGGAAGATCCCCACAGTGCCATCGTTCAGAAGCCCTGTTGGAAAACAGCATCAGTGTTTGGCTCCAGTGTTACAGAACACCACTGTTATTTTAAGAAGCCAAAGGGTTAGCAAAGAAAATTAGTTACGAGGGAGATTATCTTGGATCATTACGCCACTGATCCCAAAAATCTTGTATTTGAGATTCCATTTTTAAGATTATGACCTCACTTTTGGAAAATTCCAGGTTTAAGAATAGGATAGATACATTAAGGAGTAGTATGTACACATTACCTGTTTGGTTTAGAACATGGAACATGCAATAAATAAAACATGGATATGATTCAAAAACAATCCCACTGCTGCCTGCATCTTTTGGATTTTCTCCTTGAACTTCTTAGAAGTTGTGCTAAAAACAGAATTTCAAAATTTCTGAGTATAATTCTTCCCTGGCCATAGGTCTATTAACCTCAAGATTTCACCACCTATCAATGACCTGATCTCATCTTGCTTTAACTGAATAATTTAGCATTTGACTGAATTCATAAGTAGGATCAATACACTAAATTAAGCTAATCAAGTTCTATATATCCCTCAGGAAGAAGGTAGGAGTGTTGCTCAGAAACGAGCTGAATGTGAGAAAGAAACCTAAGAAGTGATTCAAAGAGGAGAAAGAGGAGGGCAAGGAAAGGGTGAGAAGGAGACAAAGACAGAGATGTAAAAAGGAAGATGCAACAATCCTTTTTTGAAATTATTATCTTTTTACTCTGTAGAAAGGAGAATGCATAAGGAGCCTTTTCTTGCAACATGCAGACAACATCCTAACTGAAACAATACATTGAGTTCCCTGCATGGAACTACCCAAAATGCACTGAATATACCATGGTATCTTATCAACAGCAGGTTTACTGCTTTATAAAAAGCCACTAGAAGAGTACAGTTGCACAACCCTGCACACAAAAGGAGTAGGAAGAACATGTCCTTCTGGTTTCACTCTACAGGGTTATACATGTCAGCACTCCTGGTCTTTAACCTCCTATCTTCACACATATTTAACATGGAAAGCAAAATAAAAATGCATTATATATGAAAAATAACATCACTGCCACTACAGTCTGGATTTAAGTCATGAGCTAGTAATTGCCTCTGTGAAAAGTCAAATTAATGTTAAGATTTGCAGACCTTTCTAAAGAGCAAACTGTTTGGGCATTTCTGACATAGTAGTCAGGGCATTCCTCTTTTGCTGGCAAAGCAAAAACACGGGGTGAAACAACTGGTACCAAGCAGAAAAAGTAAAAGCAATAAATATAATAATAGTTTGGTTCAAGCATCACCAAATTACTTCTCCATTTTTGCTCATCTTTTCATCTAAGGATTGAGGCTCTCTCACTGGCCCTCCTCAGCCTTGACCTGTTCATCCTGCCATGCACGTTTTTCCATCCTGCCCTCTGTGTGTTTGTGACATTTTGGTATCTGGAACTGTCTTCCTCATTGGTAATAAGTTTCTGGTAATTCGGTTTTCTTGAATCTGATTTCTTGGGACTACTCTAAAGAATTACTTATCAGAAAGCAAAGTATATTAAGGATTAATTTTTTTTTGAGCTTGTCTTTTTTTAGGACCATTCCTTCTGTTGTTTCTGACCAGAACACCAGTATTTGCACAGTAAGACCCAATCAAATCTGCATCTATAGGATAGGGTACTTGATGTGTGTACAGGAATTTTTGTAGTGTCATGTCTCATCTTTTACCAAAAGTCTCCAGGATCTCCAGGAACGGGTCCTCCTGCCTCTTCTCTAGTGTAATCTACACATTCAATTTTTCATAGTAAGAAGCTTTATTGGCACAAATTTTCCTTTACCATGCCTAAAGTAAGCGAACAAGGGCAGCTCTCTCCTCAGAGGTGTGCTCACAGGGAACATGACAGGCCAGTACACCACGTGTTAGAACACCACAAGGTGCTTATACCACTCTTGACACTGTCTGCTTTTGAGTAAACAATTCCACTTCAATAAAAGTGACCAAAGAGATGAGAAACTATTTTTAAAAATCACAAGGTTATTTTCTAGTTTAATCATAAGGGCACACAGCAAAGAAAATTGCATTGCTCTGTGAGAGATACTGGAATATTTGAGTGTTGTGAGAAGTAGTAGAATCAAATATTTGGTTTTTTTCTGAAGTGACTAAAGAAGATTAAAGAATGTTCAATTAAAGGAACATCAAAATCATAAAGGCAAGACAAAGGACCTATTTAGAACTATCTGCTGAAACTGTGGAAAACCAAAAAATAACAAAAATTCTCTATTAAGAGATTAATGAACACAGTTTAAACAGCTGCAACAGCAGATTCTACTAGAAAATACACCAGAACTGCAGTGTCACATTCCAGTAGAATATTTTCACTGCTGCCCCACAAATAACTGTTTTTACCATGAAATGCCATCGTCTGCAGCAGTCGATCAGCCACTTCTTGAGGAAACATCCCTGGCTCCTGCAAGCACAGTGTCCCATCTTGCCTTTCTGTGCAGAACTTCTCTAGGTTGGCAGTCAGGAAATTCAAGCAGATATCAAGTAAAGAATAAGGAGAAGCTTCCTCCTGTCATACACAAAACACAATGGAACAAAGGAGATTTAGTCAAATCGTTCTGTCTTGTCTATGAATCTCCCATTACTCTACAATGTTCTTTTTTGTGTCTGGTAAATATTACAAAAGGAGATGTGTCCAACAGAGCCAGGCAAAGGCAGGTCACACAATAAACAACTGGCCCAACTGCTGGGAGCCTCCTTCTCCAGTCATCCCAGAACCACATCCAGTCAGGTCTGCTGGGCTTGAACCCTGCCTGTGTCCCCACGGGAAGAAAAGTAATTGCTGAAAAATAATTCTAATTTATTAAGTCTACTGGAAATTTATCATTCGAGGCAGACTAAAAGAAGATTTTAAAATCAAATTTTACTCCTGGATTTAAGTTATTTCCTTTAATCTCTCATTTAAGTCAACCCATATTAGAAGCCTACTACCAACCTACATTAGAAATGCAGATAAATTTCATATATTGCAGATAAATTTCCTACATATAAGAGCCATTTTTCATACTGAAAAGGGCAGCTAGAGCTTCAGATCAAAAAAGGAAACTCAAAAAGAACTGGTTTAATTCCAAATTTTGCGCAGCAATAAAGTAATATCTATTACAGTAGTTCTGTTCCTCCTTTTCACACTGTGCCTGGAAATCACCTCTAGCAAAACCTTGGGTACAAAGGACAAGGCAGAATATAAACCTGACCTTCTCCTTCAGAGTTTGAGGTTGTACACTGATACATGAAAGTCTCAAAAGGTTTTTCTATTCCATGTCTAATAATAACCCACTGTTTTCAGGCACACAGATTAATCAACATAAAGAGTGACTTGCAGCACTGTGAATCATCCCCAGCACCACACAAAAGGAGGCCGAGTGACTGGTACATACTCCCCCAGACAATATTGAAAATAACAGCATCAACCGGTGCCAGATCTCATCTGCAGCAAAAATTGGAGCTTCCCTTTTATACTGAAAGTTCTGGATAATGTCACCTTTCTTTCCCAGCTCATTTAACTTCTCTTGCTTCATTTGCCTAATATGCTCATCACAGAAGTACAGAAATATATAAAAGGTTACCTAGAAGAAATATAAATAAGTTTACAGAGATAGGTCTTCCAAGATAAGGTGCACATATTTGAAGACTGGGAGGTACCACATTAGAGCAAAGATGGAATGGAACTTATCTTTAATGAATCATTTATTGACAACAATGAGAGACTGCAATTTAATAGCTCCTGAAGACTTAAGTACAGGCTTGGGAACTAATTATTCAAATGTAAGCTCTTTCTGCAGCTTTTGACATTCAACTTCCAACTCCTTTGTCTCAATTTTGCTAGGTATTTAAATTTTTTTAAGCTTAATTATTACATTTTTTTGTTACAGAAACAGGAGTTCCTTTGTGATGCAGCTTGCTCACATTACCAGAAAACAGCACTTCTGGCTGCCTCCAATCCTAAGTTGGTAAGGAAAGGAAGGACAAAATTTGGAACTGTGAATGCCTTCTGTTTCTTTGTAATGTGCAACAACACCTGAGATACTTCTAAAGAGAAAAAAAGCCAACTGGTTATTAAAAGTACATTTTTAAAGGAAATGGGAAAATGTTCTTTTTAACTTGAAATCCATACATACACCCAGGATTGGTATGACAGCTGACGATTCAAACCAAAATCAGAATCCTTACTCAGAGGTACATGAAAATCATTCCCACTAAAGCAAAGACATCCTCGTCTCCCATCAGCTCTTGTATTTCTACTTGGATGCTCAGATGTGACAAACCCAGAACCCTGGCTCTCCTCATTCCTTCTGGCACCGTTCCACCGTTTCTGCCAGAAAAGCTGAAACACTTTTATCTATCAGTGAGCAAACTCCAAAGAGAATTTTTAGCCCTGCAGATAGGCCACTAGCAGATGACTCAGAAAACTATTTTTTTCAACCAGTACCTCTAAGTGGCCAATCTGTCACTTAAAAATAATGTTTGGATTTTTATATAATCACTTTAGAAGTTCATACAGGGCATCTCCAGACAATAAAGGAACAAACCCCAGAAGGAGGGATCAATTACCCTTGCAAACAACATAGTACCATTTTTATTAACTCCACTTGTCCCAGTTGTAGGAGTCATTTGTAATGTTTCTTCAAATTGCTGCCCAAAGGTTGAAGAAACAGCCCCAACAAAGGCTCCTGAGGTAACCTGGGCAGAGGTACAATGTTTTTATCTGTATCTAATAAAGTACTTTGACAAGCACCATAAAAACAATTTCCTAGACTGTTTGCTACTGCAATTGCAGCTTGAACTCAGCCTGTAAACATTTTATGTGAGCTGGTGGCTCAGCTTCTCTTTACCTAAAGAGAATATTGCCCAGTTAAAGTTGTATTTAGGCTCTCAGAAGGTCAGAATTTAAGTGGTTCCTTCCTTTAGCTGTGCTTTTTAATGTCAGCTTGAAAACAAACCTGCCATTTGTTTTCAGCTCACTTCACATTCTGGTTCTAATACTCTAATGAGAGACCATAAATGTGTGTCAACCACAGCATAGCATTTAAATTTAATATTTTTTTAAATTTAATAAAGAATCCAGCGGTATTTGAGTAGAACTTTCATTATGCTATTTTACTTTTTCATAGTCCTCTTAATTTTCTGATACTTTCATTAAAACTCACAGCTTCTTTCATCCTATGATATTAATTAAGTAGGCAGGAAACAAATATAAAATTAAATTCCACAAAACACAAAATTATGCAAGCCTGGGTGCCTTCATTAGCTAAAACATATATTGTAGGAGTAATGTGACACATCCAAATCCAGCTAGCTTATGGAATAGCACAAAAAGGAGAACAAAATGGGCTTTTTAAGGCTTATTAAAATTATTACAAAAAAAACAAAAAAAACATTTTAAGTGCTTAATATAACCAAGGCAAACCAAAAGTGTCCAGGGGGACAGTAAACTGCCTGGCTACTGGCCTTTGACAGTAATCCAATCCTGGGGAACTGAAATGCAAAACCCACTTCAACGTGATGTTACCAGCTCAGCTTTGAGCTCACACCAGGGCAGCTGGAAAGGTTTTCACAAAGAACATTATCCTTCAACACTTTCTCCTCAAAACCCCTTGAATCGACTAAGTACCACTAAAATATATTCAACATATATTTCAAAATGCAGTTAAAGAGGACAAAAGAGCTTGAGGGGACATATTAGAGTACCTGGGATAAATTAGAGAATCTTAAGCCCAACATTATGCCTAGATTAACTGGCTGAGTGTGTCAAAACAAAATCCTGTTCCTTTGGGGAAGCACCACCAAGCAAGCACCTGCTTATACAGTACCTAAAAAAAATAAGAAACAGGTTTAACTGACGTTTTCTGTCAGTAATTACAATCTAACTTTTCAAAAAAAGTAAATTCCACTGTTGTGTGGGCCTTTTTCACTATATGTGTTGTGATCCTTCTGACTCCAGCCTGAAAGATGCAGTTCCTAATGGCTCTGTGTGCCAGACTCATTACAAACCAAAGGGGTTTTTCTTTTTATAAGTAGTTTTTTGTTTTGGTTGGTTCTTTTTCCCCCTCAGCAATAACACTGGAAGAGAAACAGCAATTGCAGCTCTAGCAGTACCATGTTTATGATGCACTCCCCGATTTTTACACCCAACTCAGTATGGCAAACCTCAAACGTGTAAGGTCTCTGATATGTTTGTGGCAGTTCCTTCTCTCAAAATATTAGCAGGGAAATAAGAGATAATTTAGAGCCTCAGCCTTTGGTGTTGGATGTATCATGTTTCTCTTTTCCACCTCTCCACAGTCCCAAAATTTTACTTACTTTCTTAAAATGAGCATTCTTAAAATGATTAAGAAATAGCAACTCAGGCAACAGCCATCAAAGTTCTTCTGAGTGCTAATAAAGGAAAGGCAGTGAAAAATAAACAGCTCCATGATTTATGTTACTAAGAAAGCTTTATGATTATCCTATTTAAATTGAATTAAATGAAATAAAACAGATGCAGGCAATTTGTTAACCAGACTCAAGGAAGGATTATGCTCAAAACTCAAATTTAACATAAACCATTCTGGCACAACAAGTGCAATTGAAGTTGCTAGTGATACAAAGTCAGCAGAGATCACGAGAGGTCTAAAATTAAATACTGCCACATCAGAACGACATAATAAGGCCATGTATTTCAAGATTAGTATGAAGAACTTCAAATACAAGTTCAGTTAGAAATGACTGGAGAGAAGAACCTGAGTGGTTTGCTGAAACACAAGAAAACACGAAGCAGCCAAAGAAGGTGTCAGGAGAAGCATCAAAAACAACAGGGAAGGATTAGATCATTTTCAAGACACTTGAGTATCTCACGGGGCTATCTGGGTTAAGTGATACCTGAATCATTCGAGTTTAAACATAACAGCTCCTAGAATGCTCTGGGGGGAAAAAAGCATGTTGGGAATAGGAAATAAACCCAGCTTTCCTTAGCCTAGCAGATCAAAAGGTGAGAGATACGAATGCTGCCTATAAATACACCACAGTGAATACAAACTATAAGAGGGGAAAAAGTCATTAAGGAGAAGCACAGTGCCAGCACAGCAACAAAGGTGCATTAAAACAGTCAGTACATAGTTAAACAATTAAGTTCTGCCCTAGTTCACTGATTAGAACAGCAGGCACAAAAAGTACCTACTTTAAAAATAACGATAAATAAATTTATTAGGGGATTGCCCGAAATTAGGCTTTTAACGACAAAGGATGAGACCAGATCGCCCAGGAAGGTCCTGCTAGTCCTTTAGAAGTAAATATGCACACTCATGTCTGGAGCAGAGAAGCAACTCGAACAGCTCCCATATGTTCTGCTCCGGCCTGTCTGGAGCAGGGAAAGGCTGTTCCTTTGGCAGCTCCGAGCTGGAAGAGCCCAGCAAGGCCCACGCTTCCTCCTGTCTGGACAAAGCAATTCCCGAGGTGCTGTCGGAGGGCTGGAGGAGGCACAGAGGCCGGGCCGGGCAGCGGTGCCCTCACGCCGAGGGGCCCTGCCCGCGCTCCGCCGTGAGGGGCGGTCAGGGCGGCGAGCCCGGCCCGGCCATCCCCGCGCTCACGGCGCCGCGGGGACACCGGGGCGCACCGGGCAGGGCTGGGACCTCCCTCCCGTCCGCCGGGTCCGACCGCCCTTTTACATAACGGGTGGCGGCGCCGCGGTTACACAACGGCGGGGCTGCCCCGGCCCGGCTCGCGGTGCCGGCGTGAGGGACGGCAAGGGGTCCCCCCGGCTCGCCTCAGCCCCTCAGCGCCGCCGCCATGGCAGCCCCTTCCCCCCGGGTCACCTCTGCTCCCTCCGCCGGGTCCGGCACCCCGAGGCTGCGGACGAGCAGCCTCCCCACCTCTTTTCCTCTTTCCCTACCTCCTGCCTCCCTACCTCCTTGCCTCCCTCCCTCCTTCCCTCCCTGCCCGCCACCGTCAGCCCCTCATCGCCCCCTCACCATCGCGGCGCTGGGTGCCGCCGGCGAGCGCCCAGCCAGCCGGTCCCGACGCTGGGCTCCTGCTCTTTCCTTTTTTTTTTTTTTTTCTCTTCTCTCCTCCCTCCCTCCCCCGGTGTTTACCTCCCCGACCTGGAAGTGAATGTGCCTGAGCCGGCCGGGACGCGACGCCAAGCCCGCCTCCCTTAAAGGGGCTGCGCCGGCACAGCTTTGTGGGGTGCCGGGAGAGCGGAGCTTCTCCAGGGCTCGAAGTGTGAGGAGAAGGGGCCATTGCTCAGCAAAACCCATCGGCCTCGCTGGTTACTTGTGTGCGGGGAACCTTCCTGCCGCCTGGTTGCTCTGGGTTTGGAGCCAGGTTTCGGGAACACTGAGGCACCAGGAGTGCCCGGGCTGGAGCAGGTGAGCTGCAGCTCCCTGTGTCTGGACCTCTCACAGCCATGAACCGGCGTCACTTCTTGCTTCGTGCTCACAAGCCTCTGAAATTTAAGTGTTTCCTGAACGAACTAGTTTATTCTGGTAATATGAATAGTAGCCTGCACCACTACAGTCGCTTTTGCCATTTACTTTGGAGAGGACCTTTGCCATAAGGAATAAACTATTACAAACAAAGTAATTTAAGGATTCAGATATAGTAGTAGTGAGGAAAACCTGTCTCCCAACTAATACGTACTACAATGTATTGCTTGTAAAGGGAATAGAGTTATTTTTTGTTTCAGAATACAAAGTAAAGAGTAATACAAGTACCCCGACCAAATAAAATGAATTTATAGAGTTTACTCTTGAAGAAATGCTGATTCTACATACAGAAGCTTTGGATAACTGTTGTTTGTAAACCAGCAAGACACATAAATACATATTAAGGTATAATTGCTAAAATACTTACATTTCTGTCATTACAAGCTGACAAAATATTCTACAAATACTATGAAGCACAGTTCTGCCTGTTTAAGGACTACATAACAAGGGTCAATTATAGTCCCAATTCTTTAGATTAGGGTGTTGATGTAGAGAAAATAAATTATGTACTCTGGATCTGACAAGAACAGAATTAAGAGTCTTCATGTTTTGAATTTATCTTAAAAATCTAATCTCCTTAGAAGAAATAATTTATATTATTATGAACACAGAAATTAGCTTAGATTAGGAAGGAGCTGGTCTTATTATTCTTGGTCCATTATGAGTTTCATCCACTTCCTAATGCCTTTACAAACTTCCAGGCTGTTCTTTTGATACCTATATAACAAATTCACTGATTCACTCCCAACTTCTGTACAGATGTCACCTTCTCTTTCTCATTCCGTATGGATTTATGATAGAAACTATCTTCCTTTCTCCTGTCTGGGCTCAGACAGTGAAAACTTTGAAGTGACAGACTGATCCCCTGCTCCCAGTGCCAGTTCTTGGCCTGCCCCGCTGTACTTGGGAATCCTCTCTGTCACTCCATTCCTAGTTTGGAGAGGCCGTATGGCTGAGTTGGCACCGGCTCAACATCGGCATCAGAAACTGCAAAGGCAAAATCCCAGCAGGAGCACACTCTTCAAAGACTTAAACCAACAAACTCAAGGAATTTCTAGTGACTCTGTGCAAACTGGAATGTTTTTCAAAGATGTTTGTTCAAAGAAACAATATTTCTGGTACAAAATCAGTTAATTTTCCAAAAGCCCTCTCCAGAACACAAGCTTCCCACAGTCTCCAATCGCAGCCAGCATGGACCAAACGATGTGTATCTTCTTACTTGTGTTCTCTAGTGGGTTTGGGTCAATACATTTTGAACACAAGATTTTAGCTTCCTATGGAAAATGTGTTTTAACTGCAATCCAAATTTAGAGCAGTCTGAAAACTTTTAGGGAAATACTTTAGAAGCCGTAACTGGTGTTTCAGCCATGTGCCCAGCTGAGTTTGCTGCCAGTCTGGCTGATGATGGTTGGTCACAATTAGCTCCAGCCCTTCATAAACGATTGGGCTTTTTCCTATGGGACCCTCTGCACAGGATTTGACTGAGTTTTATTTATCCCAAAAACTTGGCAAGCCGGTCTTATCCTACTGAAATAATTTGGGACAAAGCATTTGCAAATATTCTCTGTAATTCATTTTAACTCAAGCGTACTTTCACATTAATTCTAACTCTAAGCAATTCATCACATAAATTTCTTATGTGCTGCTTTACAGAAAATTTGGTTTGTGCTCAAAACTGCTGGAATTGGATAGTGTGCCATGTTTTGTGTCAGTATTCTAATATCACATTCGGGTTAAGTCCATCCATAGCGTTGTCAGTGCCCATCTCTGGAAGTGTTCAAGGCCAGGTTTGATGGGGCTTGGAGCAACCTGGCCCAGTGGAAGATGCCCCTGCTCATGGCAGGAACGAGATGAGCTTTAAGGTCCCTTCCCACCCAAACCATTTCGTGATTCTCGGATCACTGGAGAACCAAGGTTTGATGTGTGTTAAGCGCTTACCAGTCCCTGAGTGTTTTTAGCGCTCCTGACACTGCCAGCTGAGAGACACTCGGTGTCAGGTTCCAGCTCTTCCAAGAGCACCTCCAAGCTTTTGTGGCACCACAGAAAGGGGCGGTGGCTGAGAACAGTCTCTCGCCGCAACTCCTCCGTTCTGAGTTGGAAATTATGGAGCTGTTAATCCAGACAAAAGCATGCGGGAGGCAGATGGGGGAATGGGGGAAGCAACCGTGACTCGTAAGCCATGCAGAGCGCATTAATGTACATAGTCTCGATTGTCTCAGTCTCAGACATGTCTCAACTTGTGGACTGGAGTGTTCCGAATCAGACCGGGAATACGCATCCAGTGGTGCAAAACTCTGAGAGTAAAACACTAACAGCGTGCTATCGCTTAAAGCTGCTGAACTGTCAGAGTTCCCGGTGAGCGCGGGAGGGAGCGGTGATGGGAGGAGCGGTGGGGGAATGCCCGGTCGAGGAAGGAGCAGGGGGAGTGGCCGGGGAAGGGGCGGGAGGAGAAGGAGCAGAAGGAGTGGCCGGAGGAGCGGCCGGGAAGGGGCGGTCCCGGTGCCGCACGGAACGCTCGTTCCTCGCGGGAGCGGCCCCGCGATCTGCCCGTCCCCCGGCGCGGTCATGGCCGGGTTCATCAACTTCGCGGACGAGGAGGAGGTGCGGGCGTACCTGGAGAACCTGCACGTGGAGTACAGCTACCAGTGCTTCAAGGAGAAGGACCCGGACGGTAAGGGCCCCGCCGCCCCCCGCTCCCGGCGGGCCCGGCGGGAGCTCAGCCCCTGTGCCGTGCCCCGCAGGCTGCCAGCGCTTCGCGGACTATCTGGACAACATCAAGAAGGACTTCGCGGCCGCGGCGCGGGTGATGCGCGACAACTGCGAGGAGCACGGGCACAGCGAGAGCTGCTACAAGCTGGGGGCCTACCAGGCCCTCGGCAAAGGTGGGCCGGGGGGGCTCTTGCTTTTGTAAAGGTGCCTAGCGCATGGAGTTAGAGAATTGAATCACCAAGGTTGGAAGAGGCCTTTAGGATCATCAAGTCCAACCGTTCATCCAGCACTGCCACTGTAACCCCTAATCCACATCACCCGGCGCCGCATCCAGACACCTCTTAACCCCCTCCAGGGATGGCGACTCCTCCACCTCCCTGTATCAATACCTGACCACCTATTCCAATACCTGACCCCCCGAATACCTGCGTGTCATCCTGACCTTGGAGAAGCCCCTGTCCCGCCCCTTTCATGGTCACCTCATAAAAGCAGGGGAAGGGTGGAAACCTGTAAATTGCTTCCTTCTGAAGTATCAGCTGTAGGTTAACAACGTGTATTATTTTTTATAATTACATCTGTATAAATGGTAAGTATAGACAGGGCTCATTGTTGCAGTGTGTTCGGTTCTTAAGATTAGGATTTCTTCTCTTTTAGAGAAAGTAAGAAAGTCACTGACTGGTAACCCTGCTTACCTAGGTAGCCCCTGAGTCTGCCCAAAATGTATTTGCTGGTACAGTAATGGGAAGAAGTTAAATGAGTGGAACATCTTCCAAATGACAATACTAGTAAGGAAAAATATTTGTACTGTAGCTCAAAACTAGTAACAGTTTCAGTGCATGTGTAGGTATACTGGCAAAATATTTGCCTTGTGTAAGTAAGAAATCCACGGATATAGCAGTGGAAAGAGTGTTTTGTTGGTTTGGCTTATTTTTTGGTTGCAGGTGCTGTTGTGATTACTTATGAGTGGAGGAGAGTTTCCTAAGTCAAAGACATTGCAAAACCTTTGTCACTGAGACAATGGTGGTGTCTCTGAAGTCCTAAATGTTGACTGTGGTATCTAGAGAGAGGGATGCTGTATTTCCAGTGGGAAGGGAAGCATTTTGCAAAGCAGAGAGACCTCCTATCTGTTTTATCATGTCCTTACTGAAATGTTTTGGTTTCTTGGCTGACAGGTGGACTTGAACCAGATTTGAAAGCTGCCTACAAGTCTTTCCTGAAGTCATGTGAGAAAGGTGGGAAGAAGTCAGTGAATGCCTGTCACAACGTCGGGCTGTTGGCCCACGATGGGAGAGTGAACAATGACAAACCTGACCCCGTGGTCGCTAGAGACTATTACACAAAAGCCTGTGATGGCAATTTTGCTGCCAGCTGCTTCAACCTGGGTGTGATATACCTGCAGGGGGCACCTGGGGTCCCCAAGGACATGGGCCGTGCCCTGAAGTACTCACTGAAAGGGTGTGAGCTGGGGCACATGTGGGCCTGTGCCAATGCCAGTCGCATGTACAAACTGGGAGATGGTGTGGAAAAGGATGATGCTAAGGCAGAGGATCTGAAAAACAGGGCAAAACAGCTGCATAAAGAACAGAAAGAAGCTTCGAGTTCTTTAGTGTTTGGGCAGTAATGTTAGTTGCAGTTATTAAGACTGCAGTTTTATTAAATGGCAAGTGAAATTATTTAAACTGTGAGCATACAGTTTTCACTTAAATAAATATCCTGTATTTGGATATGCAAATAAACTTATTTTTGTGAATGCGATAAATGACTAACTCTCCTGTGCCTTTCTACATTTTTGAATACGCGAGTTCTTTAGGTGTATTGATCAGATACATTCTCTTTTTTAAGGAAGTTGAAAACTGGCCTTTTGGAAGTTTGTCCCCATGGTGTCAAGTACAAAGGCTCTCTCCTGTGTCCAGTGCTTCAGATCCGAGGCTTGTGCTCAGACCAGTTGTAACACACAAAAATCACAGTTGCAGTTCTGACCGTCTGGGCAGTCAGAACTGTGCCATCTCCCACACAAGCACTTGTGGAACTAGGATAGCTGCACACTTAGGTGAGCTGCTCTAAGGCAGGGGTACTCAGCTGTAATTCCATAGGCTTAGACCAATTCCTAGCTCCTTCACTTATCTCCTTCACTTGCCAGCTGGTTTGTGACTGTGTGCCTGGGTGCTTTAGGTTTGCTCTCCAACCACACATGATCACCCCTTATTCAATCACACACAAGTTATTTTACTTTTCTGACAGCTTCTGTAACATTATGTTCTATTTTTTATAATACAGATTTAGGGAATAAGCTGCTAACTGATCAGATCTTGGATTCAAATCCATAGCTTAATTATATCCAAAATGTTAAGTAAACATGCAGATTCTGGAACAGCTCTCTAAGTAAGCAGGTCAGTGAGTGTAAATGTATTCATGCACTGACAGGATCCTTTCTAATTTTGGTATGTATAAATACATGGGAAGTTTGTGAGATGTGTGTGTATGTTTTGCTGTAAATTCACTGCTGATTTAGAACATGAATGCTCTGGTGTGAATAAAGGTACAAACTTACTATTGAAATAAGTGAAGTGGGATTAAAAGCAACACTAATTTGGCTGTTGCCGTAACTGAAAGCAGAATTGTTAGAATCTTTCTGCATGTATGAATTAAAGCTTGACTATGCTTTGAACATACTTCCTGGAAAGGAACTGCTTCCTGCTGGAATAGAAACCCCGGCGGGACAGCACAGCAGCGACAGGGACACACCATAACAACAGATGGCAGTGTATGAAAACATTATTGCAAGGGCTCACAGGGCCTCTGGCTTGTGTATTCAGCAGCCTGGAAAAACAAATAGTGGTGACAAAAGTGAAAGTAATTCTTCTGTTAACAGTTAATATTTTATGACAGTTCAGAAAGGTAAAGCTCTTGGAGGAACACGCTTTGCCCAATTCTTTGCGATTCTGGACATTTGTTTAACTTGGGAAAGGTAAGTAAATGCTACCTCTGTGCAGTGTAACACTAGCAATAAAACAGTCTGTGTGTGTTCAGAAGTAAGCAATTACTGTTGGGTCAGGGCACTGGAGAATTGGGTGACATTTTAAGCCCTGATCTGTTTTTTGAGCTTGCAATACTCACTGCCTCAGAGTGGCCTGTTCAGATCCTCAGTCCAGGCACCAGAGCAAGCTTTCTTCCACCAGGACTAATGATTTTTAGTGAACCCTCCCAGGAACCTCCAATCAACACAGGCACCTGGGAACATCCTCAGTAAAAGCAACACGTGTTTCAGACAATTAAAGCTACATATAAAGTGCATGCTGTGGGAGACTTTTACATAGCACTTGAGAACTCACAGACTTGCAGAGTTTAAATATTATAAAAAGAACCATTTTCATAAAAGCTGTTGTCTGTTGGTAAGATAAGTTTATGAAGTATCATCCAGTTTTGTACCACCGGTTGAAAAGGCAAACCCAAATTAAGGAAGGCTCTTTTGTGTTTCCAGTCTGTCTCTGAACAGTTTGCTGCCTGTTCTGCACACACCTATACCTTTTTTACACAGATATTGATGATGCTGATGAGTATGGTCCTCTCCTGTAAGACTCTTTTTCCTCCAAAGTGACATGGCACTAAAAAAAAAAAAAGATGAGTCTCATTTCAGTGTATTACAAATTCTATGTGGTTAATGCAATCTGTAGCAGCATATAGACTCTATGAATAGCAGTCTATTTTCAGCCTCAAGATTATATTCAGGAGACATAATCAAAATCTGTTAAGAGGTGAGAATTGTCCTGCAAATCTTGGCTTATAACCATCTTGCTCTAGTATTATGAAGGTATTACGAAAAGGCTGATATTTCCTGCTGTTTCTTTTTACCTGATGTTACAAAGGCTAAATTTTATTTTCTCCTGGGAAGAAAACTTTCTTCAAAGCCTCTGAGGTCGTAAAGAAAGAGTGACAGATATGTGATCATAATAGCATGCTTGGAAATGTGGAAGAACCTGTTAATCTCTTCAGGATCAGTGGGTTTTCTAAGAAATAAAAGAATTTGTCTCGGTTTCACAGCTCCTAAACCACTGTCTGCTTTCCCTTTCATTTTTTTGCATTGATCTAAGCTCACACCGACCTCTGTTAATAAAGCAGCAATACACTTCAGAAGGAATGGTGACCAGCTCTAATTAATTAAATAGACTTGTGGATACCTGGCTGTAAATGATGAAAGCATTCTCTGCAGGATGCTTCCTGCAGCTCTGGAAAGATCACCAGTGGAGTGCTGGCTTTGTACCAAGATTAGAAACACTGGCGCCACATCATGTTGTGTCATTAAGTGTCATTTGGGTTAATTCTGGACAAAAGATGCAGTTGGGTAAAGGAGCCACATGACATTGCAGAAACAGAAAAACAGACTTGTTCTGGTGGTTCTGTTTCTGTGTTATATTGTAATAAAAGCAGTTTTGCATCTTTCTTACCGTTTATTCAGCCATCATTGGCAACTCCTCTCTGCAGTGTGTGTGTGAAGGGACTTCTAGTGGCTGTACATACCCCCCTGGAGGGACAGTCTGGGGGACTGTGTTTGTGTCATTGCCACACCAAGAAACCAGAGTAAGAGTGTTCCTTGTTACAGCACAACCTTTTTATTGTGCTGTACAGAAAGAAATACTCTGTCAGCAATTTTTCACTCACCATGTGAGAGAGAAGAACTCTCAAGTAGCTTTTCTTCTCCTTTGGTAGATGGTGAAGGAAGAATTCCTCCTTCCCTTATGCTTCCCAGCATCTCATCCACTAGACCTCAGAATGACAGTTCTGCTCGGGGTTGGCCTTTTTGAGGGGGGAAGCAAAAAGAGAGAGAGGAAAAGGAGTCATGACACAGCAAGAAACACATTAGAAAACAAGCAATATCAGTTGTGTCATCATTGCAATAATCTGTGCTGGGGTAACACCCAGGGGTCCAGTTCAGACCCTGCTATTGGGCCATTTGTGTGCCCCCATAATGACATCCCTGATCCAGAGATGCACAGGCTAAGAGTCAGGATTCTACAAAGTCCCTACTACGTATTTCAGCAGTAAACACTGGTGTCCTGCTCTGATTTTCCAGACACTGTATCAGCAATATGGCCTAGAATCCTCACAAAACAGATTCTCCAAGACTCAGAAGACTTTAAGGATCAATTCTGTGCCAAATTTTCAATGTCTGAATTAGTTTGCCATGTCTGTAGCCTCCCAGTGCTTTCATTTTTCAGTATCCACACTTGAAGCAAGCACAATAACCACGAATTACACTAATTTCAGATTATATCATATATTTCTGATTTGATGTTATTGCCTTCTACTCCTAACACTACTTACAATTACTATTGCTATATTCATTCCGAATATGTTTTATGTTTCTTACAGACACACCTTTTCAGTCTTGTTTGTAATACCATAATACATTTTTTTAATATTTTATAAAGTAAATTTTGAATTTGTGTTAGAAGTTCCTTATTCTGATAGTCCTTGTTTGACACGTAATGGCCTGGTCTGAGCATTTCATGGTCTCACAAGAAAGAGTGAACAGAAATGGGCTGGTTTCCTTCCAGCTCTCCTGCCACTGGAAGCATGCCATGTTCCTATAGAGCTTCCTGCCCAGGAAAGCAAACTCTCTTTGCTTTGCAACAATCTTTCCTGCAAAATCCTGAGAAGGAAACCTGGATTATCTCTGTAGTTCAGGAAAGGAGGACAAAGCACTGAATGACTATTGGCTCATGGCAGGTCACACGGTGCCAGTAGGGGCCCAAACTGATTATTCTCCAAATCATATTTATCATGGCAAGGACTTGTCAATTCTTTGCAAGCCAAGAAACACTGAGATGGGAAACTGGCCTTTGAATGTTATTCAGATAATATTTATGGAGCATTATTCCAGAAAGATGTGATAGCCACCTCAGCACAAGTGTTATCAATAACTGTTGAAGAGAAAATAAGAAGCTGTGGCACTGTCAACACCACAAGCAGCCTTGCTTAGTTACCTTCAGGGAAGTTATTTTCTGTACCTTCTTGAGTGAAGAGTTTTCTCTACAGCATTATTTTACTTATTTGTTCTGCAGTTGGTCCAAAGGCCCTCAGAGAGATCAGATATAATTTGAAACCCTGAGCTTATTTTAAGTTCTTTTCTGCTGGGTTTTGTGAGTTTTACACATTCCTAAGAACCCAGGGGTTGACACTAGAGAATGCCAGGGACTGACACAGTTATAAAAGCCACAGAATCTGTGAACAAATTCAATACAAGTGATGGTTCCATAGGAGCAGCACAAAGGCTTTGTTACAGCAAACAAAAGCAAAGTAAAAACTTCCCACACCCTTTAAGAGTTAAGCAAAACATCTCTGTACTTGGCTGGGTAATTTCTGTTTGCTGTGTACTGCAGCAGGAAATGCTCGAGTGTGATGTTTGCTGACTGTTGTGTTCATTGCTCCCACAGCAGGCTATGGACATTTCCAGATCACACTATCACACCATAGTGACAGTGCTGATCCATTGATGGCTTAAACTGCAACAAAAATTAACAGCTAGTTAATATAGTTCTATAAATGATAGGAGATAGGTGATGTCTAGTGATCGCTTCTAATTCTCTGTGAACTTTCTTTCCTAATTTAATGCCATTCTAATATGTGTGTTAAACTAAAGCCTATGGTCAGAGAGCATTTTCTTACGCTGTAGCTGTATCCTAGTGATCTTTAGGCAAGAATGTAAAGCCTTTCAAATGCAGTATGATTTTGCCTTAGACACTGTGCAGTTACAAGTTGCAGCCTAAGGCTATATTTATACCATAGCAGAGCCCTGGAAATATTATATATATACTACTTTCCCCATTACTATCTTCGGGGAAAAATTTCAAGAAAGGGTTTTGACCCATGATTTGAATAAATAAATAACCTCCACTTGATTTCAAGTACTGTCTCTCCTCAGTATTTTGCAGTTCTGACTGAGGACACTTGCTGTCATCCCACAGGCAGATACATTGCACCAATCAATGAGAGCTTTGAGCCAAATTGTGGAAAAGTTTTATATCTTAGAAGCACCAGTGGAATTGTTGCCCTCTGGAGAGCCAAAGGCAAGGTCCTCTGCCAGGGTGCAATGCCAGAATCACACACACAATCTGGGAAAATGGCATAGAGAAGCAAGCCAAGGCACCTGGTGCTCAAGAAAACACATTGCTCAAGCTTCTTAGTGCACTCAAAGGGCATTAATGTTGCTGAGGGCATACATAGGGTGACAAAAAGAAAGTCAGTAAACATCTTTTGATGTGTAAGTATGAAAAAACAGACCTTTTTGATTCAGTTCCTGCTCACTAGGCTGAACCAGAGATATTGTGAGGCTGGGAGGCAGACACAACCTTGAAACCTAATTACATTGAAGCTTAATGCTTGAAAATTTGCTTTCAGAAAGGTCCTTGTGCAATCGGGGCTATGGGCTGTTTCTCTGCTTTTGTCCTGCCACTGCACATTGATCAGATCAATGTGTGGAGAGGAATTGATCGAGTACTCTCTGTGCCTGGAGGCTTGAACGAGTAAGTGCCAAACATTAACGCTGTTTCTTGTTAGAACTTGCTTTGTGCAACACTGCTCAGCCCATGAATCCAGTTAAAACCAAGGGGACTCTGCACACTTTCTGCAGCACATCAAGCATCAGCTTCCCTCACCTGGGCCCTGTGTGATTGCTTTAAAGGACTGCTGGAGTGTAACTCAGCTTGACCCAAGCACTCCAAGAAGTCAGTTCATAGCAGAGCTGGTGAAGCAAAACAGGATCAAAATACCTGAGAGTCTGAAAAGAAAGGCATCTTCACAACAAAAATGATCTGGAATAAACTGCATAGCAGAGAAATTATTTCTAGCTAGAACTTACTCGTCCTTATACAAAATAAGATCATCTGATTAATTAATTCAAAGTGAATTCTATTTTTTCTCACTGCTCAGTCAGTAAAAGAAAAGGACAAGTAACTCAATGTGGCCACTGAAGTACCTCTTGATCCCAGGAAAGGCCCATATCAAACTGCTTTCTTCCCTGACACCTCCAGAGTGTAGCAAGAGCTACAGTAACACTGTGTGCAACAGGGAGGCAGCTACGAGTCCTTAGAGATGCTGGACTACCTTGTTAATGCTGGAGACAAACAGATAACGACTTCCAGAGCTTGGTCCCAGCTATGTGTGTTCCTGAAGGAAACCATCGCAATCCAAAGACTATTTTGCTGTTCAACAAAGGAACCAGATCCAGATTATGGTTTATTGAGATATTTGCTGGAATATAATCCCAAATCAGATCAAATTAGCTCTGAGATATCTGCAAGGTGTCTGGGCAACCTGAAATGGAAATCTTTCACAATTCACAATCTTCTCTGTTAATTCCTCTACAATCCATAAGGAGTGAAACTCCCAGCAGGAATATGCACCTATGGCACCAACACACGGCTGTTGATGTGCATTTATCAAATAAGGGCCAGGTTTAAACCCCTGTGGGGCAGAGGAGGTGAGGGCTGGGACAAAAATGTAGTCTTTCTTTACAGGCTTCTTCACTTGTCATCTGCAGCAGCCAGGCCTGAACCAGTGGGTAGGGGCACACACACACACACACACACACAGGTCTGAGTTTTGGAAACTGAGCAAGTTTTTGAGTTCAGACCCAGTTGTGCATTTACTTGATGGGTTTGCAAGAGATGTTTGAATCATCTCCAGAATCCATTAAAGGCTGAAGAGTGCAGGCAGCCTAAGTGCTCTGAATGGATAAAAGATTAGAACTAGACATCTATATTTAAAAATACCCCAACCTCAGCCCCACAACAAAACCCAGATGTTCTCAGGATAGGATGAGTCTTTTGTGTGCTGTCCTCTCCACATGCTGCTCAGCAGTGCTTTTCTTATTTTCCTGTGAGAGGACTGTTCCCTTGGCTACCAGTGCTGGCCTGTAATAGTTAGCATTTGGGCAAAGGATGTTTTTCTTTCATTCCTGCAGGAGCACAGGGAGCACAACTGGACAGGTTTCTGGTAGGCAACAGCTCCATATGATACCACTGAATCAAGTTATGTGAATTTTTGCCCTGCTGCACCCCTCCCTTCCAGGTGCTGCTCCAGGTCATCTCTGGATTTCTGTTGGCCACTGCCTTGTCAGAGAAGTGCTAACAGGACGTGAGCTTTGGGGCTTGTTTCTCTGCACAGGAGACAGCACACACTCCCTTCGCTGCCCCAGCCACAGGTATGCATTTACAGCCACATGCAGCAGCAGCAGCAGCAGCAGCAGCAGAAGCACATCATGAGGCACAACCAGCACAGGCAGCCTCATGCTGACAGGAGGGGCAGGTCACAGCAGACACAGCTAATGCCTGGGAGCTGTAATCAGTGTCTCTTAATCTTTCTGGCTTTCTGTATTAAGGACGTTGTTGCTTTTGCATTAGAGGAATTAGAATAGTCTTGTCTCCTCTTGAGACCTCAAGGTCCTGCCTTCATTTGCCATTAAGTGCTCTGTGAAACTCCGTTTCATTAAAGCCTCAACACAGTGACCTTTGCACAACAACCTGCCCTCTGTAGTCCCTCCATGGTCTGAGGCTGCTCTCATTTAAATCACTCTTATGTGAAGGGAATCAAATACATCTTTTTCTTTACTTAAGTGCCTGGAGCAAACTAATGTCTGCAGCCATGAAATGTAACAAAGGGCATCTGATTCAGAGGGCAAGGTGAGGCTTCCAATTTCTATGGAAACTGGAAACCAACGCAATGACAGGAGCAGAAGAGGAAAGCAAGAACACAGGTCCATCAGATGAATAGAAAGCTTCACATCTCAGATGAAAATTGAGAAGCCAAGGCAATAAATGTGGTGAATGGATGAAGAGTTGTACAGTAGGTAGCTGGGAATGTGGTAAGGACTTCTGATTTATAAGCACCAAATCCTGAGGCACAACAGAAGAAAATAAGGACACCACTAATCTGTACTGAGAGAAAAAGAGGAAAAGTCAAAAATACAGAAAGGCTCTGCTGCTTTTATTATTTTTCCCCACGTGTTCTGGGGTGGCCATACCAGATACAAATATGAACAAATCTGAGAATTCAGGGACATGCCTGGTGCTCAGGCTGATGGATCCTATCTTTGTCAGTGGGATTGCTGGCTTTGCCCACCAGAAATGCTCAGAGAAAGGGAAGAGGAACATGGGAGACATTGGTGCAGGAGCTGTACTCAGGGTTTAATTGTTTTTCAGGAATTTGCAGCGTTCTTGCCTAGCTCAGGAACAGAGGAAAGGTGATTAGCAGCTTGGTTTGCTGAGCCTGTGTGACCTGCTTTGCATTTCTTGTTGAGAAGATGTGAGGGCTGAAACCTCTCTTTTCAGAGGCCAAAGAGGTTAAACTGCAGGGTCTCACTGCACAGTAAGTGTTGGAGTTCTCCTTCACTTTGGCATCCAGTAGCTGTAACCAAAGAACTGCCCAGAATCCAAGAGCATGGAAGTGCTGGGGGTCCACTGAGTGGTTCCATCAAGTCAGGCAACCAGCTCAGCCAATGACAGGTTTTATCTTCCTATGAAACAAACTGAATTCTCAATTTTATTTCTACAAAGCCTCTCTCTGTCTGTTTTGCAAATGTAGCTGATTCCCAGTGATCCAATCCTTTGTCATTAACCTGGGGCTCTGCTTTTCCTGGTTTGTTCAAGAGGCATCACTTGAAGGCCGCCCCAACCTTGCCCAGGGCACAGCAATGCACCCTCACCCCAGGATTGCTCTCCAGAACATCAGCCACTGCTCCCTGGCTTTCTGTGATGGAAACATCATTGTATTTAGATCCATAAGTCATACTCTTTTCATTCTTGCAGATAGCACAAGGTAATTTTGTATGAACGTTCTCCTGGCGAAATCAAATTTTATTGCAGGATGAGTGATATTTAAATGTATCGCCATGGGACACTAATATACAGATTAATAATGTATGTGTTAGATAGAAACCTGGGCAAATTGAGCTAGAAGGGCACAGTCTTGTGATTATGCAGTCTATTTCTCTGCCCCAAGCCAGAATTATCTGTATTTATGATCCCTGGAGCTATCTGCCCTGCTTAACCTCTGCCAGAGGCTTCAAAGTCTCTGCAGGCAATTTCTTCCTGTGTTTACTGATCTGCCCAGCAGAAAACTCAGATTTTCCTTAACCACCACAAATACAATGAATAACTAGTAAAAGAACAACATGCAAACAAGCAAGAAGAACCCAGAAGCACAGATGCAGGAGCCCTGGCAGTCTAGGGGAAGCCTTACTTGATTTGAACATTTGTTTAGTTCAAGTTGACTACAGTAGGGTATTGTCTGCAATCAGGTGAAGCACAACAGTCCTTTCAGCATTCTGGGAGGTGCAGACAAGATATGATTCTTCAGCATCAGAAAAGATAACTAGCAAAGGGTCAGGGTAAAAATGCAGTTCATTGCAATGAGAGAGAGAGGCAGAATAAATGAGGGTAGCTTCTTACACTAGTGGTAAGGATCATCCCAGATTTATCTTTCAATTAAGTGTAACTGCTCTTCAATTTTTATTGTTAGTGCTGTCATTGCAATGATATGCTAGAAATTAACTGCTTTATTTCTTTATTGATAAGAAAAGAGATTTACCTGCCATGTGATACGCTGATATTTTCAAGCCAGTACAAAGATTGTATCAGAAGTCCCAGATAACTGAATAATACCTGGAATTAGAGGAAAGGAAAACAGTGGAAACCTGCTGCTCCCAGTTTCTGTTCCATTAGAGGGGCTATAAAGTGCACTAAATCCTGATTTTATTTAAAATACTTTTATTGGAAAGTGAAAGCTCTCCAAAGGCTGTGGTCCAGTTCCCCCGAAAAGAGGATCTGTGGTAGCATGTCCATTGCTGGCACACAGAGCCCTGCTCTGTCACCGCCCCGGCAAGCAAAGCTAAAAAGCCAAAGCTGCTGATGTGACTAAGCAGCCCGAGATGGTTTTCCAGCCCTAATCTGTTAAACGACATCTGAAGGTTTGTTTGATGAGATGGAATAGAGAAGAATACATTGTCCTTTGAAAGATGGCTTCATAGATCATTTTTTCAGCCAAAACCTCCCATTTCAGACAAAGGAAATCAGAGGAAGCCCAGTGAGGAACATGTGCAAACAGAACTAACCCACCCCCCCAGCTCAGTAAAAAGGCTCCTGGCGTGACCTGACAACTCAGACCATTTCCTTTCAAGCACCTCATTTAGCAGAAGGCCTCAAACCACTTTCACTGACAGAATTCTCTTAGATTTCCAAGGAATAAAACACCAGATCCCATTTGCACAGTCTGCCATTTCCTTTTTGCATTAAAACTCTGAGCTGCCCTTATCAGGTCAGTGCTGCCTTATCACCTTCCCCAGAAAAGCTTCAGTCATATATATAATGGAATTAATATTCAGTGCATTCCTCGTGTCTCAGAGCTCCCAATTTAAAATCCCAAGTGCTGGTTTGGGAGCTCCAGCAAACACTAGCAAGGATTGCCAGAATCTCTGTAGCTCCTGCCCTGCCTTGCCATGGGCCTCCCAGGTACAGCAGTGCCCTCAGGGAGCATCTCTGACCACGGGTTGATCCCTGTGGATGGAACAGACCAATGGAGATGGAACAGACCAGTCAGAGCACCAGGGGTAACAGGGCAGTGTTTCCATTTAGCTCAACATCATGATTCAGTGACACCAGTAACAAATGCAGCCTAAGGAAAGGCAAAGCTGCAGAAACACATTTTATCAGGGACTCAAAAGAGTAGTCAATCTGTTTGCATACATTAATGGGAGCAATCTCCATTAAAGAGCAAAGGGATGAGACAATTATGTTTTTCATACTTTCTAGAATCCCATGGTTTTTTACTATAGTTTAGTCTCTGCTTTAATCCTGTCTCTCAAAAGCTGGTGGGCTCATACAAGAGATCAGCCCTACCCACCTGCCCTTACTGACCCACAGCCAACTCCCAGGCCCTTCTGGGAAGGCACTCTTCCCAAAAGTACTTGGAGGTCTGCAAAGAAGAGGGATGTTTAAAAAGATTTTTGCCTATGAATGGTTTGGAGTGACTAGAAGATGCAGAGAGGTTCAATTTGTCCATACTGACAAAGTACACATCTGCATTTTCTCACTTAAAAAAAACAAAATTACGTTGATGGGGTTTGTGGTTCCTGTGCTTGCCAGGAGATTGAATGGGGCCAGTTTGGTCAAATGAACCATTTTAAGTGCATTGCTTTGTGCAGGTGTCCTTGGGAAAAAAAAATAAAACAAAACAAAACAAAAGAAACAGCATGAGTCACTAACAGCCTCTTTGTGCTGCAATCACTTGTGGTTTAATTTCCTGAAATGAAAATTTATTGGGACGTCACTGCAAGTAATTTCACTGTTTTCCTTCGGGAACCAAAAAGTGCAAAGCATTAAGCTGGCTAGAGGAATGTCAAAGAGGGCAGCAGACATGACAGGAGTCCACAAGTGGTACACACTACCCTGGCTCCAGGCCAGTGAGTGCAGATTTGCATTGTGGCAGTTCCCCCCAAACAGTTGCTCATCACAGAGTGGAGAAAGAAATTACCTGAAACATTTGCTGCAACAGCTACATGAGAAAATGGTACATTTTCTTACTGAAAATAAAGAACTCTTAAAATGATTTTGGTCATTATGCACCTTAAATGTCTGTGGCAGCAGGACTACAGGACTAATAGTAAGTGAGGTGGAGGGAGGAACATGAACTGAGAAAAGGCACTTACCTAATACAGGCAGCAAAACCACCAGCAGAGACTCAGGGCCAGGTTCACAGTGAGCTGGAAGCCACAACTGTACAAAGGTGTGAGCACAACACTGCTTCTCATGATACATGATCTGTAAAGTACCACGGCAGCCCTGAGAGAAAACAAGTAAAATATGTTAGCTAAGGAACACAAGGTGTATATTAAGGGAAGATTTGAAGAATTCAGGTCTACCTATGATGTCAAAGTAATACTTGTACATTTGTTGGTATCTCAGAGAAAAGACTCTGGGGAGAAAAATCTTCTATACTCAGGAGGCTACTGCAAAGGACCTGGAGTACAAACATGGATCAGAGCAGTGGGCAGCACCACTTTTAGCTTTGGAAACTCTAAGTTACGTTACAGTTACTGGTACTATGGCAGAAAATCCTGAAAAACTTGCTAAAACCAGGGATAACTAACTAAAGATTAGGTGCTTTGTTTTCTTTAATCTGTCTTTAGCTCTGGTTCCTGTACACCAATGACATTTTTAACCCTGTGCTCTGCCAAACCCCCCAGGCTCACCCTCCCACGGGTGTGCTGACACAGCTGCGAGGTGTGCGCTGCCTCGGCGGGCAAGGCCGGGACTCACCAGGCTCTCCTGTCTCCTGTTCCGGCCATTCTAGGATCTGTGCTGCATATTTTGCCCCACATGCAGCTGTGCTGTTCACAAGCTAAACCACAAAATGCTGCAGCACCGCCCTTCAGGCAGAGAGGTGACAAACTGACGTGGTGACACTCACAGCTCAACCCGCAGAGTAGCCATCACAAAGGATATAAACATATTTTTCATTGTATAATGTATATATAAAAGCATTGTGTCTAATTGAATGTGCTCTATCTAAAATAAATTCTTGCTCCCTTTCTGCAAACTCAATGGAAGTCAAAGTAAACCCATCTGTTTCAATCCCCGAGACTAACACTGCTTCCCCTCTTCTATTAACATGAGTATATCCTGCCCTCCCTCGAACAGGAAATGCATCAACCCTGAAGTTTGATTAGTGGTAATCAGAAAACATCCACACCTGCATGGAGGCAGTGGGAGGCTTTTCAATTAAAAATGGATTTTGAGAGCATAATGTCTCTGTTTTGAAAGGACAAATGCATCTCTCAAGGAATACGAGCTATAAAAATAATTTGTGTATTGTGTTTCTTCAAGGACAGTAATGTTATCATAGAATGAAGTGTCTTAATTCCTGGAGAGATTAATTTCTACTCTTTGGAACTAAATACATTCAATGTTACTAAAAAAGTACTGGGGAGCTTTTCAAAGGCTGGATGATAGAACAGCCAGTGATTATCATCTCTCCAGAACCAGGTGTCTTTTTTTTTTGTTCATTTTGTTCAAAAACCAGGTGCAAGGACTGTGGTGTGGGGACCTGCACTTGACCCAAAAGCAACCCAGCCAGGACTGCAGCAGGGCAGTGCATGGGGGAGCAGGATGATTATTGCTGAAGAAAGTAGCCTGGCAGGGGAGCAGTGTCTAACTGCAATAAGTGGGTTTTATTAATTGTTTCCAAGTCTTTATTATCTTTAATGCCTGTTGAAATAAAACCATTTGGAAGAAAAGTCCTCCCTGATGGTTTAACTTCCTCATCATTTGGTTAAATACTAAGGATGTTTCTGCTCCTTGTTTGTCAGGTTCCCAGTAAAGCCAGAGGAAGGCAAGATTTAATCTTGCTGTAACACCTAAATATAAACTGTAATCAAATTTATAAACAGTATCTACAGGCCTCTTTCATAAGCCATAAAAAGCTTAGAAAAGTACATCTGTGCACTTCTGTTTCCTTTTCATAGTCTTTCACCTCTGCTTCTATTTCCCTAAACAGAAAGATAATAGTATTAATCTATTCCTTGGAGCTTTTGTGAAGATTCATCAACTAATATTTATGCAGCAAAATGGAATAAGTGCTGTGTAAGTGCTGAGCATCATTACTGTTCTCTCTCTTCATTAGCACATCATGGACTTGCCAAGAAGCCCAGATAAACACAGAAATTAGCTGTCCTCAAAGTAAGGCAAGTGAGACAGATAACATGACTGCTAGAGAGACACTAATTAAAAATGTTTGCTGTGGGTGATGTCTGTGGCTAACAAAACAACCCTGCACGATTCAAAGAATCAAATGTATTTCTTTACTCGTTTGAACAAGTTCTGTCTGCAGCAAAGAAGCTCTGAGACTGTCCAAATTAAATATGCTGCATGTTTCCATGTGGGTTGTGCTTCGGAAAACACACATATAGCAATAAACACAGGGAAAAAGGAGATCTGGGAAGAATTACTGAGGAGGTTTCTGGATTTTAGAATGCAAAACCTACTTGCTGCTTCAGCTGGATTCCTGTTTAAGATGCAGCTGCTGTGGGAGGGACATCCATGAGGAGTGGAAGGACAGCTCTGCACTATGAAAGGGGAAAGACAGAAAGAAAAACTAAAACCAGAACAAAGACAAATCCCAGGAAAGAAGCCCGGGGGGTTGCAGCAAGGCTGTGGCTGGAGAGCAGAGGTGAGCAGTGACACACCCTTTTCTGGCAGGTGGGCTCTCCAGCTCCCAGGCTCCTGCCAGCACAGATCAGGGGTGTGCAGTGCCCATGGCACTCGGCATCCACAGCACATGGATCCCCTGCACTGGGAAAGCCACTCTCTGCTACCTCTCTTCCACCTTCATTTAAATGCTGGCTTCCAACTTTCCCTCTTTTTTTTTTTGTTACCAAGAAACAACCCTTCACTGCCCCAAGCTCTACCCACCGTGTGATCATTTACTTCTCCACTACGGATCTGTAAAATCCTGAGCTGCCAATGTTTTTTACATAGGAGCACACAAAGCTGATGCAGTGCCAAGTATCTCTCTCAGCTTAAAGACATGCCTTAGGGGAGTTTCTGTCCGGAGCTGCAGAACTCTGAGCCCAGTTTGCCAGCAGAAGCCCCTGCTCCCTGCGGCAGCTGAGGGAGAGCTGTGCTCCCCGCTCCAGCTATTCTGGAGCGTCTTGCAGCAGTGGCAGGGGCTGCACAGCACCTCAATCTGCAACTGGCTCTGTCTCTGCAACTGCTGTAGCAACTAACCCCCATTTCCACGGGTTTTTGATGCAGGAATTTAGATTAGTCCCAATACCATCAGGACTTCTCATTTGTCAATCTCGAAGTCTTTCCGTCTGGTCCATCTCAAAGCACAGCTGGTGGTTGTGCTGTTACACCTGCCCAGAACAGCTTGGTGTTTGCTTTCAGAACAGTTTGCCTTCTCTTGGAGACTTTTCATGATGTGGCATGGTGTTATTTTGTAGTTGAGGATGCTGGCATGAGCAGTGCTCAAGTACTTCAGCTGAAATAGTCCAACAGAAACGGCCTTTTTATTACTGCATCGGTCTGACACAGAAAATTGCCACAATTCTCTTCAAAATGTTGCAGGATCATAATCACAGACACTGTCTGAAGGATGCACCAGCATCCAGCTGGGCACGGCAGCAAAGGTGCAAGGGGAAAATGAGAATTTTGGGCAGAGGTTTTTGCAAATAGAAATCCCCCGTTTGGGAAATTGAAAACACATATGAGAGTAAAATCAGGCTGTGAAACCCAATTTGCTCTTCTTTTCCAGAAATAACAACTTGATAATAGCATTCTGCTGGACATGAGCTTCAAGAGGAGGTGACTTTATTCCTGCTTATGCAGAGAAGTTGAAGTGCCCTTCCATTGAAACCCCACAGCCATTTAAGGGTGGGTTTACTTGAGAGACTAATTCCCCCATAACTGCTGGCTGGAGTGGCTGAGTCCTCTGCACAAGCCACTCTTCCCTGTATCTCTCTATATCACAACAGACTCCTGCACTTCCAACCTCCAGCTAAAGCTGCTCCTCCCAGCATGAATCCACAGTGGATGACTTGCAAAATGACAATTCTTGTCACTGAAGGACATTAGAACCTACCAGTTCTCCGGTGTTTTGTTGATCAAGGAGCATCTTCCTAATACACTGACTAAAATTGTGCAACCAGGGAAGGAATAAACATTATGGAAGAAATAACCAACTTCTCACAGCACCTGGAATTTGTGGATTTGGCCTTCCAGTTGGCCAGACTGAGGCCGTATTTGAATAAGTTACAGTATTTTACTTATTACTGTAGTAAAGCCTAAGACTCCTTCTCACCCACCTTGAGCCTGTGGTTCTGGGAAATGCAGAAACTCAGTGAAGAGCTCATCCTGCATAAAACCTTTGCCCTTTGGGCACGCCAGGGTGGGATATCTCAGTGCTAAGGAAGGATGTGTCAGAAAGAGAATTGTTGAAATGTAATGAGCCTATACATGGACACACCAATTCTCCAGGAAGCTTTAAATAATAGGCAAATTTAGATTAGACATTAGGAAGAAACTCTTCCCTGTGAGGGTGGTGAGGCCCTGGCACAGGTTGCTCAGAGAAGCTGTGGCTGCCCCATCCCTGGAAGTGCTCAAGGCCAGTGGAAGGGTTGAGAAGGGCTGAGAGCAGCCAAGGTGTTTTCCCAGGTCTGCTCTTGCCTGAGTTCCTTGGGGCAGCACTGCATTAAGCACTTTGCCTAAAATTGACACTCCCACTGCTTCCTCCTGTTACACAATGTCAGGATTTAGGATATATGGTGGAATTGCATCATTTGAGAGGAAGAGATGCTGGACTGCAAAGCCAAAGTGGACATGCCCTTCAGAGCAGTAGTCTGCTCCCTTGGCTCAGATTTCATCACAACAGGATCACCCTTGTTACAATGCTGCTGTTTGAGATTAGGTTTTATGCTAAACCCATGACCCATTTTCATTCTGGGCTTTGGAAGGTAATTTGCATGCTTCGAATTTTGAATTATCAAAGACAAACTGATAGTTCCAGTAAGGGGCCATAAACTATACAGTGGAAGCTGATCCCCTCCAACTCATTCAAATTCAGTCTCTCTCCTAAGGGAATCTGGCTCACAGGTCTTCAAGTCAGAATTCAGCTGGCAGAAAAGACAAACTCAGTTAATGCATTTTAAATGCCAGAGTCAAATCTGGCAGGGAAGAAAGGCCACGTCAGCTCCCAGTCTTTCATTCCATGATGTTACTGGACCGTGTGCTACAAAATCCAAGCCAGATGTCTTTATTATTAACAAAGATTTTCTCTCTAGGAATATCTGGCTACCTGATGGAATCTAATTGACCCTCTTAAAGAGTATTGAGCCATTTCTTGTTCTCAACATTTGCATTTCAGGAATGTCCTAAAGGAAAAGGAAGAAGGATTAATGGTGAATGCTGCCCCATAATTTTCTTGATTGTTTCCTTTCAAGAGGAATAATCACCAAGGAGAAGCAGTGAAAACTGCAGATGGTGTGTGAGAATAAGTGCAATGTGCAGTTATAAAATAAAAAGTCTATTTGCCATGAACAAGAGCTAGTAAAAGAAACTCAGTGAAGCAGGACAGCCTTGCTGTGATCAATGTGGTCAGAACCTGACTGTCAGAAGACAAAATGTTCTTCAAGCAGACCATTACATTGCTTTTTACACGCTCTCTGCATTTCATAATCGCTCCTTAAAGCAGCCTAAACTTCTGACATGCTCAAAATATTTCCAGATAAGAAGAGAAACACTTCACAGGTAAAGGATATTAGCGATTCTCAAAAAGCAAGTTTTTGTTTGGTTTTTTAAGTATGTGTTTCAGAAATTAATAAATGGTTTAGTGCATTTCTTCCATTCAGACTAGGCAAAAAAAAAAAAAAATTAATCCGTGCAATTTCAACATTTCTGAGCCTGAGGCACCTCCTTATACAACAGATTTTCACTGAAGACATGTAGATGTGGCACTTAAGGATATGGTTTAGTGGTGGGCTTGGCAGTCCTGGGTTAACAGTTGAACTCAATGACCACAAAAGTCTTTTCCAAACCAAATGATTCTGTGATTCTATGCAGGGGTGCCATCCCACAGCTCTGCTGGGATATCACACATCAGTTGTGACTGAATGTTAAATGCCTCCCCCCTGCTACTCTCAGAGGGTCACCCATGCACCAGAGTCACCTCCCTTCTGCTACTCTGTAAACGTTTGATGGCTTTGCTGGAGAACAGCAGGAGCAAAGGGAGAATCCTGAGGCAAAGTTACCAGCAGCTTTAGATCCTTGCTTACTCGTTTTGGTATCAACAGATGTTTGCTTGTCTGTTTAATCCAAGTATGAGTTGATCTGCATTTGATATTTTCCATAAACATTTGTGGGAACTGTGAGAGATGGACAAAGCTCTTTAAGGATGCCTCTGCTTTTCAGAGCTTACCTATTGTTGATTGCAAGCACATCACACAGTCTTGCCTTTGGGATTCATCTCACCTGCCTATAAATATCTGAAAGGATGCTTTCTGCTCCAAGACAGCAACCTGGGTCCCTTCCAACAGCAAATGCAGGAACACATGTTGCTACAGGGTGAAATCTCTCTCCTGGGCCAAGATGAATTGCCGAGTGCTGGTTGCTGTCTATTATTTTCACTGGCTAAAGGAGAAGTGTGGCCAAATAGCTGAAACCAGCTAGTTTTTAGATCGTTAAAATAAGGTGAGACAAATGTACCCTTCGCAGCTGTATCTGTTTTGCTTTGCTTTTAAAAGATCTGCTTGCTTTTACAACACATAAGCAAGAATTCTTGCTTTCAGGACAACTGCAGGAAGATTAAAGAAACTTCCTTCCCCCAGTGGCACATTGTTACTCTTCCTTAGCCATGTACTGGTGTTTTGTTTAAGCTCCTTCCCTCAAAGCACCTAGGGGTGGGCACACTGAGGCAGATGCTGGGTCGAAATGAACCTTTGCATGGGTTCAGGATGGAAAGTCAGCAATCCTGAATTCAGCAATCCTGATGTTTGAAATGAATACTGAATCATGCACAGCCAGGCTGCTGAGAAGTTTATATTTGTCTTTGCCCTTCCTCACTCACTAGTTTGAAAGAACATCTGTTCCAGAAGTCCACACTGTATAAAACTCCTGTTGAGCTGTTACTTCCCCTTGACTGGCTTTGGCTTTTAACAAGGGAAACATATGCAGAGCCCCACTCCCATCCAGTGCTCCCTTCATGTCACAATCCACAGCAATCCTTAACTAGGACTGCAGACTGCAAGGGGGCCCTGTCAATCAACATCATTACTACCAATATGGGGTCTTTTAAAAATGAGAGATTAATTATAGTAATAGTTAACTGCAGTTACCTGGCAGGACTGTCAGAGGAATCCATAATGAAAAGCCATGTTACAGCTACACCTGATGCTGGGAGAGACACTGCCCTTTACACAGATTTCTTGGGTTGTCCAGCAGGGTTTGGGTTGGGGGTTATGGCTAATGTAAATTTAAAGTTTGCCTAATTCTTTTTTTTTTTTTTAAATCTTAAACATTGCATGATTCCACCTTATTTTCTCACTTGTATTTACAGTCTTCCAGGATTCTACAATGAAGTTACCACATGGATATGACGAAATAACTAAAAGTCACAGAGATCATGGTAAAGAAACTGGAATAGTGAACTGGCATCCTAAGCTTCTTAATGTATTCTTAACTATCCCCTTATCACTGATGCTCATATGCATAAAAGGATGCTTTTATTTGTAACAGCAAATGATTTGTTAGCTAGCCTCCACATCTGCTCCCCAGTAATTTAGATTAATGGCATTTATGTCTTTTCTTTAAAGAAATGGTTGTTGCAGCTTTCCCACAGTGCCAAAAGAAAGATGTCTATTGTTCTTCATGCTAATACTACGATTTTTAAAAGTCTGAGTTGTTTTTTTTTATTCACTTAAACTTGCAATAGGAATAGCAAAAATGAATTACATTTGCATTGCATAACATAAAGATGAAAGCACTTCAGTGAAGTCTTGATATACACTTAGGAAGCACTTTTAAAATTCCCATATTCCCAAAACGTACATATACACATTGAGGATCAGTAGCTTGTTTAAAGGATAATTCATTATAATTTATACTGTTTGGCTACTGAAATGATATGCTTTCTTCTTCCAGTAAGATTCTGGGTTATCTGGAAGGATCACAGTCAAGATGTTAGTTCTGTGGATGTAGTCATCCTATATCATGAGCCTTCTTGTGCCTTTGGATAAGAATTTTATGTCCAACACTAAAGATGGCCACATAACTTAGAACAGCTCAGTCTTTATGTTTGTAGGGTGCTGGGTCAGTTCCATAGGAGGACACCACATGGTCTGCACAGAATCTGGCAGCTCCATTAAAATCCTGCTAATTAGAGCTGCTTTTATAAATTCAGGGATAGGATAGCTTACTGTCTGACTTGTCCTGCAATACCAGGCACAGTATCTTACCAATTATTTGTGCTTCGAGTTCTTTATTTGGTCTTGTTGGTTAAAACCACAACATTGATCAAAAATCCAAGCAAACACAGAGAGTTTAGGTACCAAGAGCTTGGTGTATTCAGGGAGGCAACTGGAGAGCAGAAAAAAAACCCACATTGCTACAATTTTGTTGAACAGTTCAGTTTTCATGATCTATATATCCATATTGCTGATTAATTCACAATGCCAGTGAATTTACCTCACTCTAATAATTCAGTACCTTTTAAAATTCGACTTGACTGAAGCGATTTTTTTCTCAGTTAGTTCTGATTGTTTCTAATTTGGAAGGCAAAGGCAGATCTGGCTTAGCACATCACTGATATCCCTCAACACTCTTCAGTTTTCATTTGGCCATCAGGGAATTCTTTAGTGGCTCAATGTGAGGTTCTAGTTACATGCCTTTGTTGGAAAAGCTATTTTATTTCAGTCCTTTACCCTTCTGAGCCACATAAATAAAGCTGGAAAACTGAAGTGCTATTTGAAAACTGGGTGTTGGAAGACAACATGTGTACAATGACAGTTCACATACTTTTTGCATCACTTAAAAAATCACATGGTGTCCAAACTTGCAGCCTTGCACTATTCAAACAATTAAACCATTGGGATCAGATTCTGGAATTGTGCCAAGGGAGTTATGATACAGTTTCTTTGATAATTGGCCTGTATAATTAGGTTATATTTCATTTAAAGAAAGCACCTAGCAAGATGACTCCAATCACATTAATTCACACCAAGCACGATTTTTAATTACATTCAGGGATCTGGAGATGCAGGAAAGTGCTTCATTCACATGGTTTGATGGAGAAATAGGCTACAGTCTGTTTTTTATAAACCTCACTTCAACTTCCTTAAGACTGGTCCATCTTTCTTTTCTCCTCAGCTCTCCCAGCCTGTGTTCCAGGCTAGCTGTGAGCCATAGGGCACAGTCCTGAAGCTCAGCACATGCTGCTATCAGCACAGAGTCAGGGTTTGCTAACCCATTGTTGGGAGATGGTATTTTCCCAGCAAGCACAGGGTGAGATCATGTCTGCTTATAAAAAGTGTAAGCAGACCCTCAGGTATCCAGGCAATGTCAATTATTCCTTCAAATTGCTGGCACACAGAGAGAAGCAGAGATTAAAAGCAAACATGGCCTTAACATACTGTTTATGAGTTGTGCTGTTCAGGGCTCAGCAAATGTTTTCAGCCTGCAAACCCCCAGGGAATCCACTTACTCTGCCCATCAGGCACAGGCCCATAAATTATTATACTAGAAATAAGGAGCAGTGAAAAACATCAACATTATTTAACACTGTAGAGCTCTTTCTCCAATGAAAATACAGTTGCTACAAGGATGAACCACAGCTGAGGGACTTGGGGTCTACTTGTGTCACGGCAAACTGAGCCTGGGCCACCAAGCACATATGGAAGATTTTAGTAAAGCCAACTTAATGGGAGCTTCCTGCTGTTTTCCTTAGCCCGCTGTGCTGACTCCAGCCTCCAGCTATGGATTGTACTGCTCTGGAATCCCTGAAGAACAGTTCTGAACGTGGAAGGGAGGTGAGAAACAGGGCATCGATTCTTATCGATCCTCCAGCTCCACCTTTATCCTGGCTGGACAAAAACATCCCTTCCTAACATGCCCTTGGGTATTTTCCAGGGCTGGTCTTGCACTGGAGAGCACTAATAGCGCAGAAAACGCCATCCATCTTTCCAAGGAAAAGCAAGGACTAAACATTTTTCGGTTTACTTGTGTGAACAGTGCAGCACCTTGGTAATGAGCAGTTTGGGGGGTTCTCATTCTGGCAGGTTAAATGAATATTAGTGATGTTCAGGGAGGCTGCTGCGAACAGCCCCACACTGCTGGAGCTGTTTGTCAACAAGTTTTCAATCAAGGTGAGGCCCAGTGGATTAAAAAAACCCAAAACAGTTTATGAAGTACTACTGGGTAAAATACATTGCTTAAAGAAACACTGCAAAAGAAACACAAGGGAAAACTATTATGCACATTATTAACTTAAGGAATTTGATCTCTAGACAGAATTTAATTTGTGAGGCATTCTGTAATGTTCTAGTACTGTTAATGCTATGCTATTTCATCACTACAGTCATATGTTAACAGAGCAAACACATGCCCTGCAATGTTTTTTTATTCTCATTTCTTCTCATAAATCTGTATTCACATAGGTGCCTTCTTTAAAGTCCTTAGATAGGAAAGTAAGAACAACATTAGGGATTATTTAAGTGAAACCAAGCTAGTCCCAGTTTTTACATGGATACAATCCTTTTCCCAGGTATTTTGCATTTTTGTCTACACCAAGCTACCAGTCACCAAAAGCAGCCCTGAGCTGCCCCTGACAATAAGATGAGATGCTTACAAAAGTCAAGAGATTTTGGAGTATCTGCTTATGTCCTTGGGTTTTGGCCATGGCTAAGATCCCTAACATGCAGATTTGCTCGCCCTCCCCACCACAGAGCAGCAATGTCTTTTCTTTTTTAATTTCCAGAAAAAATGTTTGTTATAAATCTAGGATTAAGGCCAGATGTGGTCACAAACAAATTTGGGAAGCTGAAGTAATTGTTATTTGCTGAAAGTAATTGCTTCCTGTTACGATTACCATAGCAATTAATGCAATTCTCTGTAATACTCTCAGGAATAATAAAGTTACTGGAGAAGAACAGCAAACAAACACCTTTGCCTGCTCTAGAAAACAGATTAGTACCAAAGCTGGTTTGTTATATGGACAGCAGGAGAGCTGCATCGTCCTTAGCACTGCTCTTTCTTGGTTTTAAATGCTTGGCTTAGTCAAAGTCATGAGAGACAATTAGGTTTTTGTCACTTAGCAACCATAACTGGGTTCAGGAGCAAAGTAATTTGGAACAGACAATACTTGACTGCTAAACACTACCACTGCAGCACACCTCCAGCCTCTCACTGCTGCTCACACCTGGGCAGACTGGGGCACAGAAAAGCAATCAAGGTACCCTTTAAAAGAACTTTCACATTCCATTTGAACTGCTAGAGAAACTTTATCTTCCCCCAATTTCCTGCCATCCCATCACCCACACAGATGAGTTTTTGAAGAAATGCTTAAGACAGGAAGGACACAGGTAAGCATCTGAGGCTGTCTCCAGGCATGAAGTGCTAATGCCACCAAGTCAACTGCAGTGAAACACCTACATACCACGAATGTCCCAGTGGATCTCTCCTTCTACATGTTCACTTGCATCACTTAGGTGCTTTTGAGTTTCGAGTAGGTACTTAGCATGTCCCTGGATGAATAGGAAGTTTTGAATGAAAACACAATGAAATAATGAAATATTACTATAATTCTACATTCCCTGTACATTATGAGACTTGGGTACATCAATAGTGGTAGTTGCATCAAAATTGATGACAAAAATATTATTCTTTTGTATAAAAATACTTAAATTAACTCTCTTTTCCCTCTCCCCAAAAGATCTTAATTCAGTGGATTTATAAAAACCTCACACTCCTTTCTCTGTCTACTCTTGTAACACAATAGAAGAGCTGGGAAAAGGAGTGTGGGGAAAGGGACTAGGTACTACCAAGCACAATCAAGCAGACAATCTGTCCCAGACCTTGATGCACACCCACAGTACAAGTAATTAAATATATGCTTAGAGTTATTTGAGAAAATAAAGCACAGAAGACAGAAAAGTGACGAATTTAGGAGGATCACAATATGTAGTTAAGGCTCAAGGCCAAATTCTGATTTTGTTTGGAGCCAATCAGAGCAGGGGTTCTGAAAGGCTTGACTTGAGGGGTTCTGAAAGGACCTACATACAAGGGCAGCATCAGGCCCCTTCTGCTTACAGAAATGCACTCCTGACTCACAGATGCAGCACTCAGGGCCATACAGCATCATCCAGGAGAGAGTCAAGAGTGTATTTTCCTAGGAGTTTAAATACAGACTTGAAAAATGTTTGATGGATATTATAGGAGCTCCCAATGGAAGCAGAAGCTCAGCATGACTGGTCTCAGAGCACTAAGGGATGAAGAGACTTTTACTCTGATATTCCAGCATCCAGCTAAATCATTCAGTTCTAGAAGACTGAATAGATGCAGCTGAAAATGCCAATAGCCAAGTATTTCTCATTACTTTTTGCTGCTGAAAATGCTATGGATAATGGAGGAAATGATTTTGGCTGGGGCATGCTATGCTTGCCTGGTAGTCCTTAAGTATTTTGTTCAGCCTCAGTACACAGAAAATAAAAATGTCTGAACATATTTATTGAGGGTTCTCCGCTTGCCGCACTTGGCAGCAAGTCTGTGACTGGCTGGAGAGTGCTGCTGCTGTTTGGGGGAGAGCAGCCTCCTCTCTTGCCACATTGTCTAATCCCTGGTGCTAGTGACCTATTTACTGATCATTCCAGGGAGACATCTTACAGACATCATCTGCAGGGATGCAGGTACGCAGCAGAAAGGGAGTCAACAGATGCAAAGTGGAACTTGCAGCTCTGGGCCTTCGGCAGCTGAAAAGCAGCTGCTTGCCCTCAGAGCAGCTCTTGGGATAGCAGTGTCACAGAAGTGTACACCCACCTGAGTCCCTCACTGCACACCTCTAACCCCCTGCCCAGCCCAGTGCTGGTTTTGTACCAGCTACGTGCAGCTTGTGTGTATTTTTCTTCTTTCCTACCCACTCACAGCTATTGTACCAAGCTGCCCTGTGCCACTGGGAATCCTTCTTCACACAGAGAGCCCTGGGCACTTCCATCAGCCATGAAGCTCAGTGTCTCCTGATGGAGCAAAGGATTTTGAAGTGTGGCAAGAAGCAGAGAATCAATATACACAGCAGAAGTCTAAGGAATGCTTAGTCCTGTCTAATGGCACTCTTAGGCTTCAGAATATGATCAGAGCTCCTGGGAACCCCAGTCACAGCAGCAGCAGTGAGGTGAGAAGTGACCATTGCAATGAAAACAAGCAATTCTGCAAAACTCCCAACTCTGAGAGCTAGTGGCTACTTAGGGGTTCAAGATTTCTATGTCTAAAGTTTTTGTGTTCTGAGGACAGAATTAGTACAAGATCCAACATTCTTGGTATATTAGACGTGTATTAACTATGGGCTATAGAGAAATACAATGACATTTAAATTGCTTCTAATAATGTAATTGCACCATGAAACTACTATATTTCCTTCTGCTAAAATAAGAAACAATGATTGTGATGATATTTCTGCTTTATTAAGAAATACTATTCTTTTTTAACTTATGCTTCTCATTAGCACCAAAAAATGGGTAACCATGGATATAATTCTCAGGCTCAATTTGTGCTTAATGATACGTTAAGTCTGCTCCTTAACTGCCAGAGAATGGGCTCCTGGGTGTTTCCTTCAGTTCATTTCTTAAGCATGTGCAGCATTCCTGCCTCCTAAAAACTTGTTCTATAAAAGGCTCTTATGTGTCTTTAGTACTGGCGGATCCTATTCTTCCTTCGTTAGACTGGAAAGCCTGTGTGTTACCCAAACATTTGTTCAAATAATCACATTCCAAACTGGTTTCAAGACGTACCTTTAAAATGTTCAGATGATCTTATATTCTGAAAGTTATCAGGGATTAGTCTAATATTTTCCAGCCAAACCCCAGAGTTTTAGGTACTGAACTGAACATTGTGTTCCTGAAAGAGAAGAACAAATCGGAAAAGTGTAAATGTTAGGGGAGGTATGAGCCAGAATCCAAAACTCCAAATAATTTTCCCTGAATCATCTTATGCTGTGAGACTTGAAACCTGCACAAATACCGTTTCCTCCTGAGGCAGAAACAGGAAGAATTTGAAATCTGTAAGGCTGAAAATAACTTTCCCAAATACCTTTCTCTCGCATTTCTGCTGCCACGTTAGACATTAGAAAAAGTACAGAAGTGTGTGAAGGTTTGGATGTGGGCACTTGACAAAATCATCTGTTGTGTGAGCTGCCATGAAGAGCAATCACAGGGTGACTGTGCTGCAGGCATTGCTGGGCACGACAGGGTGAGCTTTGGCATGTGCAGAAGGAAACATGAAAGCAACCTGCCCTGAATTCTTTGGCTGCAGCAGCACACCTGCATCCCCTCTGGAGCAATAAGCCCTGGGTGGAGAAGCGTTTTGTCTTACCTGGTCATTCTTTTCCTCTTTCTTTGTGTGCTTTTCAAACAGCGTGAGAAAACAGATAGTGTATCCCTGGCATTGCACCTCACAGCTTTGTCCAAAACGAGCCTGGGCCACAGAACTTTCTGCAGATTATGATGAAGCTGGACCTGGCTGTGTGTTGGCCAGTGTCCTCCACAGGGCATATCCATACGATTTCCAAGATTTTATCTCTGGTGTAAATGACCAGATGCCTTCCATAGGCTGTTATCTGATACGTCATAGAGTCCTTGCTAACTCCACCCTTTCCTACTGTGCAAGCTTGTTGCTCCTCTCTATTTCCCTTTCTCTGTATGTGACCATGTGGGATAAGCAACGGATGCTGAGCACTGTTCAGATACAGCTCAATGATCTGCCAGTGAATTCCTTCTGTGGGTGTTTGAATTCCCCAAGTGTAACTTCTAGATTTAATTTAGTCCCATTATATCCCCAAAACAGAATTCTGCACCTGCATTTTGCTCTGTCCTGGGATATCTTATGCATCCTCATGTTATTCCATCAAGACACGTAAGCAGCTGCACAGAGCGTTATGTTTTGTGATGGTTTCATTTTTGGCTGGTTCATAATTAACCGTTAGCTGGTGAGTTAAAGAATTTTTCCACATCCCTGATCTAACACTAGAGACTGACTGCTCAGTGCAACCACTTTACAACTTCCTTTTTTTATTATTATTATTATTATCATTTAAGATATTGTGATATTCTAAATAACTTAGAAAATTATTTTATTTTACTTTATTACGTGCTACCACTGAGGACTCTTCAGCTCCTCATACTACCTGCTGTTGCCAAGCTGATAAATATGAAATGTTGCCTGTTGATAACCCACAAGGAACATTATTTTCCTCAAGTGGAACAAGCTCTCCAGTTGTGACGTATTAGAGGGATCTTTACGCCAGCGGCCACCCATTAACATGCTAATAGGGAGCACAGGGAAGAGCAGAGCCAAAACTACAAACCCAAAAACTCATCAAAGTTTCAAGGAAATCTCTTGCATGTAACTCACCGGTGAGGCTGGCACGGATTTGCTGTAACTTTATGATCTTTCTGGTTCTGTCTCCATGGAACAGATGACATTTATATGAGAGGTAGTTTCCATGCTGACTGGGTGCTTTAAATGCATACACAGAAGAGAGAATAATAAGAGACAAAGGTGAATCACCACTCATGAATGAAAAGTAGTGTCAGAGGGGAAGGGGGGGTAAGAATTAGAGGTTTCTCTTGTAGTCCCAGCATGCCAGCCCCCTCCTCTTCTACCTCCCTTTTCCTTCCCTCCCCTGCCAATTTGCTGCTAATAATTAACCCAAACTTTCATCCATGAGTGACCCAGACTCCCTCCTCCTCACCCCCAAATGATCTGACCACTTCTTAATCAAAAAATGCAGTAAACACTTGAAAACAACCCCTGATCACCTGCCACACAGACTGTGCCAGCATCATCCTTCTCTATGGGCCCTTTGCAGCTGGATGCATTCCCAAACATCTTCCTGCTTCCAAGTTCTGCCAAGGCAGCACGTGTATCTGAGTTGGCCAAACACTAGGTCACTCCACAGACTCCTGGTCACTTGTAGGTTCATAGCTACTTATTTTCCTTATTGTCTCAACCCTCCTACATTTCACCTTAACAATGGAGGTGGGGCTGTGCTGCAGGATTGGGATTCATACTCACTTCTGTGAGGGAAAGGCTTCCATGTCTGAGGTGAGAGCTTAACTCCTCAGGGCTGGAAGGCTAAGCTTTGAGAGAGAAGATTGTGTTTACAATGAGAATTTCTTCTTGTCCCAGTTTTGCTTCTACTGAAAAGGACAGACATATTTTGATCGGCATTAGGAGCAATGACTCTGCATCAGATAGAGTAAATTACATCTTAGACAATTAAATACGGTGGGGATTCTTAGGAATGAAGTTTGCATATTCTCAGATTGAACTCTCAGATTTCTTATCTGGAAAGAAATGAGATGAAAAATGCAATTTTTATCTCTAAAACAAAATGCACATCCCTAATATATTGACTTAGGTGCATTTACCTCTTCATTTTACCAGCACAAATACAGCTTAGATATGACCTTTGCTTTCCCAGCTCCTGTCTTCCCATGGCAATGGAGAAAATAAATATGAAATATTCACAAATTACAGGACTTAATAAATTGTCCTGACTAATATGACGAAACATATTAGTCAGAGGTGATCTGTACATGTAGTCACCAGAGCCAACAACTTTAGTACTTGATTTCTCAACTATGGCTCAATTCAGTACTACTTTTAAAAAACAATGTATTACATCAATACATAATCTATTTCTTGGAGTTACCTGTTAACCGTGGAGAGATTCTGACTTTGTTGCCTTCATCACAAATAAAGCCATATATTTCACTTGAAATTTCTGGCTTTTCATTCCATATAAAACACTCCATTACAACCTCATGTGACAATAAAGTCACTGCACCATGTTTCTCAGCACATTAAAATAAGGAATACGGTACTCATCTCTGCTTAAAAATGCAAAGAAAAATTATTTGGCTGCAATATTTTCTCTTCTGTAGAAAGGATTTTGGGATCTATTTTTAAGAACAACAAAATGCAAACTAACATTGCACTGAAAATCAACAAGTTCCTTTACCTTTTTAAAAGCCAAATGTACAAATACTCGATCTTCAATTACTTTCCCTCACTTCTTCACAGCTAAAAAAATCCCTGTAGCAAAACCAGTAACAGACTGAAGGGTGCAACCAGTCTATAAAGCTCAGATGGGATGAAAAATTGAGCCTTGAAACTTTGCAAATCAGTCACTCTGAGTCAATTTTCCCCCAGCTGAATCTATGCCTTGACTGTTCTCATTCCCCACAGGTAGTTATGGCACTGGCAATTTGAAGTAACTTGCTGGTATTCAGCATGTTACTTTATTTACTCTCCTATAATTCAGTTGTGCTGGTTTGACATTGTGATTCAGCATTGTGGAAGGAGCAGACACAACTTACTGAAATAGCTATGGTTGACTGAAAAATACTGATTTAATTTTGCAGTTCATTCATTAAGGAAAATGTACTTTCATTACATTCATTTGCAGAACTAAGTAGTTATTCATCAGGAACAAGATATCTTGCTCTCCCTGCAGGAAGTCACAGCTTTGGGCAGGGATGGTTCTGATGTGAGGTTTGGTTTCCACAAGGATTTTCTGGTGGAACTGACAACACAAAATTTTCATAAACCATCTGCTCGTGCTCTTCTGATTCTGGGGACAAACCCTGGCTCTTGCTTCTGCCCACCCACTTGGAACTGATAGAGATTTTGCCTGGATGGGGGCTCAGGAAGTTCAGGATGCTGTCCCATCAACCCCAAGTCCCTCTGCAGAAGTTCATCCACAGCCATCCAAAGCCTGAACAACCCATTTTCCCTTTAAATCTCTAGGTCACACTGTATGACCCAGCCGGTAAAATGCTCAGCACAGCTGATGGAGCAGATTAAAAACATCACGGGCCTGAACACCTTCTTGCCAGTAGCTTTTTTTTTTAACCAAGGGGAAAGCGAAGCTGTGGTTTCATAAGCTACTCTTCAGCTAAAGTATCCTGAAACATCAACTGCAAAAAAGGTGCTTATATGCACTTCTTTGTACTTACGCTGCTTCCACTAATGGATTTCACCACTCTGTGTTGCTGTTGCCATAAAATGTACTCTGTGTACAAAACACGGCTCTTCAGCAGTTTTTCTAAAGGAGATGGATTGGAAAAAGTATAGGAATACAGGAGAGGGCTGAAAAGATGTTTTTAAGCAGCAAGTATAAAGAATATGTAGAATCTAAATTTCAGTATATTGGTTATAGACTTAGGGATTTCAGAGATGCCTGGATAGATTCTTCCCACACAAAGGCATCTCAAACAAATGTGTTCTACGCACACACACACACACACACATAAATCAATTATCTCTACCTGTAGATCACACTCTTGTGGTCCCTAAGGAACAACAGAGTGACAGAAGGGGGATGCTAAGGGCACTAATCCCACTGAGCAGTAGAAACCAGCATGTGTTTTGAAAGACCTACTCCAGAAATAAATGATGTTGGGAACTCGGACAGATCCTGGTGGTGGTTGTTCAGATCAGCTTTTCATTTTTTTCAATTTCTCAGTGTAGCAGAGATGTCTTTTTTTTGAACCAGAAATAGCTTCATATGGCTAAGAGCTGACTCTCCAAAAACTGGTCCATTGCAAAATTCTCTCATCCTCTGCTTTTATTGCAATATATAATGGATCTTTACCCCACTGTTCAGTGTCTGTCAAAATATGAACTCTACTTATACTTTTTCTTAACTTTCTAAACTTCCAGACAAATGGATATGAAAAGAACAAGTACATCTTCCACAAACACCTCCTAATTGACTATTCTTCTGACCTTATAACTATAATCACTTCTAAATCTATTCGAAAAACTTTTAAATTCCTTACCTCAAATTAAGAGACAGGATTTCTGTGAGCTTCAGGCTAACAGAAAAAAAACCTTAAAAGCTTCTCATTTGTATTCCTAGGAAGTAGCTGAATTTTTATGCTCTTCCTGCTTAATGTTTTCCACAACTTGAGCCATGGAACAGTCATGAGGATCTCCAGCATTTGTCATATTAGGAAAATAATTAAAACAGACATTATTTTCATTCGGTAAAACTGTGACTTTTTGCTGGTCTTTCTTCCCTAATTTAGAGGTTGAAAAAGATAGGGCCCTTAGGAATTACACTTAAATAAAGTGATTAATTATCAAAGACATTAAATACTTCATTGATTGTGTGGGACTACTGATTAGGCATTTTCTGCTTAGACCCAAAGTCAGATGAAATAATACGAGTGAACAGCCAGATGTTAATATTGCAACATCTAGAATGGTAGGGATGACAAAGGCAGATCCCTTTGGAGTGAGCTGCCACTTCTGCCAGCAGAACTCCAAAGAAAGATGCAGCCAGCCCCAGAAGTGCCAGTGGGAATCAGGCTGGTCCCAGGGAAATCCATCAGGAGCTGCAGCTTGTGCTGCTCCACTGGCATCTGTAAGTGCAGAGACAAACATACTTTCTACACCTCACAGTCCAAGAGGCCTATTCCATACTATTCCACAATTCTCCCATTTTTATTTTGACCCTAGGATTGGAAAAATTCCCCAACTTTCACAAACAATAAAAAATACTCATAGAAACTTCTGTGAGCTTTAGTAGCTTCTGTACAGCTGATGGCAGCACAACAGCCCTGAATTTGCTTTACTATAGTAATTTAAGCTATTTAAGCTTAAAATGTTCCCAGGGCAAAAATTAGGGCTATGCCTAACAAGTACATTAAGCCTTATTATGCCTATTAAGCACAGGGAGTCACCCTTGTTGTGACTGCACATTGAAAGCTGTTATGGGCAGTGTACTGAGTCCTTAATCAAACCAGCGTGGGAGGTACTTTTTGGTGACATTTAGAATACCTCAATTACAAAATAACTACCTAAAAGGGCAAAGAAATGGATTTTCCTAACACAAAACAAAAACAGGCATTAGACATAGGCATTAGATTGAAAGCATTTTTTTTTTTTTGCATTCTGGTTTTTATTCTGTTACCTCGGTATCTTAAGATATTCAAAATGAATAAAAAGCCCAATATTTGAGGGGAAAACAATCTTCTCATCTGAGGAATAAAAGATTTAGAAATTGCCTGAGAGAAAAAAAGAATCAAAGCTATTTGGATCTGCAACATTCAAAATAGAGTATATTTTGTTACTTTAAATATCTTTAATACTTTAAAATCTAAAAATTAAAGTGCTAGCTCAGGTTTGTATGCAGTTAAAATAACTTAAATCCTCTTTTTTCTCATCTTCCACAAGCCTTTTATTGATGGTTCAAAAGGAAGCATATGCTTCTAGAATGTGTATCTCAGGGCTGGGATCCTCAAAGGAAACCACATGGCAAAAATCATAAATCCTTTTCCCCTTCTGCTCTTTGACAGCCCAAATCAAGAAACTTATGAGGCTGGAGGATCAGGTTTATATTCAGTTGTTATAAAAATACTTTCTTTGTGCATCCAATGTGGTTTCAATTTTCTAGAAGGCTGCAGTGGCAAATGCCAGTTTAGTGAGATATTATATGCAAACAGCTATTGAAAGAACATTCACCATATTCTCTACTTTTTTTGCAGGCACTGGTGTATTATTTCACACAAGAGTAGATTAGATCGGAAGCACTTTGGGGTTTTGATGCATAATACCAGATGGCTACAGTTTAATTTTCAAGGACTATCACACAAAAAGCTGTCACTCCCAAAGAGTAGACAAGGATTTTATCTTAAAAAGTTGAAGTATAACCAGAATAAAAACTGACATGGTAAGTAAATATTTCAGGCTTCACCTGCAAATGGAAGATATAATCTGTCTACTGCCTTAACATCAATAGCATGGTTAAATATTTTTGAAATTCTTTTCATCACTCACCGTAAAGAATTCTCACAAGATAAAAAGAAATCATTATCATTAACGTTCATAATTTCAGGACTGAGAGCTTGAAAGACTTGAAAACTCAAATATGACAGTTAAGGCTGTGTTGGTTGTTCTGAGACTTCTGGGGAAATAAAATGTGCAATTAGAGCTCTTTGATTACCTGAAGGAATGCAACACTTCACAAATTAGTGCTCCAAGCTGAAATACTACTTGAGAATTTTTATGTTTGCTTCACAAGAAATATTCCAACGTATTTTGATGCAGAATCTGCAAAACAATTGTGGATGTTTATTTCAAGTCATTTCAGTGTATACTGCTTCCAGTTAAAACCAGAACTTCCCTGCAAAAATTCACTCTTTACTAACTTCACCTTTCGTTGGAATTCTCCTGTCAAAATAATTTCCAGATTCGTGAGGATCTTCTGAGGAAGAAAAGGTGGGGGGAAATGATCAATTAATAAAAATACAACACAAGTGCCAGATTTTATTGAGGTACTGCTTTCACATTGGTCTGTGCACCCAACAGTCACATTGGACTAAAGACAACAGTGTTCATGACATGAAGACACCACATTAAGATGGCACACAGGGAAAGCTTCAAATAAAGTTTGGTCAACATGGTGTGCCAAATTCTGCTCTGCTTGACAACTGTGTCATCTCACTGGGATTGCACAGGGTAAAGACAACGACTTGCATGAAAACGACTGACAGCAGTAGCTGGAATGTGCAAATCAAAACATACTATTTCTCAGTACAGAACCATACACAAACATATGCAGGCACAGCTTCAGATTGGCCTCTGGTTATCCACAGTAGCTGTAATAGCCAGGAAACACCTCTGGAAGAGTGAGTCAGGTTCTCAGTCACAGTCCATCCTTGCAGCTTAGGAAATCTCTTGAAGCCATTTGGCTTTGTCAGCAGCTTGTTCTGGTGGGGGCCTTGTGAAGGATGCAGCTCTGTATCTGCAAAATACCAATCAGAGTTCAGAACTAGACTGAAGAGGGGAAGCGTTTTTTCCTCTGCTGCTTAGCAGAGTTGATAAGAAGATCCTACAAAAAAACCAGAGCAAACCACGGAGCTCAATCCATTTCACTGGCATTACTTCTTTCCAAGTATGTCTTTCTATTCCCAACCTTTATGATGTGAAGAACACCTCTGAGGGGTATTACCACAGCTATGGAACACTAAATGCCTCCTCTGGGGGTGTATGTGGATGGGTAGCTCTGCTGATGCTCCTATGCTGTGAAAGGGAGGATTTCCCCTTGCCTGTGGCAAAGGCTCAAGGCAAAATGAGGCTAAAACAAAAAAAAAAAAGGCTTAGCAAACAGAGTCATTCATCTAACATTTCTGTGCAGTGCCTTGTGGAAAATGCATCACTAATACCTACATTAAACCATACATTTAATTTCTTTTTAATGATAGACATACTCACAATGTGTGCCTTTAATCCTGAAAGACACCAGAATATATTCCAAACTACACTTGAGAAATTTCTTTACAAATAAATTACTCTACTGCTCATTAAAGGAGGATTGATTCTGAGGTGAAGCACAACAGCTGTTGGTACAGATGGGATTTAGAAGCAAATGCTCTTCTGGATATGCAAAAAAATGGACATGCACTGAAGTCTGGCTGGAAAACTTCAGCTAATTCAGCTACTGACAGAAGTTCTGAAGCATGAAATTTTGGATTCAAGGCAGATGGCAACTGGCAGCAAAGAGCATCCTAACCAGCAAAGAACATCACTTCAGTACTCGTTCATTAAGAGGAATGATGCTTATCTGAATTATCAGTGATGCCTTCTGTAGATTCTGGATTTTTTTCTGCTTAAAGCTCTGAAGATGGTTATACATTCCTGACCAACTTAAATGAAAACATGAGACGTACACATAAACATAGACTTGTCTCCTCCTCAGGACTGCCATCTGGCTGACTGCAGGCTCAGGATGAGCCAAGAGGGCAAACCCCAGCCTGGGCATGATAAACACTGACCAACCAGCTGGTCAGGAGAGGGGATTATCCCACTGTATTTAGCCTTGGTGAGGCTCACACTGAATACAGGAGGCAGTTCTGGGCTCTACAAGTTAAGAAGAATGTTAAGGTACTCAAAAGCATCCAGTGGAGGGCAACAAAGCTGGAGAAAGGGCTGGAAAGATGGCTGGAAGGAGCAGTGCCTGAGGACTTTGGACTTGTCTAGTTTGGGGACAAGGAGGCTGAGAGGTGACCTCTCTCCAGCTTCCTGAGGAGGGGAATGTGGCAGAGACTGGTGAGGCCCTGGCACAGATTGCCCAGAGAAACTGGCTGCCCCATCCCTAAAGTGTTCAAGGCCAGGTTGGATGGGGCTTTGAGCAACCTGGTCTAGTGGAAGGTGTCCCTGCCCATGGCAGGGGGTTGGAATGAAATGACCTTAAAGTCCCTTCCAACCCAAATCGTGCTGTGATTCTGTGATCTCTTCTCCCTAGTATCCAGTGATAGGGTGCATGGGAATGGTTCAAAGCTGCATCAGGAGAGGTTTAGACTGGACATTAGGAAGCATTTCTTTATTACTTAGTCAAATATTCTCCCTTATGTATATTTGAGGATTTGGTTTCTCCTTTTTTATTGCATCTCACCTTTTTTATTTCAGAACACTTCTCCAGGGCACTGAGATAATTCTGAAAGGTAGTTTTGCCCCAGTGTCTTGCAACCCTTCCCAGGGTGGTGTCATTCATAAATTTTATACATATCCTCCTTAGTCTTTCAGCCAAGCTCTTACTATTGAACTGGGATAGAGCACTGAGACATCCTTCTTCCCTCCAAAAATGTGTTTGAGAATGAGTCACTGAAAACTTCTCTTTGATTGCATTTTCATAAAGATCTGTAGTCATAGCCACTTGTTCTCACTTATCTGATAGGCAAAATTACCTTGACAAAGAGAGAAATTACACTGGTTTGTCGTGATTTGTCTTCATGAAATCTGTGTCACATTTTTCTTGTGCGTAACTCAATTGTTCAATAATGCAATATGTTATCAATCTAAGTTAGAAGCAATGCCTCCAGCTGCCTGGTTCCTCTCCTTTCCCTTTTTAAAGCTAAAAGCTGTGTTTGCCCTTTTGCTGGAAAAGAACACACAAACAAACTTGAACTGTGTGTTGAACCACACCAGTTGTAACAGGGGTCCTGTTCCTAATTAAAACCCAATGAATTTGGCAGAGGAATTCTGCATGCTAAATCAAATCTAATTGGCACCTGTAGCTTTCTCACAGCAGTAGAAAGTGATGGAGTCTGGCTTAACACTGCAGTGTGGAGTGGCTCCCCATGACAGGTGTGGGCATGGAATCTGCAACCAGCAGAGGTGAAAAGCAGAGGACGAAAAGCAACTTGAGACCTGGAATTTCTACCAACACTTAACCATATTATCTGTTGAGGTTCAGAGAAGATCCTTGCCCCCTTTTTCCTTTTCACATAAAGTTTCCAGCTCTTCCACTGTGGACCAGGAAGAAAAAGGCTCACAGGCTAAGGACGTCGTTTTCCTGGATTTAGCTCCAAAAGAGGTCTCAGGTATTTTGAGTCTTCATGATAATGCCAGCCTCATTTTGCCAACACAAAGAGTTGGGTAATTCACGCACAAAAAAAGGCTCTAAATTTTTTGGTCTTTATATAATGCACGCATTCAAACACTAGAGAAGTCCTTTGCAGCTGGCCTTTCGTTCACTCCCTGTTTCTCTCTCCCTGGAAGCAATAGTGGTCTGCAGGCTGCACTTCAGGGCACCCCAGAAACAGGAGCTTCTCTGCCACAGTGGAAGGCAGGCAAGCAGAAGCATGAGGAAATGAGAGACTCGTGGCCCTCAGAAAGCAATGCCACATTCCCAGACCTCAGCTCGTCTCAGTACTTGGCACCTGCCTCAGATATTTTCGGATTTTCTCACTACAGACGGTTTTCTGACTGCAGGATCCATTTTAGTCTTCCCATGGCATTTTTCTCCCACAAGCCATTTCATTTGCAACAGCAGAAAAAAAACGTGTGGAGGTGGTTGGGAGTTTTGAAATGAATTTTGTTACGCTGAAGTATTTTTATGAGGACCAGCAGCCCAAACCAACCCGTTGTGCCCATAAAGAGCACTGAGAAAGGTGCATTGGCACTTGGGATGCACAGGGTGGCTTTTTTTAAGGGTACAAGAGAAAATACATGAAGTAGGGAACTCCTGACACATTCCCTTTCCTGCTTATCTGAGAACAACCTGCTGAGCAAGGAGGACCTCTTATTTTTCCTGTGACAGACACTGCTGATCTGCAGCTGTTCTCACATTCTGTGCCTGCCTAGCCATGAGCTTTCACCCCCTGCAGAAAGTAAAATGTGTGTTTCATGCCACCTGAAGTCCTTTGCATTATTGATAAATTCCTCTTAAGCCTGAAGTACAACTCATCTCTCCTGGCATACATTTTAAATACTCTTTTGCATGGTCTGTGTCATAGGCAGTATGACCTTTAAACAGGATTTCAGCATTGGTTTTTATCAAGTTTCTGCCAAGGTAACCCCCTCCAGTTCTCTGTCAGACTTGACTCAGCACTCACAGGTGGCATCCCCCCAAAGCAAAGTATGACTAAACTGCCCAGCAGACACCTCACTGCTCTCACCCTTTGTCACACAGGAGACTTTCTAGCAGTTCATCACTAAAGAAATTCTTCTGAATAAGTTACAGTGTTTGCCTCCTTAGTATAAGCTCTGGTGCATCCAGGACAGCATCAGGGAAAGGACAAAGACAGCATAAGGAGAATATAATCTTCTCTGGCACATAACCATGATGGAGTATTCGTGTACCAGTAAATCAGGAAGAGATTTGTCTGTGGAAGGACTCTGTCCAAGTCTCTGCAGATACATCCCTGTGCAAGGGCAGCATCAGGGCAGTGTATAAATAAATCAGAGACAGTTGCCACTGCTTTTCAGAAAGTTAAAAAGAAAGAATCATGGCATTTTATGGAATCCATATAAAACAGAGTAAAGAATATACAAATACAATAGAGTAAGATGAAAATAAGTGTTCTCACAGTACCTATTTTCTTTATAGCATTGGTAGAATCCATCCAGTGCCTCTGTTTTTTAACATACTGAACTCCCTCTGGTTTCACTGTCTGTAAAACAAAAGCATTTTTAGTAGAACTAACAGCATTCTTCTTCTTTTAGTTCCAAGTAGTAATATACAGATGTGCCCACTGCACAAGAAAAAACACAGTTACTGGAATCTTCTACGATTTTTAGAGGATAGATCAAAACCATTCCACTTTCCATTTCTGAGCCTCCAGGAGGCTACAATTATTAGCATACTTGTGTTAAAAAGGAATAAACATCAAAGGGAAGAGCAGTTTAATGTAGCAGCACTGTGGTATAAGTAGGACTTATAGCAGGGAATCAGAGTGTCTGCTACAAGAAATTGCATGGGAAAAAAATCCCACATTCAAGAAAGTAAGTCAGAAATCTCAAACTTTCATTCCTCTCCAAACATGATCAGTTTGGATCACTACTGCCTTCACTGCACCTTCCACCCAGTGAGCCCAAAGTGCTGTGTGTGTGTGTGAGGAGGTTTCTCCGCATGAAAGAAATGTTACCCATGTTTGACAGAAAGATTAAAGTGATGACATGAGCAAATAAAGCCATTTTTAGTCAGGCATTTCACCAGTTGCCCAGAAAATCTGTAGTTCTGGCAGCTCCCATCTTTTGAGCCTGTGCTTTTGACACTTAGTAGCATTCAAATGTTTTCCAGAGCACAACTTCACAGGTTAAAGTAAGTAATAGTTTATTACAATTCCACTGGCTAACTGATCCAGACACCTGCTTGGAGCAGAATGGCTGGAATCTTTGGATTCAGTGCAGACAACTCGAGTTTGCCCAACTGCTCAGAATAACTAAAGCAAAGGCAGCCCTGCAGGGAGGGACAAGAGATGCTCTGCCAGCATCACTGATACCTGCTGACAGCCGGGAAAGCAAAGCTCTAGAAGGACTTTCCTGACCACACTTTAAATTCAATTTATTTTCTTTCTTACCTGATATTCATTCTTTCATTCCTTTCCCATTTTCCTCGTTCTGTTTCCCACCCTAATTTCCTGCTACTGTGCTTCCCATGCTATTCCCTGTATCCATGAACAACAGCTCATACTTTGAGTCCCTCCTCTCACTTTTCACTGCCCTAAATCTCCACTTGCTTCCCACCCTCCAGGCTCCCTCTCCATGTCCCCAAGCAGCCTGACCCTGCTCTCCAGCCCCCCCACAGTCACTGCTCCACTCCCTGGCCCTCCAAGGCTTTCTCCATCCCCTCTGGAATTGTTGCATCCCTGCTCTGCTGCTCTCAGCTCCATTAGTCCCAAGCCTTTTCCACATGCTCCTGGCACATTCAGGTGCTTGCAGTTTTCTCCTTTATCTACCAGCTCCAAACCTCTCCCTGCTCCCTCCTCTCATCTAAGTCTCCTCATGGAGCTCATCAATCTTCCTCACAAGCCAAGTTTCCTTATATTTCCCAACACCCTCCAGCCCAACACTGTCTTGGACCTCATCTTCCACTTTTCCACTGCTTGGGCCAACACAAAGAACAAAGAGAATTGAAAAGATAAGCTTAACAGGGCAAGGTACTTCTGTAGGAGAAAGTGTATAGGGAAGGGATTAAAAAACAGGTTCCCTGAATCCAAAACAGAAGAAAAGTTGAGAATTCTAGTATTTTAATTAAAAAAACCCAAACATCTGACACAAAGCAAATTGGGTAAAGGAATTATTTGGTTTTGAGGTGTTTTGAAAGTTGCACTTTATTTTGTTTGAATTGAACAAGCTGCAGTTTGGTTTCAAAGATGTCAAAATGGGATTTAAGCCAAGATCTCAGTTGAAACCAACTACATGAGTTATTTCAGCTGTGATAAAAAACAAACAGAAAAAGTAAAAAAAGAAAAAAAATTCTACGCACTTATAGAGGAAGGCACCTTATTTTTGAAGCCTACACCAGTTATAGGTATCTTTGCAGTAAAAAACCTGATTTAATGAGCTGCAAAAATCTCACTGCTACAAGAAGGTTTCGGAAATTTAAAAGCTAAGGAGTCCAATAAAAACATTTCCAAATTTAATCTTTCCTAGTGATGTACCCTCCACTAAATTTGAATTCTCAGGTCCAAACCAGAAAATTTCTTCTTCTTTTTTTTTTTTTTTTTTTTGAACAGTTGAGCCCATTTGGCTGATTTTTCCCCATATACAAATCTGAGGCAGATGACTGGTGAAGACAAAAGTAGCCTGACTGGGGAAAATTTAAGGCCAGCTACCAGAAGATCATATAGTTGCCATTATTGATAAACCTGGAAAGCAAAGTTACCAGTGCACACTCCAAAAGTCAAGCAGTGTGTCTGAATTCAGACAGCAGCTACCTGCTTTCAGAACCAAGAGTCAGGTAATTCTGAACTAAGAAGGGGAATGTGTGATACTTCGGTACCTTTTCATCAAAATATCTGAATATCTCAAGTATTTGCATCATGCCCCATGAGGAATCTTTAATTAAGGAGAGAAATAGGGACAGGAAGGTCATCTGGCTATTTTTCAAGCTGAGTTTTTCCGTTTAATTAAATGAAACCATGAACTTTTGCATACTATGATGTCATTGCTTTGCAAGAACAAGAAATTAATAACTTCTATTAAAGCACATTTTTCCCAGCACTTCTGATTAATTTACAAGGTCACAGTTCTCTTCACACTCCAACCCAAAGGTCCCTGCTGTCTGACTCTGAATGCATTACAGAGGTCCTCCTGTGCTAAGTTTTAAGGGAAAATGCCAGTTACCATCATAAAATACAATTTGCTATTCTTGCTTTGCAGTGATATGGAACACCTCACCTCAAAGGTCTTCCCAGATCTGGAAGAAATACAGGGGCAACTCAGAAAATGTGTTTGAAAACTTTTAAGTCACCAAGGTGGAGAGTCTCTATCTACCTTTTATACCTCTGATGGCAAGGCCCATCCTAAGGAGCCAGCAGAGATCGTCCCTCCTCTCCCATCAGCTGCCTACCCAAGGGAAGTATGTGTGCATCTTTCCCCAGAGCTGAGCAGATGTGCCTTTAGATTCCTCCTTTTCTGCCTGTTTACCTCCTCTCCTGACAATTAGGCAATGTTTCCTCAGCCCTCCTTGTCTCCAGCACTGGGGGATGTTCCAGCATTATTCACTTGGCCTTAATGAAACACTTGCAATCTTTTGACTTCTTAGTTCCCTACATTCTGAAGGGGATAAACCTTTTGAACAAAGAGAAGCTTTTGGTTAGAAGAACAAAGCATATGGCCCTTCTACCTTGGATAAATCCATGTTTGAGTGCTCAGGGCATGGATTTCTTTGGCACCTTTTTTTACCAGCATTATAGTTTTCCAGCCTTCAAGTGGGAGAAACAGCAACATTAAAAAATGAGTTCAAAGGAAAAATCCTTTCTCTCAGAAAGAGCTTAAAGAGGAAAGAAAGAGCTTAAAGAGCAACTTGTATAATTAAAAAGCAAGTTCACTATGCTAAGAGGAAGTATGCTCCAAGGATTTGAGTAGTCTTGGTCTCAACTCCTGTGTCAAGCCAGTCTTAGAGCTGGTTTTTAGAGGTAATGTAAGCAAAAGGACGAAGGTCTTCTGGTTAGTGATGTCCCTTCAAAATTCCACTGGACATTAATGTCTAAACTGACACAAAGCATTAAAAATATGACAGTTCTGTCTCTGGGGAGATGGGTTATAGCATCTCCCTACTTCAGTAAGGCAGCTTTGAGGATAGAGAGGGACAGCTGAGAAGCCCTTTGACACTTGGGCAAGGCAGAACATCAGCTCTCAAGCCAAAGCCTGTGTGAACCTCACATTGTAAGCAGAGTGCAAACAATGAAAAAGCAAGGTGTAAAGAGCTGAGACTGTCTGTAAAAGGAGAGGATTTCACTGAAAGAGTAATAAAGTACATTGCTGCTTTTTACTGAGAAATACTTGATCTGACAAGACACTAGGCTGTCAATTCCTTGAAATGCAGGGTCTTCTCATTTGCCTGTTCAGACTGTCTTGCATATTAGGGATCAACTCTGCACTCTACACTATGATACTACAAATAGAACTGTGTAACTCCAGTAACATTTAAGGGGTTTTTCCTTCTCTATACCAGTGACTGAGCTCATTTTTCTTGAAATTCAGTGTTCAGATTAAAATGTTAATTTTTGCTAGGGCTAAAACATCCTTAGTTAACTCAGGAACCCAGTCTGTAATAGCACCAGCAGAGGCTGGTGTTATTGAAGACCATTTGTCCAAGACTAAACAGAGGCAAATTCCAGTTGATCTGCCTTTTGCAGAGTCAGAAACTTTAATAAAGGCTTCACATCCACTTTATTGATAAATTTATGAACAATCTTGAAACTATTTCTGTAAAAATTCAACTATTCCACTTCTTTCTTTAGGGGATCTTGGATGAGCCCACAGAACCATGACCAACTTTAACTATTCCATGAGGTAGGAAAGGCATACAATAATCAATTGTGTGTTTAATGAAGTACAAAACTCTAACTGAGCTGATGTATTATGCATGAAATTGAACACAATAAAAAATACTGCCTTCAGAAATGAATGCTCTCTGAATGCTCCAGGGATACAGATGTTGCACAACACCTAATGTGCCACACAGCCTTCACCTAAAGGTAAGATTATGCTAGTTTAGAAAAAGCTGGGTTGAACTGAGTTCAGATAAAACTCTTGGTCCCCAGGCCTGCAGTTTCCTGAAGCTTCTAAAAACTGTTTTAATTTTTTAATTCGTTTTTATTGTCTAGATATGATTATGCTCAGATCTCAGAAGAACTGGAAGAGGAGGAGAGAGGCTGTTTTCATTGTTCCCCGGGCCTGAAAGCAGCTAACCAGTCATGTCCTCAGACACTCAGACCTAGTCATGTCCTCAGACACTCAGACCTTGCATGACTCCCATGCAAAAGAAACCCAAGGATGATGAAAACAAGCACTCAGGCTTGTCAGTGAAATCCTTCAGCATTTCACAGGCAAAGCAACTGGCTTTCAATTTCCAGCAGCCCATCTCATGAACAGCTAAAGCTACTAGGGCTTAGATGTGAAATAATTGTCATTCAGAGCAGCCAAAGAAGCAGAATAATAAAAGTGAAAAACACAGGATGAGAGCAAAGCCGAAGCGGTGTTTAAATGCAAAGCAACGGAGCCTGAACAAAGCCCCAAAGCACACAGGAGATGGCTGGGAAGAGGCAAAGATCTCCCAGCTTCCTGGGCTCATAACATTTGGAATCGTGAGATGGGATGCCTGCAGGAATGCTGGGTCATCAGTGGGGGAGCTTGGGATGTTGTTCACTTCATGACAGGAAAAGAGGAATACCTCTAATGCCCAAGCAGGATGTGGGTTTGCAGCGGGGTCCAACTCGGTATAGAAAGATGGAATCGTGTGGCAGCAGCACTGCAACGGCACCTGCCTCCTTCCCAGCTCCCCATGTGCCAAACACATCTGGCACAAAAATGCAAGGCATGAGGAGAACAGCACTGCTGTCCTGGCAATGGATTAAGGGCTGATGTCATAGCAGGAAAACTTGAGGGAAGAAGTTGAACTGCGACACATTGAAAAGCATAATGGCAGTCTATAATTAGAACACAACCATCTTGGAGCACCAGAGTATTTTGTTCATCCCACCCAAGAGTTTATTTAGGCTGTTCTAGGTAGCAGGTCTTATTTCCACTCTCTCTCCAGGACAAGTGTGAAGTTTTCAATTTGCAGATTAGTAGCAGTTTGCTGAATGTGTGACACTCATTTCAGCAGCTTGCTCAGCTTACACAGCTCCAAAGGGAGGCTTTGCAGTTCCTGATGGCCCAAAGAACTACTTTTAGACCAAAACCTGCATCCTCTGGAGAAAAAAATAAGACATAGGAAACTTGGTATGAAGTGGACTGTGTTAACTAGACACTCAGGAGGGGGTTTACTCTCTATAATAGGCTAAATTACAGTAACTCATTTGTCATTTACTGCCATGGAGGTAGAGAAGCATTTTAAAATAACAAATTAAAAAAACTGGAGGTGAGGGGACTTTTTTCCCAAGAATTATTCCCCTTTTTCAACTTGTTCAACTTCCAATGCCTAACTAAGTAAAATATACTGAGCTCACGTTAAATGTTTTGAGTTTGGTCCGGATTTCACAGAGAAGGTAAAACAGCAGGACAGCTCCATTACATCTTGAGGTCCCCATCAGAAAGAAAATACACACTGTTGGACTTCTCCACATCCATTTAAAGACAGAATAAGACTTTTCCTCTGCAGCTGATTATGTACATCAAAAACAACAGGTCTTACCTGCCATCTGCAAGCTTAAACCAGTATCCAGTTTGCTGCGTGGCTTGGTGCTGATAAACAAATAACAGAGAACACACACAGTGATGATAAAAGCGAAGAGGACCACTGCTGCTATGGACAGGCCCACGAGTGCTCCAACACTAGGAGAGAAAAACAAAGAAATTAAGAGTACAAACAGCCTGGGCTAACCATTAAAACAACAGTCAGGATGATGTCTGGAGTTTACTTGTACTCAGGCCTGGGACTGACTGTGTATTTTCCTGGAAACGAAAGTTTAGAGCTCAATACTTAAACTGCACAAACTGCAGTTATTTCATTGTCCTCAGAAGGGTCAATGTCATTATACAGGAGTTGAACATCTGGCCCTTGGTGACATTTCCTGTTCCCTAGGCATGCTACTGCTGAGTCTGATTGAAAGTGTGTTTGTGAAAATCAGAAGTAATGTCATGCAGTAACCGACATCTGAAATCAAAAAGTTCTTCAGTGCAGTGCATATTCCTAGAAAAGCATAATATCACATGCACACACAGAGAGGGATTCTAGGGCTCCAGGCAGCTCAAACAACATGACTACTCAAGCTGTATTTTCAGCCTGAAAAGCTATTTTTACTGTATGAAACCCATGCAAGCCATGTTATTCGATTCTGTGAGCAGCTCTGGAGAGCAGGACAGAGTACTGTGATCACTGGTGTGCCTTTGTGTTAATGCAATAAATCTCCAGTTAAGACCGGTGAAATTCTCCCATGATCTCTGTCATGGTAAAAGGAAAACTAAAGCTGAATTAGTTTACACACAATATCAAAGGCACCAAAGAAGCAGGAACTTAATTTCTCAGGCCAAACATACAGTAATATGTAGGTTTTATCAAGATACTACTCCTGCAGGATAAAAGTTACTTTATACATCTCCCACAGGCACACAGTGAGACAGTGCATGTATATACAGAAACCTCTCCTTATTTCCAACCCTTCTTTTCAAGTCTTTTCCTAACATAAAATACTCATGATGAAATAAAGGCCTCAATACAGCACAGTCTAACCATCATTTCCTATCCCCTCCTGGGCCTTTTGATGCCTTCAGTGTTCCAGCCCCCTATTCTACAGTCCATGTCAAAGTGCTGACTTCTGGTGAAATTAAACAGCAGCCTTTTGGTCACAGATGAAGGGTCTGAGGATTGAGAATCCTTCTATTGCTGCTCTATTTACGATTTGGACAGACGTCAAAAGGAGAGAAGATAAATGAATGTTCCTAATTCTACCAGCTCCATCCTCTAGTCATAAATATGCCTTTATATATCACTGCTATCAGTGAGAAGTCAGCTCTACTGTGGCCTTGCAGAGATATAGGAAGAACTGTGCCTTGGGATGTTTTTATGAATTTTAAATTCAAGCTACTACAAAGCTTCTCCACGAGCTCCCATAGCACCAGCAGACAGATTTGTCCACAGGAGAAACTCTTAAAACCATCAGCATGAGAACAGCAGATATCAGAATGACTTTATCATGAGTTATTGGTCAGGTTCATTAATGAGGTTTGTGCAACATTTAGCTCCACTTTAGCATAAATAAAATAATTTGTTATCAGCAAAATGACCAGTTCTGGAAAGAACAGCTTTACTCTTCTGAAGATTTGTCATGGTGTTTATCATCTGCATGAACAAGGGTGTTGTTATGTGTTTGTGCATATATGCACATATCAAGCAAATTTTTCCTTCTTGTTTTTTGGCTCAAACAAAATCTGCAGGCAAGCAATATTCTGCTTAATATGGAATCCGAGTATGACCCTACAGTCAGAGATCTCAGCTGGGTTCTGGCCTCATTTTTGCATTTTCACTTGGAACACCTTGACCCAAATAGACAAAACAGAAGAAATATACACCACTACAGGAGGCTGAATAGCCGTTTGAACCAAGTAATACAAACAAGCTCTTCAGAAACACGTATCTGTGCTTTTTTTGTTGTGAAAATACAAGCTATGTTGTAAGATTCCATTTAAATTACATTCTGCAGTGCAGTACTAAGGAGGTTGCTCACCACTGTCCAAACACTCAGCAGAGTCAGCTGTCCTAAAGCTGAAGAGATCAAGCACATATTAATGATTACAGGTTTTTCTCTTCAGGCATCTGTTACCTCTCAGCTGTAGCTCTCCTCCATGCAGTTGTAGAAGATGACATTAACAGCACAGTTGTGTAATGTACAGCACAATGCACCCCCAGCATCACTACACAACTTGGGTAAGATGCTTTGGGAGTTACAAATGACAAAGAAAAATAGTTCCTGAAGAACTCTCCAGGTTAAAGACATCACAGTGTATGTGCCACCAAAAGTGTTTGTCGTGCTCCAGCAGCAACATGAAAAGATCTCATCCAAAACATGGAGATCAGCAGCACAAAACCAAACAGACACTCTGGATTCCACTTCCTAAATGAATCAGAAATCAGAATTCAATTTGTACTTACTCTTTTTAAACACACAATATTTCAATACCAAACTGTTGTCAAAGTGCTGAAGCCATCAACCCACTTAGAAGGTATGGTTAAGTTCCTTAAGATTAATTTTGGGTTAAAGTTGGAGAATGGGTGGTTATTTCTTAATTTATTTAATTCAGAAGAATTTTGTGTTTTCCATAGTTCTAAACACTGATGTTTCTTAACCAGGATCTTTTCTTTCTATTTTTGCAGTTAAAGCTGTTATCGAAAACAAACTTAGCCCTCACTAAAACCATTTTGCCATTTTCCAGCCTTTACTTTAAACATGAGCTGTCTGAAGCCCTCAGCAGTCCACATGGTAACCATCTACAGGTTTCTGGGTGTATCTTCAAGATCAGACTTCTGACAGCAGAGACACTCAACAAGCAATTTAAAAAGTCCTTCTTGCCCACAGCTGTGGCCCCATTAGCAAGTGAAAACCTCTGCACTGACAACCCACCCAACCTGAAAGCAATGATCAAGCATAAAAATGGCATTGAAGGCCTGGCAGTATTCACTCAATGCTTTGAACGTGAGCAATGTTAGGTTTGCTAGAAGATCCAAACAGAACTCTCCCAAGTTACTTTCCACATACAATAAAGATACAGCCACACCACACATTTCAGTGACACACCAAGTGCCACATCCAGGCCTGCAGCACAGCCAAAGGCTTTGCTCAGCAGAGGCTCCACTTGCCAGCAGCCTCCCCAGGGCTCCCCAGGCTGCTGTCCAGGGAGCTGCTTAGTGGGTCATTGACATTTCTGTTGGTGGATGCTCAGCACCACACACCCACTGTTACTTTTAGTTGATAAAATTAGTCCATCCACACCAAGAACAGCCAGGGAAACTTTAAATATTGGCTAAGCAGATGCAGTGTTGCCCACTGGTACACCAAAAGGAAGCTCATGAGTCATCTGATCCCAGTGAATCAAATGTTCCTAATGCCATTGTTGCAGTGACGTGTTGTCTGTAGTATTTGCAAAGCAAACAGATAAATATACTCAAGAGACTGAAAGAGTGGGCATAGAGGAACAAAAGACTTGCTATTTTGGAAAGCCAAAACGGACTCCTGGAGATCTGTACAGCCAAGCAAAGCTTGGCCTCAGCATTAGGTCAAGAGTATTAATTAATAAAGCATTTTGAACAACATCTATATGTGGCCTGACAAAATTTTAATCAAATATATGTTATTATATGAAACTAAAAAGATACAGCTTTGGAATGGAGCTATAATTCTATTTGATACTGACAGATGCCATTAAATTTGCAAAATAAAACTTAACCGAAGAGTGCCAAAAAAAATTCTAAAAATCTTTTAAAACAATGAGAAACAAAAAGGCTGAATTTAACTGCAGCAGTTCAGTACAAATACTACATGTTCAGCATTTCTTTCCTTCCACTCAGCTTGGGAGGCAAAGCAGATGTGATGACTGCATGTACGTGCACAGCACACAGCTCTGGAGGCTGAGCTGCTCAGTGTTTTGCTCACTAGACTTTTTTAGCATCTGTGTTCTGTTGTTTCCAATGCTGCATAACCTTCTGGTGAAATCTGCATACCCCTGCCTTTTCCTAATGTTGCCTTCCCTGTTCCATGGGCTCCTGACTGTTGTAAGAGAGCAAAAATGCACCCTTCACTCTTCTTTGCTGAGGTCAGCTTTTCAAGAAATACGTTCTAACAAAGAGAAAAAAAAGATACGGTATTATTTCATTTTAAATACCAGCAAAAAAAAAAAAACAAACCACAAGAAAGAATAATATTAATTACATAGAATAAATTCTGGTGAAAATATGAAATGTGTCAGAGTTGCTCAAAGGTCTGTTATTTATGATTGTCCAACAGCTCCCAGTACAGCGGGTGTTAGGATGCACTTGTCAAATACCACAGTTTTTGCAGGAGTGGAATGGGAAAAGAAGGTTCCATGTTGCTAAGGGATAGGGCAGTGTCTGGTTCTAAACATAGTACAGGCAGTAGAGATTTGGCAAGAAAATAAAAGGAATAGCATAGGCCTGCAAGTGACTATTGCTTTAGGTTGCCCAGGCTGCTGGCTTCTCCATGACCTGCTGTTGTCAGAGCTGGCTACAGAGTGCTCTGGCAATGCCTCTCCCACAGCAGGAAAAACACAAAAGGAATATGCATAGTTTCCTGAAATTCCACCTGGTGTGTCACCAAACTGAAACAATCCCTGAAATATCACCAACCATTTGTGGTGCACTCAGTCACTGCTTTCAAACTCATGGGGGGAATCAAGCAAAGGTTTAGAAAAAGGAACCTAAAGCTCTGGAGTAAAGCAAAACTTGAAACAATTGCCCCATCAGAGCTTCCATTCCCTTTCTCAGTACATTCCATCTCCAGACTTACCTTGGCTAGTTTGGCTAACTCTTGTATAGTTTTAAGGGTTTTAAGTCTTAAAAGTGTGTCTTCAAAGGTTGCAAGAAGCATTATAAGAATTATTTTAACATATTGTTGTTACAAACCAATATAAGTAACTGCCTAAGACAAAGACAAGCAAGGCAGTGATCACCAAAACATTCTGAGAAGCCAAAAAATGTTATTGTTATGTTTTCCTCAAACTCCTAATGGAACTACCATGTGCAAATGTATACAGTTTTCAAAGTGCTGTAATATTGTAGCATTATCAGTGTTAGTAACTAAAACTTATCTGATTTGTTCCTGAAAACTCTAATGAAAACAGAAATTTCAATTCTCACCACTCAGTAACTTTGCTTAGAGAGGTAAATTGTATTAATTCACCTCTTTTCTGCAATGGATATAGATAGTTATGGCAGAATGTTATGCACAACCAAAACCCCACCCATGGCAACCTCCTTCAGTCCTTTTAGCAGTTTAGGGCCACTGTGAAAAGAAGAAGAAAAAAAAAGTCCTTAGGTTTCAAAGTTTGGGCCCAAATTTCTGACCTAGGTGGAGGCTAAGAAGTCACTTCTCAGACTCTAGAAAATCTTTGTAAAGAAAGACCCTTCAGAGAGGTGCTTCATTAAAGCCTCTGATGGGATTCAGTTCTTGGAGGTACTTTCAGAAAAGATCAAGCTTTATCAGTCTTCACTGCAGCATATCATCCACATGCAAAAGCAAAACCTTTTAAACTTAATCTTTCAGTACTTGAGAAGGTTTACTGTGATCAAAACATCAGACTACGCAAAAATATCATATAACATTAAATCAGTATTTGATAAGTGTAAAAAAGGACACTTGGAGACATCTCACATCAGAGAAGCTGAGTAATTCTGTGTCAGTCACAGTGGTGAATGGCTGGGGGACCCCATATTCAACCCACTCCTTGTAGCAGAGAAAGTAGATTTTAAATAATAATATGTTAAATATTAGACAAATTAAATGAATAAGCCCACAGTACTGGATAGCATTTATTCATGAGCCCTGAAGGAATTCACATGTGAAACTGCAAAACTGCTGGCCAAGCTGTGCACCCCATCATCACACAAGGCCACCCTAACAGAGGTCTGACAGCCTGGGAGTATAACTCCAACCTGAAACAGGGCTCTAGAGGGGAACCCAGGAACTACAGACCTGAATTCCACCCCTTGCAAGACAGAAAGGTGAGAAAAAAAAATAATATCATCAAGTCAAGAGGTAAACACAATGTCAGGGTGTTGAGTGCTGAATCTGAGCCTGAATATGAGGGACAGGTCCTTTGATGGCAAAGCCACTACTCCCATCCCCCTCCTTACCATGCTCAGCCCAGAGGAAGCTGCTGGCACTTGCAGCTTTCTGACATAAAATCTTTAATAAAAGAGTCAGCATTTCTACAAGGGGAAAACACTGCCTTGTTAACCTGCTGGAGTCTATGAGGTGTCAATAGACAGATGGACAGAGGAACCCAGTGGACAGAGTTAGATGTCTCAAAAAACCTTTTGATGAAGCCCCACACTGAAGGTGTGGCTAAAAAGACTGAACTGACACAGGCTTAGGGAAAGGTTTTGTTACAGATTTAAGGCTGTTTAAAAGAATAAGGAGCAAAGCACGAGGCTAGGTGGGCTCTTTTCAGTGTAAAGAAAAGTCACTGAGACTGACTTTTCTTCAGTATCTTCATCTATAACCGAGTGAAGAATGAAATCTGAGTTTCTGATGATCCTAAGTCCCTAGAAGTGATCAAATGCTATGAGGGCAAGGAATGCTAGAAGACTTGAGGAAAACTGAGTGAGCAGGCAAAAGTGTTGTAGATGAGTTTCAGTGTACATAACACAATGTATAAACATTACAATGTATAAACGAAACCAAGCCTACAGGGCAATGAACTCAGAATTGGCAGTTCTGAACTCAAGGAAAGTTTTACAGTCATCAATGACAGCTCACTGAAATCAGAGTCAATGTGAACCAGCAGTCAAAGACATCAACAAAAAGTTGGCCAAGAGGAAGAATTTTCAGAGCAAGGCTGGAGGCAGCATTTTGCCACTCTGTAGAACCTTGCCATACCCACATTTTGAGCATGCAACTCCAGCACTGTGGAGTGAAAAACAGCATGGATGAGATGCAAGTAAAACCATCAGTGGGGCACAGCACCTGCCCCAGTGATAATCCAAAAGGACTAAGGCTGTTCAGCTCAGAGGTGAAAGCTGAGAACCGATGCACCAAATGCGAATAAAATTTTAAACATCAAGCATAAACTGAACATGCGTTTGCTTTTCACCAAATCTCACAATACTAATAGTAGAGAGCACTTCAGAAAACTAGTGGGGAATAATATAAAACAGATAAAAGTCTGTATCTTTAAACAGCAGGCTGCCACCAGGGCTGCAGAAGCAGATGCTATAAACAAGCCCAGAAAGGGATTTGACAAAATCAAGGATATCAAGTCCATAAGAAACATAGTGAGAGCATCATGCAGAGGTGTACCAACATCCTGACACTGCCAGCGTGGATGCTGAGGAGCCCGAGGGGAATCAGGGAGCAGCCGGGCTGGCTGTGTGCAGCTCTCTGCTGGAGATACTGCCGGAGCCATGCGGACCCTCGCACTGCCCCGGGAGAGCACCAGGCTGATTATCTGTCATCTTTCAAGTGGAAAGTTACGCAGTGCTTGACTTTACCACACATGGAAAAGTAGCTAAAGTCATTGGGAACTTTATGTCCTCAGCACCTTACACGCTCGGGCCCCGAGACTGCTGTTCCTCTCACACCCGAAGGGCGGGGGACACTCGAGATGCTCCATCCAGAGGCACCGAGCGTTTCCCAGCGCTTCCTTTACGAAGACCACGAGTTGTTTCCTTCAGAAACCACCCTGGCACAAGCAAAAGTCTCTCCGAGCTGAAGATGCCGCTCTCCCGCTACTCTCGGCGGGACAAGGGCAGCCTGAAAGCGCCCGGCTACAAACACCTCACCGGCCCGCCCGGAGCCTCCCCCCCGGGCAGGCACCGCCGCGCCCCTACCTGAGCCACCACATGTAGCTGTGCTCGTAGGGGAAGAAGCTGTGGGGGTCATCGCAGCAGTACTTGACGTCCTGGAAGCCGCAGCAGAACACGGCGCGGGCGTCGCCGCCCGCCCGCGGGCAGCTGAACCCGCTCACCAGCACCTTGTCGGCGTTGAGGTAACTGCTGCACTCGGCGCTCATGGTGCCCGTGCCCGCCCGGCGACTCGGCTCGGCGGCGCCCGGGCGGGAGGGGAGGCGAGGAGAGGAGAGCAGAGGAGAGAGGCGGCCGTGGCGGGCGGGGCTGGGCGGGCAGGGGGCTGCGCTGGCGGCGGGAACCGCCGCGCCCACTCCCCCCCGGGGTCGCCACAAGGCGGGAGCGGCGGGAGTCGCCTGCGCCCTGAGGGGAGGGAATGGCGGGAAGGGGCTGCGTGCGGGGGCTGCTCCCCTCAGAGCCTGGGGCTTGGTGTTACCTCGGGGCTGGGTCACACGTCGAGCAGAGGTTTAGGGGGTCCGCCCTCACCCGTCGCCTCGGTGGGGTGTCAGGGCAGCCAAAGCAGGGAGGTCATGGAGAGGGATCCCACCTCTGTTATACTCAGAAGCCCTTGGGGGAAAAGCTTCACGTAAAACTTAATGTTTCTGAGAGATCAATCTCCTACTCTTTCCAGAGGGCATTTCAGGGTACTTTTCTTAAAAAATTGGGGCTCGAGCAGTCACTGTTACCTGTATGAAAGAGCCTCTCCTGAGGGAAGGGTAAGCAGATCTCAGCTCGAGACGACACATCTGCCTGTAGTGCACTCTCTGCATGTGATTTGGCTCGTGGAAAAAAGGGTAATAAGAAGCCTCTGGGAGAGCAATGGGACGCTTACCATCTCCTCTAGATCCAGGAGAGCCTGGATCAAGTGCTTTACCACACAAGTGACCTCCTCAAGGAAAAGTTCAGGTTTTAGAGAAAAAGGGAAGTCGTGCAATATCAATAGAGTTTGACTTGAACTAGTAAGACCGCATTAAGTCAGCCAGCACTTTACACTTTGATTTCAGGTCTTGCCTTGAGATGAACTCCAGGCAAGTGGGAGTGTCGTCTTCCAGCTGTTGGGCAAAAGTAAGAGCCAGGAGTGATGGCAGCTCAGGGGGGTGCAGCCCTGCAGGATCTGAAGGTGGACAGGCTGGTGGATGGGCACCATCAGCAGCGCCAGGCAAGGTAAGATACTGAGTCCATCCAGGAGACAGGGCAGGAGGCAAGTTACGTACAGCATAGGTCTAAAGTTCATTCAGGAGGACTAACAAGCAATCCAGCATAGCATTAGACAACACTGAGCTTAGGAAAGGTCAGGCTGCCCCAGCTGAGCTTAAATGTGGCTCCTGGACCAACGGGCAGAGGGTGTGGATGTTGTGAGGAGCCAGATGATGCTGGTCAGGGCCTGTTGGTGGCTACCTAGAGCCCTGACACTGAATCCTTCCAACTGGACTACATGCAGTCCCCCTGTATTAGACTGTACTTGCTAAAAAGTATAAATATTCTTCGGTTGCTTGGTTGGTTTTATTTTGTGAAATCAACCCTGACTTGGTATCAAGTGAAATGAAGTCAGAAATTCAGTCTGACTCTTTCTGCTGAATTACAGATTTGCCTTGCTAGTATTAAATATATACATGAAGAGTCAGGGAAGATTCAAATTATCAAACTGTTAAGCTTGAACAATTTGAGAATTTGACTTTAGGTACCTCAAAAACAGGCTCAACACTTAATGATGCACTGCACACAGTGAGAGGATTAATGACAGTGATGTGGCTGGTGCAAAGACTCCAGAAAAGGGGAGTCTGGGAGGGATCAATGCATATTGAACATCAACAAAGAAAAAGGCTGGATAACTATGAGATTCTGTGAGAGTTGTAACTTCACCTGAACACTTGTGTTGTTCAGGTGAAATCAGATACAATCAGATCAATTATTTTTATGATTGATTTATTTGAAATGTGTACAGGAAAATGATCTACCAAAGGCCAGAAAGCAGCCTTTTTACCTCAGTTATGTCAATAGTGTCAGTACATGTTAGAATTTAATTGTGGCTCTTGTGTTACCTGAGATTTTTTTTTTAGAGACCAATCTCCTGGTCATTTGATTCACAGTGACATGGGGACTGTTTTTCTGTGATTGAGGAGAGTCTCTAAGGAGGGAAGGATGGGTGAATCTCAGCTCAAAAGCTATCAGTTGGTTGGCCTGATGGTGTGTATGCACCAGTCAGTTAAACAACATGTGGTGTGATTGAAACCAAGAAGTACAGTGGTGAATGTCAGGGTTTTGGAGACTGGTTCAAGACTTCTGAGACGTTGTCAATACTGTGTCCAAAACACAGACCTAAGTAAGTCCTACAGCTTCCCAGGATGGAGAAACATCTAATTCCAGTCTAATAGGTATTAGTCTTTTGAAATGTCTTCATGTACCTTGTTCAGTTGCTAATAACTATTTTCTTCCAAAACCTGAAATCCTGTCTTTGTTTTTCTCTCTGATTCTCTTTATCCATCTGTTGGATTTTTTTTAACTCATCTTATCCTTGGTTTGTTTCCACCAAGGTTCTGTTCATACCAAAATTCAACAACCAAGGCAGAGAGAATTGATTCCAGGAGTCATTCAATTCACCTTTTCAACTGAGTATTCCCAAATCAGGTGGTCAAGAGATATAGAACATTCTTGGTTATTTTTGTATTTCACATTGTTATTTTACTTTTGGAGATTTTTCTCCTATTATTCAGAACTCAGCTAACTATTTTCCTCTCAGAATTATTACTGCAGTGATTTCAAACAAATAAAGTTAGCTGTCACAGTTTTATGCTCAGTCTTACGCAAATTTCCACTCATATTTAATAAGACAGAGTTGGAGTAAGGGTGGATTTTTTCTCCAAACTTCATGAAATTTTGTTTCAAAGAAAGCTGAAATGTTCTGAAGTGGCAAAATCTTTTTTTTCAGCAATCAGTGTACTCATTTATATCATGCAGTCAGTTTATACTTGCTGTGATTATTGGGTGACAATAATTAGCATGCTCTGTTGTTCCAATTATTTGGAAAGATTTATTTGAAACATTAGAACTGACTTTATCTACCTCAGTGACTGAGTTAACTATGTAAGTGCTGGAGGATTGAAATAAAAAAACATTCTCTTTTGATGACATTCAGGATTTGAAGTAGGAGTGGGAAGCTCTTCACTGACCAGTGGATGATGTGCATCATCTTTTATGTCAGAAGAAAACCACATCAACTTCTTTTTTCATTCCAACTACAAAATACAGACCTCTTCCTGTAAGAGCCAGTGGTTTGAAACTCATAAAGTATGCTGTCCTTGCTCTCTCTTCACTATTACCAATATCAGTTTAAGTTACTACACAGATCCCTACAGCACTTCTCTCTGCTGAGTGAGGAGTGTGTTTCAACCTAACAGTGAGATCATCCAGCTTTCAGAAAAACACAGATCAAAGACCTTTGCAGGATATGTGTCAGTAACAGACAAATTATCTAGGTAATTCAGGAGCAGCTTTCAGAACTGTATCCACAACAAGATACTTCTATTCCCTGAGTGCTGAATTATCATCCTTGTGAATATGAGTCTCTTCTGCAGTGAAGCTCCAGCTCTAATTCTGATAAAATGTGCCAACTTTCTCAGGTGCTTGCAACCCAGACTCTCCTGCAAATCTGTAACTGAGTCACTGGCACTCATACTGGCTTCCAAGAGGTTGTTTTGGCTGTACTTAAAGCCCTTTTCCAAAACACCTGGTGCCATGGAACTGCACCTTTGGCTTTCTCTTTCTTATAACTGTTTTCCAGCCTTCCCAATTAACTAAAAATATATGTATGTTGTCTATGCAATAATTCAAACAGCAGCATTTTTGTAATCTTCATCTAAACTACAATTCATGTGAAAAGCATACAGCCTCTTATTTACTTATTTGGGGTGCTTATTTACTTATGGGGTGCTTTCATTTTGCAGCAAATTACAAGAGTTCCTCTGGCCGATACAGCTTAGAGCAAAGGGGGCTTGAGGGAGAAGCTAAACTTCGATTTAGCCATTCCCTTTAGAGACAACTCATAGTGAATTTTGCCTCTGTGCTGACCACTGAGAAAAGCTGACAACAGGCATTTTCATTAACAGCTATGGGACACATTTCTACCAGCCAACCTTCTAATAAACAGAAAATCCATTACCAACAGAGCTGTCAGATCAGCATCAATCCTCAGACCTACATGGCAAGTTTTTCCTTAAGAGCATAATCTAATTATTAATAGGCAAAGAGCTGCATAAATTACTCTCAAAAGTAATCTGGTGGCAAATTATGCAATTAAACAAAATTGTCATGCCAAGATGGTATAACTAGCTCTGATTAGGACTAGAAACTTAAACTGACAGCAGAGTTAGTGCAGGCAGCATGTTTTATCCCACATGAGTAGTAGGCAATTGAGAAAGGCAGATGACAGCATAAGGTTCAGAACAGAAAAGGGAACAGAAGTTTGAAGTGGTGCATACTTGGAGTACAGTGAGCTGCTGTCACTCAGAGGACTAAAAAAGAAGGACCGATGTGAGGAGCATTATAAAGAGGACTGTCTGCTTTGGCACTCCTGTGCATTAGGGAAGGACTGAAGTCTCTCAAGGGGTCATGATGCACCTTAGGTGCTGCTCTCAACTCAGCCAATGCACAGCTGTAAGCGAGTTGCTTGCCCGGTGTGTGCCCCACTTGAACTCTGTCCATTTGTGGCAGCGCTGGAGCTGTGTGACACCTCTGGGCAAAAGAGTTTGTACTTTGAGATCCTCTCTGTGCAAGTGGACACACGTATGAAGTATCATCAGGAGTTTTTTATGTCACTCTAGAGCCTACCAATTTTTCTGGTCATTTCAGCTGTCCTTCATACACATTATTCTTTAGTTGATTCCTCCAGTCAATACACAGTATAGATTTTGCCTTTGTACCGTCTCTGCTTCACAGAACTAAATAACGAAGAAGAAGAAAGTGATTTTAAGCATCAAGAAGTAAGAAGAGGCTTCAGTCAAAATTTTAAGGAAGAGGAAAAACCAGTGAAACACAGTGAAGTAGGAAGTTGGCACTGGTAATTTTGAGGTGAGGATGGAGCTCTGATAAGCAGTTTGTTTTTATATGTGTAGTGGCCCTCAGTATCTACAGTGTTTTATGTTCTGTAATTGGCAAATATTTCAGAATAATGACTCACTTAAGCAGTTCTTACCCTTTAACACTTACTCTTCTATCTAGAAATAAAATAATCAGATGGATAATACAGTTTTCAACAATGAACCTGACCAAACACTCTTGATTGCAGTTTGTCTTTGTGGACTGGTTTTCATTTCTTTTTCCTTTTCAGAGAGGAATATTCATTTTACTCTTCTGATTAAAAGGCGTAGAAATTTTATGGTCCTTACTTACAAAAAAATAACAATGTGACACTGCCTCAATCATTTGACTTTGCTTTTATTTATTCTACTTGTAAAATACAATTATTTGTAATTTTAGGAACAAATTATATGTTGTAGTGCAACTTCTACTTGAATAGGAGGATTCAAATTTTAAAGGATTCCAGCAAGTATGCAGTTCTGTATGTAGGGGATAATTATGGGGGTAATTCTGAAACTGAGTTACTCAATTACAAGACAGTTAGAAATGATGGGCCTATTATTTCATACTATTTAAGCAAGATATCCATCAGAGACATCACTTGTAAAACATGTAAGTTGTTTGATCTTTTCAGCATTTATTCTATATTAATAGACAAAATAAAAAATTATAGATTCATAGGCTCATAATGAATTGTCACTTTCTATCACAGTTTGAATTTACCTTGTCTGAAACTTAAGATTTAAGGAAAAGACTTAAGAAAACAGGTTTGAAGCACTGACTTCAATATATCAGTAAAAAAGTATTACAATAAAACTTCTTCCCACCATTTTTGCTGTAAACTCAAACTGAAGCTTATTAATTTTCTTCATTTTGTTCAAACTCTTAGGCCAATAATTTAGATTTAGTCCTACTAAGAATATTTTTAAAATATCAAAAGCTGATTTTTTTATGCTATTATATAAATAGTTTTTACAAATTTTTGTGTGCCTTGTCTCAGAATCCTTTCTCTCACTTGGCCATCAGAGAGAACTTTCATTCTAATTTATAATTCAAAGAGATTCAGATATCAATAGCTGTTCCTCTTTAATTCTCCCACACAACTATCTTCATATTTTGTGTGTAAGGGTAACATCATCTATTGTTAAAGTTCTGCAGCGGGAGAGAAGCTTTTACAGGAGCCTGTTTACAACAGCTTCTTGTCTTAACGAGCTTTATTTTGGGACTGAAGTTTCCTGTCCTGTGTGAAGGAAGATGTTAAGGCCAAAGATTTGGGGTAAGGAACTAGAACTGGCATGATAAACATAAGAATCAGGGGCTGGGATTTGGTAGTTGAAGAGAACAGGGCTGGGATGAAGAGATGGGAGTAGGAAAGAGGCAAATTGAAAGGACAAGGCAAAGAGGATCAGTCTTTGGGGTAACAGGGAATCCCTGCTCTGCCTGGGAAGCTTGGAACAGAACCCAAGTTTCCTGCTTGTCCCTCTTCCTTTGCTATCAGCAAGTATCTTTAATTCCTATGGGAAAATGTATGATTCAGTGAGTTCTCTCTCACATATATGATGACAGTGACCTATTTATTTCATCAATTTGTGTGGCAAAATCCCATGTGATGGTTTGAAATATTTCGGATGACTCATGTTGTTGCAAATATGAAATTTTGCTCTTGTTTCCTCTATTTGTTTTCAAATGTACAAAATCATATTGAAAGAATATTAGGTTACTTAGAATTTACACTTGCCAGACTTGGAGCTAATAACATGATCATACTCTATTTTTTGAGAGATTTCATCTCCTTTGGCAATGGAGTTTTTAAGGATTTTATTTTGTTACTCTTTTTAAATGCCTGGTCAAAAGCTTATCAACTGCATGTTAACCATACCTACTGGGAATACAGAATTGTTTCAGCCATGGTATTTGGTAATACTTCTGATTGCTTCACAGATACTAATTCATTTGTCCAGTCCCCTGTGATATGAGGACTTTTCATTCCTGATATTGTTGTGTTAGTCACAAGCAAGGACATGCCTTTCTAAGCAATTGTTTTCTTGACAGAGTTTCAGTTTTATTTTCTAGCTGCAAAAGATCAATTTTATTCCTCTTTTTAGGTGCTGAAAGTGAGTTTGTTTTCCACCTTTGGAGCACTACTAGATTTGGGGATACTGTAAAGAAAATCAGTTCCTTTGGCTGAAATTAGAAAGCCTTATTCCTTTTCAAAATCATTTTTACTTCAGTGGTGGAAAGGAGGACCAGCTGTCCAACACAAACAGCTAAGCCAAAGGAAAAATAAAAGGTATATTCTTACTAAGAACACCTTACATAGCCTATTCTTTGATCAGATGGTTCAGAATATGAAATGAATATAGACTCCAAACAATATCTGATGGTTACATGGTTTGTATGTCTTTGAGACACCACAGGTCTTTCAACTCAACTGCGTTTGCACAATAGTTATTAAAATGCAACTGAGGCACATGATTGGTACTTCTTAACCTTATCCATCCCTCATTATCAGAGCACCTGATTCCCATGCAATCTGGAATTAATGGAATCATTCTTAGTGCCACACTAGGCCTTTTGAAGCTGGGCCAGGTGACCTGTTGGTCAGGTCTCCACCTCATCAGTCCTGCTTCAGTGAAATGCTCACCAGTCACATCTCAGATGAATGGTTCATTTGATCTGTCTTATAATCAAATATTCTCTTAGGAATTGAATGAAGCTGTAGATATATTGTATCTTCTCACCATTCTACCTGGAATTCACACCAGGATTTTGACAGAAATTGTTTCTGTGTTGCTACTGAAGTGGAATGTGTCAGTGCAGCTCACTGTCAGACATGATGAACATCTCAACAGAAGCAGTCAAAGCAGAATCAAGCTAAATTAGCCTAATTTACAGTAGTATTGCTGTTTGTCTTATGGAAGGGAATGTAATTACTTCATTTGTTGCTGTCTATTTCTCACTTTAACTGCTGCCAAATTATTCAGATTTACGTGGTAGCTTGCTTTCTCCTGTTGGATTAGCTGAAGGTGATAGACACATCTGTACAGACTTGGAAGGAGAAGATTAAATTCTGTCCTTTGCTTTTCATTAACTTCTTACATGCTTTTGGGAAAATGGTGGCACTGACATGCTTAATTGCTTCATCTATAGGATCAATATCAAGCCCTTTTTCATGGTGCTCTGAGGTTTCTGTAAGTTACAGTAAAAGAATATAATTATTACTGTATTTGACTAAAAATGTTCCACTTTTACCATCCTTGTTATTACTTTAGTTCCTCCATCAGTAACAAACATTCCTGTTTTTCATCTCACTGAAAATTTTCATATTTTGTTTTGAACCTCATTACATTCAGTACAGATTAAATTTAGAATAAGGTACAGAATGCTTCCATCTTACACACACACAGCTTTGTAAACATATATATATGGCATGAAACCACTTTGCTTCAGCACCAGTGCCATAACTCTGAGCTGTGAGTGCACATATATGAATGTGATTCTACATGCTTCTTTTTATTATTTGACTTTAAATCAGCATTTGTACCAAAGTAAAGAAAGACAAGAATAAAAGAAGATGGAATTTCAATAATTCTTTTATTTGCTTCACTGGTTGCTATTTTATAATTGCATTGCATTTTAAATTTCACATTCAAAATGTTCAGGCAGAGACACAGGCCCTGCACTGCCTATTCCAATGGAAATTTGAATTTTTATCTCATTATAGATCTAAAATTCAGAATTCTTATCACACTAGACATTTTTACATTAGAAACTCCCACTCTAAATTCTAATCTCTTTTCTGTTTCAGAAGAATGCCTATAGGAAATCCGTAATGGTTTTATATTACTGTAATTTGTTCTCAGGAGATCTGAGATCTTGTTTAAAAAAAAAAAAAGAGGAAGAAAAAGATGCAAGAACTGTGGTTGTATAAACAATTACAGCTAACATCCTATATAAAGCCAAACACAAATGGTAATCCTCCTGACCTTTAAGGCTTTCCCCATCATTTCTTGGGTGTAGAAATTTTGAAAGCCTAACTATACTACAGAAGTAGCCCTTATATCTGGAAATTCTCCACGGTTTTGGGCAGAGTGTGAATGAGATGCTTCTGTGAGGAGCAGGGAGTTGGACTCCATGATTTTATGGGTCCCCTCCAACTAGAGATATTCTGTGGTTTTATGATATTAGGTGTGAAGAACTCTGAGGGCTTTCTTTCAAAATAATGCAGTGTCATCTCATCTCAGTGCTTGTATTTAAGTCTTGCACCAACTATTATAATAACACTTTTAAAAGTAGTCATCTCCCACACGAGAGTGGAAAAGGAAGACAAATACCAAGTGTGCTGGTTCCCTGCTACAGCCTATGCAAAAGCAAACCTGGCCTGACAGGGGGGAGAGTGCTGAGCATTCCTTGCTTTTCTGGGAAAAATGAATGTGCTACTGTCTGCTCCTTTTAGAAAACAAACCATTCAGCTCATAAATCAGGAGCTGAAATGTATTTAGAGCAGTGGTAACCAAATCAGTCCCCTGCCATGAGGTCACTTTTTCATGAGTCACCATCGAGTCCCAGAGACGTCATCCTGCTCTTCCCAACAGGTAATTAATGCAAGCAGGAAAGGGGACCAGTAAATGGAATATGTAATTATGAGAGTTGGTGTATATATTGAGGGGGGGTTTAACTTATTTTGGAAGCTCCTAAAGTACATGAACAAAGACTGGTAACCAAACTGCATCGACAGTGACGTGCTAGAAGCACAAGAGACTTTTTTCAAGTGGTTTTTACTTCATTATTCCCTGGTTGCTGTGGCTCAAGATGAGTTTGGTTCCTGAGAACAGCTGATTTCCTGCATTTCTGACATTCAAGCCAACAGAGATGTACAAGAAATCGAGTTTATAACTGGCTGTTAGTAATGTAATCCACACAAAAAAACCAGATCTCTATAGATGCTAAACCCCTGGTCCTTCCAGCACATCTGTGTAGCTGTTGCTGGTACACAGCATGGTTTGTTTCTTGATTTATGACTTCTGTTCATATTATATGCTATATTTTAAGAACCAGTCTCCACATAGGATGTTATTTTATTCACTCATTAGTCCACTCACAAATATTTTGCATAGTATTCTCAACTCCATTAAATGAGAGGAAATTAAGATTATGGACTGATTAATTCATATGCTTAGTATCAGAAAAGAGGCATTTACAGTGCAGGGAGCCAAGTCCAACACTGATAGCACTCAGTGTGAACACCAAATGATGCAGACATCTGCAGCAGATTTTTCCCATGCAGTGCTTTAGTGCACACAAAATGCTTTTGGAAGGAGGAATAAAATGATGTTGCCTTTGACAAAGCACTGGGTTTCCAAAAGGGAGTTCAGAGTACAGCTTATTTGGAAGGACCAGGTGCATTTCAGTCCAGTAGATGGGATTTTGAACAGGAATTCTTCAGGAGGACTTTCAATAAATATTGAAGTGCTTAGAAACTACGTTTTGCAGAATATAAAATAAACACAGACAAGTATTCCCTGTGAGATTGGGATGCACAGTGGACTTGGGTATGTTTGTTCACTGATTTTGCCATCTGTAGCAGTTACTGAGCTTGTGTATTGGGTACAGAACTTAAGGAGGAGCATATCTTAGGACAGACTCATGAAAGATTTCTTTCAGAGAGATATTCAGAGATATTCAGTTGTCCTTGATACTAGGCTACTGAATTTCTGCTGTGTTGGTGGAATGCTTTTTCTAGCAGAAGCACAGGTGGGTGAGGCTCATCTTTTGAGTTTTACAGCACAAAAGTATGGCCAGAATTATTCCACCACATAAAAGTAGTCCATTGTGCTAAAATCTAATCTAATCCTGGCACCAAATGATCCTCTTCCATCCTGACAAGATTCCCCTTTCAAAACATTGCCAACAAAGGGACCCTAAATATCTCTTTTATCCTTTGCTGTCCTGCTGTTAATAGAGAAAGGGAGAAAATCAACACTGATTATGAACTAAACCAGAAGAAAGAGAAAATAAAATGACTTCAAATTATTGCACCTTCCACTGAGCTCCTTTTCCTCTTTTCATCTATTGTGTTTTGACCTACTAACAGATGTTTTAAGAATACTCTTTCATAGGTATGGTGATACTTTGTGGAGTGAGGCCTTCAACTTTAATTATGTCAGAAAGAGACGTCAGGAAAAGAATCAAAAGAAATGGTCAGAGGTGAAAGGCTAGAAAAGCAGTGAACTTTAAAATGACAAGTAGAATTGACAGAGAACTAAATCAGACCAGAGTAAATATTCACAGGGCAGAGAAATTTCCTGACAGATGACAAAATACATGCACTTGCCATACCTGCAGTAACACAGCTTTTTAGTAGTGCTTGATAACAAAAGAATCCTTCTGCTCTATGATCTTCCTCCAGCATTGAAATAATTTCTCCTGAATTTCCCATGTGGACATAAATGACACCTTTCTATTGCACACAACTTCCCACATGAAAGTTAGGAGAAGTTTATCCCTTGCCAGTTGGCTGTCTATTAGTGTTCTCTTAACTTTTTAAATCTTAAACCCCCCCCCTCCGTGTTATGTCCTTTCTTCTGTTTAAATTACTAAAATTATGTTGATTACATGTTTACTGCATGGATTATTTACATGATATTATTTTTTAAGTCAGGTCTTTGAAATGTTTTGTGTTTTTGAAGCTGTTTCACCAAATTCTTTCTTCCCAGTTTCTTAATGGCTTGACAAGCACATTTACTGTGCATGCAGTTAACAACTAGAAATGGTGTCTTGCAATTCCCAGTGTTCAATAAAACTGAATGATTCAGAGATTGCAGTTTTACTCAGTGATATCTTCCTGTCCACTTCAGTGTAGCTAAAGGCAGAATAGATTGGCAGCCTCTGAAGCAAGCAAGACTTTTTCAAAAGAACATTTTGATATCAGGAATTGTCAACTTTTTTTATCCAGACTGTTCCCTAAGCTGAAACCTGCAGAAAAATGTTCTGACAAAATTCACAAAATCAATTTTCTAAGTTTTAAGATCATCAAAGCTCTTTATATTGCCATTTAGATTCTGTTTCTTGGTTTGAAATTATTTTAGTTTTTAATATTTTATTTATAAAGTTTGAAAACATGTATATCAGCTTTGAAATATTTCCCATCAATTGTGTCCAACTAAATGTTTCAGCTTAACCAAACTGATGATTTGGGGGTTATTTTTCCTTGAAAACTTAAAATACTGTGTCTGGATTTGGAAGAGGAGTTTTCAAATGTAAAATGTTCATAAGGCAGAAAAACATTTCCCTATATATCTCTAGTGGTTAGTGGTCTCTCCAGAGGACAGTAAAATACCAGTAAGAAAATAAACAGTATTTTGAACATAGAAGTAATGACAAATCAGAATGAGTGGTGTGACTCTAATTAAGGGTTAGAGAGGTTGATTTATAACTTATGCAGGGAATTCAGCAAGCTCTTTCATTACAAGAACAATTTGACTGTTGTGCCCTTTTTTAAAGGATGGATGAACAATTTGTGGGTCATGGATATTTTCCTTGCCAGCTATTCTTTATTCATCATTGTCAGATTTACTTGCTTGATAAATAAAAATATAATGATTTATCATATAAATCAGGTTAAAGCACTAACTATGAAAGAGCAATGCCTTTGGGGCAAGAGGGACAAAAAAGCCAGAGGATTATTTTATATAATACAGTAACAACTTTCTTACTGCATCTTTCACTTAAGGAAGCTGAAACTACAGCTCTCTAAAGGTGGAATTTCTGTAATTCCTGTCTGATGGGGAAGTGTTCCCCAGAACTGCATTTATAAATCAGGTGTCACGAAAGTTTGTTCTCCAACCAATCATATTTCAGTCTTTCTGTTTTTCTCCATCAGCAGAACCATCTTAAAAACTTCCCTGCCTCCTCTCACCTTCCAGAATACAGGTCTGCCTACTTAAAACTCAAATGATCCTTCAACTGTTCTCATTTTCTGGAATTACTTTAGAAGATCTTCTTTGGAGCAGGTATCTTGCAGTGCTGTGATAAAACAGCCTCTCTTATCTCTTAGGTAGACTGACAGCTGGGATCAGGTTTTCTAGGCTAAGGATGGAAAGTTCCTTGGGGCTGATTCAGCTCCTGTGCAGAGACAGCTGGCAAAGGGCAGCCCTTGTCACTGGACAGGCCCCACTGTCATCTGTGCCAAGGGCTGGCTTAAAAGATGTAACTGAGTTTTGCTGTTTCTCCTCCTCTGCCATGGCCATCACTGTGTCAGTGAGCTGCCTGGGCAGAGGAATGAGCTGTGCAGCATTAGATCACAGCATTAGATCACCTTTGAGATGATGGCTGGGTACAGCTCAGTGATTTCCTTCTGCTCTGTGCTGTGGAGCTTTTATATGGTTAAGAACTAGTTCTCAAATTTGGTGCTTTCAGTATCTCATCCATCAAAAGGTTTGTAAACACCTTTGTGTTTTGTCAGTGATGTTTTTACTGCAGAATCTGTTAATTGTCACCTAATTTCTCTGCTTATTTGATTCTTTCTGTGAATGAGTCAGAAGGAAGCTTGTAAAATTTCATCTGGTGCTATGGGAAGGTGCAGCATAGATTTACATGTGTAGAGAATGTATTTGGCTGATCTAATAATTGAAGACAGCATCAAATTTGTTTGCTTAACCAAAGGGATGTACAGTCTTCTGAAAGTCCTGACTATGGTCAGCAACTTATTGAATGAGTTGCTGATGTGTTGGATGGGATAAACTGAAAAATTGTGTCTGATTTGCCACTGGGATTTCTGACTAAAATCACAATAGAAATTCAAGTGAAATGTCCCTGGTATATAACTAAAATACCAGATGTGGCTGTAAGGATAATGAGGATATTTGGTTTTGTTCTCCTTATAATGCCGAAAAAAGGGGGTTAAACCCCTCTCTATCACTTCATTCAATTGCTCTGTATCAATGGAGCACATTCCATTTCAAACAGAGCTTTGAATACACGTAGGGCTGATTTTACCTTCTTTATGAGACAAAGTTTTGAAAGATCAAAAGAGCCCAGTCTAACTTTAAACTTATAGTCAGGCTTTAAAGTTATTTCTTCTCCCTGTGGCATTGTCACAGGGGGCACGTGGCTGCACACAGTCATGTCAGGGTGCTTAGTTTATGTTTTAAATCAACATGCCAAGAATTTACACCTTTAAAGTTGCAAACTGTAGGAGACCAAGTCTTAGGTGATCAAGGTAATTGCTTTCCGTGCATCAATGTGCTCAGCTGTTAATGCACACTGATATTGTCTCTACAAAATAGATAAGTGGCAAGGAAAAATGTTTCATGCTAAATATTCAGAGCTGGTTTACAGGTTTCAGGACTTGCTGTAGGGGATCTCCCTGTCAGATTAAAACAGTGTTGGAACTCATGAGGCAAAGAAAGTCATTTCTGATCTCTGCATGCTCTCTGTCCAATCTCAACAGAAAAATCTAACCCAGTGCAGTGTAATTTGCAAGTCTTCTGAGCAGGAAGTCCTAAAGGACTTGGAGCATGACTAGAGAGGAATTAATCTACAACTGAGAAGATTTACTTCTACTCCATAACTTTGATTAAAAGACCAAAGCCTTTGTTCTACAAACTGATTTAGTGCAACAAAGAATGGAATATGTGCCGTGTGCTTAATTTAATCATGAAAACAACTCTTTTAACCTCTGAAAGAGTAGGTATGTGCTTAAAATCATGTGCCTGTTCACATTTGCTGTTGTTCGTGGCTTGCATATGTAATACTTACCTTAGTTCTCTTCAAATGGCCAAACTGGTAAGAGCCTCAGTTCTAACAGTCACCAGTCTGGAGTTATTCCTTGCACTCAGGCATCTGCTCAGACTGCACAGCTCCTTAGCTCCTGCTGAAGTAAGAACACCAACAATTGCAGCCTCGTTGTTCCTTGACAGAAACCCTTTGAAAATCTTGTCAGAAGAACTCTTTGTGTCTTGACAAAAGCACAATGTTCCCATGCTCTTAACCCCAGGATACTTTAAGAAGACTCTAGTCTTGTCCAATTGCAGTATTATTGACAAGTGAAAGCTTTTTTGTGCTTTGTAATGCCTTTAAAAGCAGCACAAACAATATTTGTCCATATAGTATAAAACCTTTCCAACTGATTCTTGCCATTGCATCTCTTTAGACTAGTAAAATTTGTCTGGTGGAGAATGGGAGATTGTTTCTATGTAAATCCAGAGTTCTGTTTGAAGTTGGACACACAAAATTGAAATAGAAAGGGCCTAAAAAGTTTTTAAAAGCCTGGTCTGGGCTCGTCCAGGCTTCAGTTATAAAACAGAACCATACTTCTTAAGGGGAAAACTTTGAGCCCTGCAGCACTTGCTAACAGAATGCTGGGGCTCTGTATCAATATCAAGGGACAGAGAAAAACAGTCTATGGATAATAAAGAGTTTCTTTTGTAGCAGCTGGGTTCTCTATCCCAGCACAGCATCAGCTGAATCTGATTTTCCTCTCTATGTGATATCCTTAGCAACCATTGTCTTAGAGTGATCCCTGTAAGAATAGACTAAATGACTGAATCAACCATAGAGTTCACTTTCCTCACCATCAGAAGAGGAAAATACAGACATTCACTGCCACAAGCACCAATTTCCTGCACTCTTAAGTTACAGTTCAAGTGAGAAGTAGCTGATATAGCTTGGAACGTACTCATTAGTATCAATGTTCAGACTGGAACATTTCTATGCCCCATTTGTCCCAAAGATTCTTTGGCTGCAAACTGTCTTTTCATTTCCTTCTCATTTCTTCCTTTTCACTTGATATCTTTTTTTCTTTTGTTCTTCTGTTACTTCTTCCTTTTATTCTCTCTTCCACATGCCTCCCTTTTTTTTTTTCACTAAAAACTAAACAACCTCACTCTCAGCTTCTTTCAGGCAATTTGAGATTGTTTTGTCCAGTACAATCTCTGCCCTTCACGGTCTTTCTGGAAATCCTAAAGTACCTCAAGCTCTTACTTCCTTAGACAGCTCCACAGAATGTCTCTTCTTTCCCCTCTTGTTCTGCAAACCAGTGCAGGCCACAGTACTTGCCTTTGATTTCCCCTAGAGCCTGTTTGGACACTGAAGAGCTTTAATGGCAGTGATGACTTGGAAAAAGTCCTTACTGTGGTCAGGTCAATTAGGGCTTATTTGTACACTTGGGCCCTGACAACTGTATGGACAAACATTGTTTGTGCTACCTGAAAAAACATTAAAAAGCAGAAAAAAGCTTTCACTTGTCAATAATACTGCAATTGGACAAGACTAGAGTCTTCTTAAAGCATCCTGGGGTTAAGAGCATGGGAACATTGTGTTTTTGTCAAGACACAAAGAGTTCATCTGACAAGATTTTCAAAAGGTTTCTGTCAAGGAACAATGAGGCTGCAATTGTTGATGTTATTATTTTAGTGTGAGCTAAGGAGTTCTGCAGGCTGAGAGCTGAGCAGATGCCTGAAAAGGTGACATTAATAATTTGTAACATAAATGTGGTATTAAACTAGGTAACATTATGTAAGAATTAAATATTTGCAAAAATTAACTCCATGGAAAAGATGTCGATTGTCTAATGTTTGTCTGTACATGCAGCAAAATTAGATGGTGTCATAAATTGTAAAATAAATTTAACATCAGTTTTATGAGAGTTTTATGAGTGAGAGTAATTCTAAGAAAAAATGCTCTCAGAAGAAAGAAACAGCCATTTCTTATAGGCTCTGGTCCTACAGATGTTCAAATGACTATTTAAATATCATCTGGTAATCTTTACTTGGTGAAAAAATATAGAAATTCTTCCCATAGTTTGTGGAGAATTTTTAAAGAGACTTTGTCTTCATATTTCTTCCATTTCTATTTAATAGATGTATTTCCCCAATGCCCTTCTAAACTGACTTTCTAGACAGATGAAATGAAATATGTTTGGCTGTGGTAATTGGAAAGGCATATATCCATGCAAGTCTGCCTGGGCTGAAGGTACCTGGTTTGTCTCTCTCCTTAGCACATGCCTTGAGTCAATCATGCACTTTTTACTCTTTATTTTATTCAGTTTGTGTCAAAACATAACAACAAAAATGTAGATATCAGTGAGAACCCAGTTAGGAAATTCTCATTATTCTGAGTCTTCTTCCTACAAGTACATTAACTGACTTCCTGTAGTGTTATCCACAATGAATAACTTGAATTGGGGAAGAAACAATTACTGAGAATTTCTTTTTTCCCAGAAAGGTCAAACTGAATTCAGCTGGAGAAAAAAATTTAAATTACTTAGACCATGCTAACTTGCTGTTTTCTACATTCTTAGAATGGTGACTATAGATTCAACTGGTCCTAATTTCCCTTCCCCATATTCTCTCTTTTGGAATGTGAAAAGACAAAGACCCGTCCTAATTCTCAACAGAGATGTAATTGGCATGCTGGTATTTTTGAAAGTCATAATTCATCTTTCTTCTTCAGGATGATTTTTCTTACAAGTTCTGTAACATGAGGTCTTATTTCTTCCACAGAGACAGTAGAGTCCCAGGCCTTTACTACTTTCCCATTGGGGTCCACTAGGTATTTCCAAAAGTTCCAGGTTGGTTCTTCTCCTGTAGAATCTACAGGCGAAAAAGTGAAATATTAGAAAAACACATTAGGCAATTCCTGACATTTGTTCCTATCAATTTGATGACTACCCTCTCAGAGGAAGGAGGAATGTAAAATAGGGAGTTCAGACTGAATAAGATTAATTTTCTGACAGACAGGGAGTTTTAATTAGACAGGAGCCCCCCGGAGACTAATGGGAACAGGGAAGCTTCAGACAGACAGGAGAAAGCACTAGAATGGGTGTTAAAGTGTGTGAGGGCATGTGTGTGTCTGTGCCACCCAGATAAACCTGAAACAGTGGACTTTGATAGGAAAATGGTATTTGGCATCACAGTGTAGCTGTACCAGGACTGATCACTTCCTTACCCAGAATTTTCCCTCCGAAAGCACCCAGTGTCCGGTGCTTCAGAAGATTGTTTCAACAAATGTTACATGAAGTAACACAGTAATTGTTCCAGGTTTCCTCCTACTCCTCATCTACTTTTTCCCTCCCTGGCCACGTACTCATTTTACACAAGTCGAATTCTTATCCTTCACTGTTCTGCAACGTGACTAATAAAATTTTCAGGATTTTCAATTAGCACAGGAACCTCATCCCACTAAAAGCACAAGTACAGATGCTACAGACAAATTAGCATCTTTTTTCCACTGATTATACATTGAGCAAAACCTCATGAGGAATTAGAAGATATTTCAAAGTACCACCAAGACACAGCCAGACTACACTGTGCTGCTTAAATGCTGCCTCCAGCAGCCTCCTGCTTCCTGTGGGACAACAGGGAAACACAAGTTTGGCAAGTTTCATGTGAGATGTCTGCAGGAACAACCCTGCTGGGGAAAACAGAAACGGAAGGACCTGAAGAAGAGTAAAGGGAAGTTTGCCTAGCAGAGAGATCCATCACAGACACCTGGAAGGAGGTGTGCTTGGGACAGTCACAAATATTATCACTACTCATTTAAATTCAGTGGTATGTGGGCAAACACTGCAGAGAAACAGCAGCAGGAGGGAGCTCAAGGAATTCTGTGTCACACTGGGCTTTATTTTATTTCATTGTTGGAAGACATTTCCTTCACGTTGGGTTGACTGACATTTTAATTTAGCATTTAAATGGTATTTAGAGCGTTTGTTCAGTGCAAGAAAAATAGTGCCTTGATAAAGAATATCCTGCCTTACAGTGTATTTTGTCAGCTGGTGCTAAGGACCTGCAAAGCTCTTCAGGTCTCAGTGCTATAAAGCAGACTGGAACTGGCAGAACTGGACATGGCTATTCCAACACTTGGGGAGGAATGAGGAAGGGAGTATTCAAGGACATCCTTTAGTGCCCAGTTTCACTTTCTGATTGCTGAAGTAAATTATGAGGTGCTTTGCTTCCACTTATGCTACATCTCTTGAGATGAATCTTATAAATCCAGCCTGCAGCACTCCTGTCACAGGAGGAGCACTTACAAGGCTGCAAAGTAGAAAACGGAAGGTCAGGTGTTGGATGTATACAGGGGAATATTTCAAAATCTGTATCCTATGTAGAGGTCTATTAGATGAGCTTTTACAGGACAACTGTTATTGATGTGTCCTCACCTCTGGAGATCTTTTTAGAAGGTAAGACAAAGCTGTCAGAGGTGACAGAGAGAAATCCTGCCTTGTGCGAGAAGGGCTACGTGACTTCTGACCTCTTTGAGCCTGCCAACTCTGGGAACACAATCATAGGGATCTTTTTTCTGTCAAATGTTATTTTGTATCAGAGGAATTCTACACTGAAGAAACAACCCTCCAGTGTTCCGGATTACTCACCAATTAAGTACTTGAAGGCAGGAATTGCTCCAGCCCCGCTGACTGTGGTTTTGCTGAACATGGGAAAGGAGGCACCGTAAGTCTTTCGCGCAAAACTCTCGATTTCTCTGTTGGTGTCTGGTTCTTGCTGCCCAAACTGGTTGCAGGGGAAGGCCAGCACATTGAAATGGTAGGGGCCCAGGTCCCTCTGTAGCTGCTGTAAGGCCTTGTAGTGGCTGTCTGTGTACCCACACTCGCTTGCAACGTTGACAACCAGTGACACCTGAAAAGAGATTGAAAAATGTGCTGACATGTCAGCTTTCCAGCAGGTAGGCTGGGATGCAGATTATTTAAAAAAAGAAAGAATGTCTAAAGAACTGTGACTGAATACATATTTGAAACTACATCGAGTTTTGTTAACAATAGGAACATTTAATATTTCTTTCATGTATTCCTACTTGGCAACGATGAAAATAATCAATAAACTTCTAAGCAATCTTAGTTTTCAGAGAATCTATATTTCTCCATTCTGCCCTTTGGATAGTTTCTAAGCATATTCAAGAAGTGCCCATTCAGCTATGATAGACCAAGTTGCATGAAAGAAACTTGCAAACCAATGTATTTTTTGTTTTTTATTTATCTGTTGTGAAACATCTGCTCTGCATCATCTTTCCCTGTGCAGAATTTAGTACCCATACAGAACTGGCTGATCCATTTATCATTGCTAGTTAAATGACCTGGAAGTTAATAGAAGCAATTACAGGATTTTGGGTTGGTCTGTGCAGAATGGGCTGCAAAATCTTCCACCATTTCTGGAGTAAATCTACTCAGTTGAGACAAAATGACAACAGTTTTTTTCACAAAAATTTACTGCCTCAATTAGAGATTCCAAGAAGTGAAGACTGCCCACTATCCTCTAAGATCTTTCCTGTGGTGGATCATGTCCAACCTGTGCACATGGTGTCATTCAGATATTACCAACAGGCAGATCCAGCTGGAGGAAGGTATCACACACAGGTGAGCACCACAGGAAAATAAAGGCACGTGTGGAACAGGTTCCACCAAGAATTTGTTGGAGAAAATAAGTGACCTCACCCTGAACTGACACATATTACAGTTTCTCAAAGCTTTGAGGAATTTTCCATTGGTTTTCGAGATATTTTATCCTTAAATAACTTTTGGGATTTATTATTAGACATAGTTCTTATTACTCTCACAAATTTTGTAAGTGTGAGTTGCTGCTCATCCTACATAAATTGAGTCCATTCTAATACTTTCATATAGAATATAAAAGTATTTAGGGAAATGAGGTGTGTCAAAGAAATTATAGTATACAAAAAATAAATAACTACATGTAAATAGGAGTTTTAAGGCCAGAAAACAAACTGGCTTATAAAAGCCTTTAGCTGGGTAAGGTATGGGATCATAAAATGAAAGGCCTGGAAGGGGTAGGAATGAGTAAAGAAAAAGGTAATGGGATGTTGGTGTTTATAATTTCTTACATTAACACTTACTTTGTGTTTTCTACCTTGTGTAGGTATATTGCTATAGAGAATCATAGAATATCCTGAGTTGGAAGGGACTCACAAGGTCCAGCTCCTGAATTTAAAGTGGTTTTGGAATGGCACTGTTCTCCCTGGAAGACAGGTAATCTCACAAAACACAAATTGGTGTAATCTTTGTGGTGTGGTGTCAACAGAACACAATCCAAGCACTCCCTGGACACTTGCATATGAAATATGACCTGCAGCCACCCAGCCAACCCCCAAAGCATCACTTTCATTCAGGTATTTAAAAGCTCTGCCTGAAATTTTAAATTCAGTTTCCTAAAACACTCGATAAGTAGATTTTTTTGAGAGAAGATATAATAATTTTATGATGAATTCCTGTTGCAGACTGTCAGCATTTCAAATAGAACTTATATATTGGCCACAAAAAATAACTATTGGCAATTCTGTTCCTTTCAAATAATCTGATTTACCAAGCATAGTGATAACTGTAGTTTAGTATGAAGTAAAGATAAATTGTACCACTAAGAGTTGAAGTCACATGTAGCTCTTTCATATGAAATTTTAAAAGCTTTCTAAAATATAGTTTAAGGCTTGCCATTTTCATGATGCAGGAGTATTCATATACCTTATTGTATTCACATCTATTGGTACTTTATCCCAAATAGTGTGGAAATGTAAGAATTTATCATTGGAGGTTTAGGGGAATAAGCTTGAGTAGGCATTGTGTTCATATTAAAACAGATATGAAAGATGAAAACAATCAAACTTTTATAACTTTTGCTTGATTTTAAGCAAAAAGAGGGCTTGAAAGAATTTACTCAAAAAGAATCAATTTTAATTTACAGCTGTTTAAAATCAGTGATTATTTGGCATGGTGGTGAAAGGCTTGAGAGCTCACGGCACAAATAGTGCAAACTTCCAGACAACTTCCCACAAAATAGAAGGAAACTACACACAGCATTTTTTTGTATAGCAAACACATTATGCTTCTTTTTCCTTAGAAAAATGCTCTCCTTGTAACTGAATTCTCCACTACTGAACTCCATAATTTAATAGTGCAAACCTCCTAAAAGTGTAACTAACACATGTAATCAAAACTTGCAGGATTTATTGGTATTTCATAAGGAACATTTGAAATTATTCTTTAAAAACCTTTACCAAGTAATCTTTCAAGTGTCTGGTACTAGAAGTGATTAAATGTGATGATTTTTTGGTCTATATTTTATTTTTAATAAATAACAGTCACTCTTTTTGTTCTCATGTAGAGGCTGTACTTTGACTTCTTACAACTATTAATGCTTTAAATTAAGTTCAATATGCTTGACTTTAGGCTCTTGAGAGTGCAGGTCAAGCACACCACCTAGTGTGCAGTGCAAACAGTTCATCATGGACCTCACAAAAATCATTTCATTTAAGCTGAATTCTCTATTAGCTCTTGTCTGACCTCTTAACACTATCCTGTCTTTCCCTTTGCTTAGAAAACCCAGGCATTCTAGTAGTGAACTCATTTATTTAACACTGCAAAAAGACTTCCTGGTTTACTTGATGTTTACACCAAGGTGCCTCCGTGAGGGAATGGTCCCTGAACAGATTTATGAGTCTGGTCTCATCTTCAAGTAACCCTTTGTGGATCTTTCAGCAGGGTTTTTAGACCTGGAGATTCTTAACTGGCTCCATCTGAGCCATAAGAGTCAGCTTACACCAACTCACAGAGCTGTTACCTCCACGGAAAAGAGAGCAGTATTTGTGCAGTAATTAAATGCTGTTCTCTGCATTTACCCACACTCAGTAATACACACACTCAGACTGCAGGGAGCTCTGATCCAAAGTGCCTGGCATTACTTCCAATAGTAAAATAATACTTAGGTAGTTATAGTGCCTGATGCTTTTACGTGATTATAGTACCTTTGGTTCAGGATTTCCAAAGGCACTGCACTGACGCTGCTTAATTCCACCCCAGCACACTGTCCTCAGCTCTGGGGTAGCTTGGGACTATTATATCAAAGACAGGTACAAAACCAGCAGAGAACAGTTGATGCTTGGGAGTTCTGACTCCCAGATAGGCGCTATTTTTGGTAAGAATATATCTTACAGCATATCTGATTCAGATCATAAAATGAAAGATAAGATTCTTGAATTAGGTAGGGAGATAGGTTAGACAGAAAACTGAGCTTGTTTGGATCCTCTTGATTCTTGTCCAGCCACATATCACTGCCCCTCATTTTTAATGTAGAGGGGTCAACATCAGTATAGAAGCCCGGAAAAACCACGGTCTTCTCCCATAACACAGTAAACCAGACAGTTTGGGGGTCTATTCCACTCATGATACTCTTTTCTCAGTTGTTATAGTCATTCCTGTCTTGGCTTCCAGGTACATGTCACACAATACCTGATTTTGTAGCACATATGCCAAATTTTTAGCATTCTGGCAATATAATACCCCCATAGAAAGGGAGTACTCCCTTACATATTTTCAGTATTTTTATTAAAGGGGAGATTATGTCTGTGCACATTTATTTCAGAAAAAAACAACAAATTGTTCTCTGATATATTTAATTTTGTTATTGCATAATTGTTAGTCTATTTCTTCTATACTATATAACAGAGGGTACTTTTTTATTAAGATGAACTCAAATAGAAATTGATATAATATCAATCGGTACTAGGAAAAAATTGTTTCAGTGATCTGAATGTGCAAAAATTTATATTAATAATGAGTTATTGAAGAAAGATTCTGCAAGTCATGAATTGCACTGATTGTTTATACTTAGCACAGCTTTTGTGTTTTTAGAATTAGCACACTTTTTTTTTTTTTTTGTAGTCTGGAAGCTTTTGGATTTTTTCAATTCCCGGTTATTTTCTTGACTACCAATTAGGTAGCAATTTAAATAAATTAGTTGAGTGACTGAATTGAAGAAAATGTCTTCTCTACATCTGCTAGAAGGCTTAAGGCTGTTAAAAGCTGGTTTGGCAATTAGCAGACAATTGTTCCAGGAGGTAACTAGTGACTCACTTTCTTTAGAACACCACCAGCACACACGTAGTACTTTAATATTATTTGCTTTTAATAGCTTTAAAATATTATGATAAACCTACGCCTTAACACTACTTATTTAACTGCAGATTTAAGCAAGTTTATTTTAAGAAATAAATGGGAGTTTTAATTAACCTTTTTCTATCTTGATACTGAGTTCTGACAACATAATGACAGAAAGGGATGTGTTTTATTGCTGCAATTTTCTTTAAAATGGTGCTCGTGCATTATCAAAGAGCAGCTGGCCTGAACATCAATAGGATTTCTGAATGTAAATCTTTTTATCCACACAGAAGCTGGTCATCACCTTTTTGGAATCAACTATTCCATGTGGCCTAGCAGAGATCAAGGAATACCATTCATCAATGCTGTTCCCTCTCCCAAGGTACAGATCTAGAACTCTCCCTTACGAAACCAGTCACGCCTCAAGGATGGCCTGGAATCATAGCACTGGGATACAGGCACACCCCTCCAACTTCCTGTTCATAAGATTCCAAATTAGGCTCTGCAGCTTGTTCCAGGGGGGATGAACACCCACAGCTCTCTGTAAGGAATTCTGAGTTCCCCCTTAACTCCTTTCTATGTGGATTCTGGCCCCAAGGTAGAGAAGCTACAGGTGGTACTTGCTTATTCAGATTTGCAATGACCTGCAGACAAAACATGCCCCAGTAGCAGGATTTATTGACAGAGCCTTTGGAAGGAACTGGTTAAAAAAGCACAAATATTGCTCAATATTAAACAGCTTCTATGTTTTTTTCCACTTGAGATATTGGAGTGGGCATGGGACCAGTTCTGCTGTATCTGAATTGTGCATGGAGGGAGATGAGAACTTTGACCAGGTAAGATTCAGTCCCGTCATTTGTTCCAACTCCACCAGTATCCCTTTCTGCTGAGCTCAGGAAAATGTGCATCTCCCCATATGCCTTCTCTGTCTATCTGCCAATGTTTCAGTGACCTGCTGCTGTGCACTAGTGAGCTCAGACACCTCAGTGAAGCACCTGAGGAGGGGAAAAGGAAGGTGAAAACACAATACTGGACATTAAGGGCAAAAGCGAGAAGAGGTGGTGCCTTTCTGAGCAGCAGGTAAGCTGTTGGACTGCCTGCAAGTGTCACTGATGTGTCACTTGAGTGCTAAAGGGGGCACTTGTGGGATTTATGTTGATTTTAGCTTCTGTAACTTGTGAGTGGGGCCATAAGAGCTTATAGTATTAAGCCTTCGGTGTGCCAAATTCCCTTATCACTCTTCCATAGGTACTGACCATCTTTTCTAGATGATCAAACCACTGAAAAACTAAATTAACTAAACTAAAATAAAATCACAGTATAGTCAAGGACACTGTTTTAAAATAGCATGGAAAGCTCTGCCTAAAACTCCTTAAAGTAATATGTAAATAAAATTTAAAAGACATCATAAAGTATATGTGTGTCTACATGCCCTTCTTCACGCACTAAAAAGTGAAAGAGGAATAGCATGATGTTACAATTTCATTATACTCTGATATTACAATAACTACTCTATAATGTCTCTCACGTTTTCACTAACTACCGTGAAATCTGTTTACTCCATTAGCCATTGACTAAATCCCTTTCTTTTCAATGTACAACATTAAAAAGGAATGGGATTTAAGTAAAAATAATATACAAGAAGTCATGCGGTTAAAAGGCAGAAATAAGCTCCAAAAGTAAGTTACACAAAGACACAAACTTCCTGAGCTTCCAAGTGAACAGCCACGATCCAGTGCAATCCATCCTGCTGCAGGAACGGCAGGCGGGGAGCATTCCCTGCCTGCCACGTCTACAGGCAGCAGCCGCCTGCCCCGGGAGAAGACGCAGACACACACAGGGGTTAGACTGCAAACATTTATTGAGAAGGAGCCTGTATTAACTAGATATCATCGCTAAACAGGAGTGCAGAGACGTGGGAAGCGGCACCCAGGCAGCATGCAGGCAGCACTGCCCTCAGTTAGAGTGGTGAGATAAAGAGTGATAAACCCAGACCTACACGAGACTGTGCCCCAAGTTTCTGTGCTCTCTCCCCCCTCCTCTCGCCCCGCAGACATGCAAGGACTGGCTGTTAGTGAGCCTGGGCCAGAGCCCAGCACCGCGGGACTTACCGAGCCCCTGTACTTCTCCAGGGAGACTAACTTGCCCCTGATGTTTACAACTTTGAAAGTGTAAAAATCAGGCTCTTTCTGCCGCGTGGCGGAAAAGGCTAAGAGCAGGAGCGCTGCAATTGCGAGGAGCATGGCTAGAGGGATGAGCAGGAGTTTGGGGAAGGAAGGGGAAGGCTGATGCTCCACACTGCCCTCCGGATCCAGCATGCTGCACGGCCGCCGCCGCTCTGCCCGGCCCGGCACAGCGCCGCCGCAAAGGACCGGCTGCTGCAAATCGGCCTTTTGCAGCACTCCTCAAGCTCTGTCCACACCAAACCTCAGCAGGATGGATTTATGGAGGATCCACGCACTCTGACATGGAGCATTGCATGGTGGCAGTGGTGCATTGAGTACTGTACGTGGTTTTAAAGTACTGGTCGGCTCGAGAACAGTCTGTGGAATCCAGTCAGATTTAAAGTTCCTGCTTTAACTACGTCCTGGGAAAATAAGGGATAGAGTTGTTATGATTTTTGACAGATTTGCAAGTGCCTTTTTTTAGTGTACTAAGTATAGCATCTGGTAACTACGGTGTAATGTCAAAGGATACCAATGGCTTGGTTGCTATTGGTTACTGACGTGAGTGCTCTGAACAAGAGTCCCAGCTTACAGTCAGCAAACCCAGAACTACAAACACTCTGTGCAGAACATCACATGGAACACCACCCCATGAACCAGGCCTGCAGGACATTCATCTTTACAAGCTCCTGTTTAGGGAGGAGTGAGTGGCCACAATACTGGTCCTACAGTGTGGTATGGGGGAAACAACATTACCAAAGGGTTTTTAAGCAAGAAGGAGGCATTAAGGATCAGGAACTGAATTTGGTACCAAAGTTTTCAGACATGCAGAACCAAAACACTGCTTCAGTGCACTGATGTCATTCTTGGGTTGCCTGCAACAAAAAACTGCCATCTGTACAATTTTGCTCCTATGCCTGCTGGAAGAAAAGGATTTGGACATATAAAGTATCAACAATAGAAAGCATTAAATGGTCATTGATTTTTTCTTGGCCCAAGAAACTGGTCACCCATGGCTGGGATTCTGATAGTTCTTGGCAAAGAAAAGCAAAATGCAGCGATTTACAGAAAACAATTAAGTAGAACCTCCAAGGCATATTGGAAATTTATCTTTTGAAGAGCAAATTACATTTTGTCATCTCACTTGGTGATTTATTTTCTTTTTTTAACTGAGTTTTGGTAGATCTTTGACATTTTGATTAAATTTGCTTAGGTAATTCAAGCATGACTGGCATTACTGTAAGTGAAGAAGACATGTATAGCTAGTTGACAAATTTAATTATAGTTTTTAAGCATTTCAGATTTTCACATCTTTGTTATGTATTTCAGCTTAAGTAGACATCCAACATCAAGAAACAATGTAATATGCTACAAAAATATATAGATAGAAAATCTTGTACTATGCTGGGAAGATACAGTTGCTAAGAACCTGAAGTTCTTCACAGATAAGTTCTATCTTTCTGTAAAGTTTCCTGGCTGTAGTATTGACCAGAAACCTATCCTTGAGATGACAGTCAAGTATGATTTCCTCATTTGATAAGGAAATTATCTAAGAAGTTTTAGAGTTTCTTCCAACACAGCTAGAGACAGAGAACAGGGCCTTAATGCAGTAGATACATTTAAATAGATGTTAAAAACCTGGTAAATCCTAAAGATAATTTTTAAAAATCATTCCAATGGTGATCAACAGCATTTTTTGGCCAGAAAATGAAAAAGAAATCTACAATACACCTCTACATTTTTTAGGCATAATGTTATAGTACTTTGGGTATGGGACTGAAAATGAGGTGTCATACTGCAACAGGAGATAAGCAAGTTGTGCTCTGGAAAGGGACTTCATAAAATCTGCTTCCTACAGCTGTATGTCTATTGTCTCTGATTTCTAGATAAAATTTAGTGGCTTTTGGGATTCTATTTTGTCCTACAAACTGAGCCCAGAAACTAAAAGGTTTTGATCACTGGCACTGAATTGGGAATTCTTTAAATAATTCTTTAAATTCTACTGCCAACTGGCAGTAGAACTCAGCTTCCTCTTTTACTGCCATGTTTCTATACTGCTCCCTGCAATAAAACATTCTTTAACATCAGCAAAGAAGGAAGCATTGTTCCTGAACACAGAGAGGAACTATGTCAAAGACTCCTGGCTTTATAAATGGTTCAAGTTTTCAGAGCCAAACTGCACTAACATTTCATATTAAAGTCTTTCCAACTATTTGAAGGAAATATGCTAGTCAGGTTTGCAAACTGGTGTGTGTTTGCTCACTAGCATGTCTAAATGTTGATCTAGGAGGACTGTATCCAGCAGCAAGTATAATTAGGTTACTTTTGCAATTTACTCTTTGACCTATGAAACCTAATAAAAATCTTTGTCAAACAGGACTGGCTGAAACCACCACCCAGTTAACCTGAGCTGGCCCCAGGGCAGCACTGCTGTTTCTGTCATTGCTGCCCTGGACTGACCTGGCTCACGTTCCTGAAGGTGAAACCTCTGTAGTACATCCCTGAGTTATCCAGTCCTAATTTTGTAAAGTGTGAACTTCAAGTGAACCAAAAAAATAGCACGTTACCCCTAGTCAGGATTGTGCTGACTTCACAATACATTCAGAAGTATGAATCGTCAGTATTTATAGAATCCAGTATTACAGATTTTGCAACTTTTGTTTACCTGCACATACTCCCTGAGGCAGTGTTTCCAGCACTCCTGTTCTTGTTATTTTTAATACTTTCCTTTGAACCCCTATAGTAGTTCAAGACTAATCTTTTACATGCCTTGTTTTTCTGGAAAGGCCTCCTTAGCCTCAAGTGCCAACATGGCATTTCAGTGCCAAAAAGGGGTAGTAGTGGCTCACAGAGGGATTTGCTTCAGACAAGCACTTGCCAGTGCCTTTAGGTCACCGTCCAGCGCTGCTAAGAGCTGGCAGGCTGGCTCTTCTCTCTGGAGACCTGCAGACTGCCAGCAGACGTGCTGGCCAAGCTGCTGTCCCGGGCTGCTGCCGGGGCCAGCTCCGTAGCCAAGGTCGGGGAGCCTGGAGCCACTTCCCCAGTGTCCCCGGGGCATACCTGCCCTTCTCCATCGACTGGAGAGGAGGGGAAGAGAAGGGGAATCCCTGGGGAAGGGGACAGCAAGGCCGGGGCTGTGGCGTGGGGCTCCGTGGAGCCCTAACCCAGGTCCACGGGGCCTGGGGGTGCAGGTGCCTCATCGCTCTCTACAACCACCTGACAGGAGATTGTGGTGAGGGGCCGGTCTCTTCTACCGTGCCTGCAGTGAGAGGATGAGAGGAAATGGCCTTAAACTGAGACGGCAGATTCAGATTAGTTATTAGGAAAAAAAATGTCACTGTTAGGATGATCAGGCATTGGAATGGTTGCCCAGGGAGGTCCCTGGAGGTGTTTAGGAGGCGCCTGGATGTGGCGCTGGATGATGTGGTTCAGTGCTTTAAGGGTTACAGTGGCAGCGCTGGGTGGATGGTTGGACTGGGTGATCTTAAAGGTCTCTTCCAACCTTGATGATTTTATGCGTAAGGAGAGGCCTGGGCTGAGAAAAGGAGGGGGGAAATTAGGATGGCTGTTGGGGGGGATTAAGAAAAAACCGTGCTGCTTATTCCGCGTATTCCCTCATCCCCGCTTGCTGCTGTAGCACTGGGGGAGGGAGGCCCTGAACGCCGGGAGTGTTGGGGAGCGGGGCGCGTCAGCCCCTCAGCCAAGGGGGAGTTCTAAGGCAGCAGGAGGCTCCCCTGGCTGCCGGGGGTCCCCCCGGGCCGGGTCGGGTCGTTGTCAGCCGCCGCCGCCCTCAGCGCCACCGCCCCCGGGGCGCTCCCCCCGCCCTCGCCCCACAATGCACCGCGCGGCGCGGCTGACATGGCGGCCGGGCCGGACTGAGGCGCTGCCGTCGGGGCCTGCAGCAGCCGCGGCCGGGCATGGCGGGGGCGCCGCGTCCGCTCCGCTAGCGCCGCACGCAGGTACCGGGGCCGGGGGCTGCCCGGGGCGGGGGCGGCAGGGGCCGCGCTCGGGTGGGGGGGGCCTGTCCGCGCCGGCGCCCCCCGCCCAGCCCTGCCCCGCCTCGACGGCCCGTGGCGGCCTCGGGCCCCGCGCCTGGGCAGGGGGGCCGCCGGGGGTCGCGGCGCGGGGGCCGCCCCAAGGTCAGCGGGGGCCGGGGCCGCCCCCGGGGCGCATCCGGGCTGGGGCTGCTGCGTGCGGGTTGTTGTTCGCACGCCCTGTGCGATTAAATACGGCGGGGGGAGAGACCCCCGGGGCCCGCGGGGAAATGCCCCGTGTCGGGGCTGCCCTGGCCGGCTGTGCCCCCTCCGCTCTCCGTGAGTTATGATGTGACACTCAGGCATCTCTTCGCCGACGTGGTCGTGCTCTTTTGTTGGCTTATTTTATGTACAAATACAGCTGAACGACTTTGCCGCTTTTGCAATAGGTTGCGATTTGCCAGCTGGCTGAATGTGACATGTTACCTGAGGCCTCCTCTCTTTTAAGGTTGTTTCTGGGAGGAGGAGGGTGAGCTCGTAACATGCAGAGAAAAAATATAATCGGATTTAGGCTAAGGTAGAGATTAGTACATTAAAAACATAGTTGTATCTAAGTATGGATCTAATAATTTTTTTTGTATTCCTGCCACCTCCATGTCACTTGGCTTCCTGAAACGTGTCCTGGATTCAAGGGTCATTGCATTTGCTTGAAAATAGAGGATATGTGGTTTTTTATGGGTTTGAGTTGTGCTTCCAGTTTCAGTAGGTGCTCTTTGGATAGTCTGACCCCAGATAGTTATGACATAATTATTTCCGTGACAAGAAAAGTAAGCCAGCCATGGAAGTATGACTTAATTACAGTATCTGGCAGAAGGTGCTATATTAGGAGTAAGAGGTCTCTTTTGCAAACGCCAATTTTGCACTGAGCTTTTTTTAATCATTTTTCTACTTAACTTTAGTGAAAATACCTTCATAAAATTAATTTTGGGATAAAATTGCAATTTCCCAGAACATACATGTTGGGATATGTTCCCAGAGGATAAACACGAAGGGATCAGAAAGTTCCTTCTGTGTTCTCTTCTTGCACAGAGGACAGCTGGGGCTTTTCTCTCCTACCTCAGCTTGCAGTGGAAAAGAAACTGCTGGATGCTGTGGAACACCTGCACAGTGCAGGGCATTTACCTGCTTCTTCCTCTGGAGGGAATTGCTGCTGTGGGGAGAAAGAAAGGGGAGCGGGATTTCCCTGTGTCCTACTTGAAAGCAAGATATCCCTGGGGAGCTCCTGTAAAATGTCGTGTGGATCTGCTTGTCAGGGTGATGGCTTTGGATTGTGTGTTCATAGTGATGCTGTAAGGCAATTCAGAATTTTGCCCAGCTGAGAGTATATCCTGTTTTCTACTTGTAATACTGACTTTTGAAATTTTACAAAGCATTTCTACTAAATTAACTTTATTTTTGTCACTAGCTTAATGAATTAATGTCATACCGGTACTGACTTTTATTGAGAGCTCACAGAAAGAAGGATCCTGCAATTTCTTAGTGGATTAATTCACACAATGGAAGCAATCTAGTGAAAGTCAACATTTCTAGTGCTTTTGGCACATTAGGAAGATTTTGTGTATTGTTTGATAAATTGTTTAACTTAGAAGTCCTAAAAACTAATTACCTAAATTTTGTAACAATGCACACGAATCTAATTTTTACTTTTTTTTCTTTTCATCAGAAATGCATGCATACATGCAGATGTACTCATACTGTATCCTTGGTTCATAATTTTGATTCGAAGGTTTCAGCAAATCTTTGGAAAAAAACAATTTATGAGATGTTCTTAGATTTTATTTTTTTTTTATTTCTGTTGATGTATGAAATACTTTTTTCAGCAAGAAGTTTGCGACTGGTATGGGGTAGTTCAAAGGCCATCCCTTCCTCAAGGATTCCAGTTGGGGTGAAGGGATCATTATTGTTTAAATACAAGATCCAGGTGCCACAAATACTTACTGCTGTATGTTTATGTAGCATAAGCACCACATAAAGGGAGGTTAAGAGCAAGTTGGATAAATTGAGTTCAGTGTGTGGCTGCTCTTTAAGCCAGTTTCATGATCCGTTCAGGTCTCCGGAAGCCAGTTTAGCCTCTGAAAGGCTTTAAACCTGTGCATTGCTGTGCTGTGTTTTTCCAGCCTCCTCAGAGGCATTGGTGCAAGTGTTGTGTGTGTTTGTTTTTAAAGTTGGAGCTACCTTGGAGCAGTTTCTGCTCTGATCACAGCATGTGTGTCACAGCATACGTGAGATTTGAGGCAGGTACTGCCCCTCCTCTGGCTCCAGTGCTTGCTGCAGTCAGTTGTGAAGTAAAACCCAGTATCAGAACCAAAATGGACTAAAGCATGAGAAGCCTGTATGAGATGGAGAGGTAAGGAAGCTGTTGTAGCTTAGTTACACAGCTGGTGTGACAGAGGATGGCTTTCCCCAGTTTGGAATGGGAGTCAGCAGCAGTAAGTAGGGTCAGAAAGTGTGTTCTTAGCATTGGGTGATGGTGACGTGCCTCTCTCTCACCTTCTCTGTGAGTCACCCTGTGCTGTAGGAAAAACAGTGTCAATGCAGAGAGTGATGTGTAACAAGCACATCCCTTACAGATCTCACATCCAGCAGATTTTGCTCATTTCGTAATTCAGTTGTAAGATATTTGCACCGACATAGTTACTAAGTTTTGTATCAAGCAAAGCCTTTCTTGTTACTTCAGTTACTCAGCAGTACTTTTGTAATTCAGATATCATGCTGTTACAATTGTATATATTTTTACTTATATATACACAATTGTTAATCTGGTGATCACTCTTTGGAAGTTTTCGGTCTTCCACACTGTAAACACAGCATCGGTTTCCTACCGAGTTCTGTATTTTCACTGAGCCCAGAGTGTGTTTTGTTGCATCCCTGATTTGTCTGTTAAATTTTGTGTGCACTGTACCGGCTTTCTTCTAGATACATTTTGGGAGTATTATACTTACTAAGATAAATTCTATAGTTTGTAGTAACAGGGAGATCTGAAACACTGTGTAGCACTTGTGTTTGTTACTAAGAATACTGATGGGTTTAGTGCTGGTGGAGCCTGAGGCGCTTTAGTGCCCAGTAATCTCTGGTAGTTTTCGTTTTAAGTGCTTTGGAAAAATATCAAGAATCCGTAATAGTTTGTACTAAGTTATGTCTTGTTCATCATAAAACAAACATAAATGTGTGATAACTTTTTTTTAAATTATTGACACAGAACATGGGAGAGGCTTGAATGGTTTGTGGAAGTTCTCAGACAGAAAAATAGGCCTAAGGCTGTAAACAGTCCAGAAAAGCCCATCTTCCCCAGCATATTAGGGGTGTCTGTGGACATTATCTGTGCTGCAGTATGAACAGAGTGCAGAAGACAACTTTTCCTGTTGTTCCTGACTGGCTGTAACCTTTGTTTGCAGAATTTCCTTTTATTTTTGTGGAGGAAGTTCAGCTGGGCTATATTGGTAAAGAGGCGAGGGGGGCACTGAGGTTAATCACCCCACTTACTGTGGGAGGGCTGACTGGGAGATTTGAGCTTAAGGACAATCATAATGGGGCAGATAAAAGCAGGCCTTGGATAAAATACACATCTCCCTATCTCAAAGGAGGGAATGTTTTATAGAAGGAGAGTGATAACACTTATGTTTGTAGTACTTTCACTGTTTATATTTAATCGAGTACTCCCTGGGGAAACAAAACTTGCAAGCCGGTTCTCTTTCCCTTCACTTACTCTTCTGGTTACTTTTGGACCTTCAGCCAGTTGGGACCATGTTTTAGAGCATATTCGAAGTAATGTCAGAAGATCATCGAGTTTGTGAGTGTTTCCTGGAACAATCCTGTCTCGGTAAAGGAGAGGAAGTTACGTTTCTCGTAGGGAGTAGATGCAAACCAGTCCATGGTTATGTTCCCCCAGCCCCAGCATGTCTCCTCTGTTTGCCCAAAGGGCTGTGAGTGAGACTGTGACTGGGGAGCACAAAAAACCAGGTACAGTCAGTTCTGCTCCTAATGAAATGATTAAGAAGAAATGCTTTGCAGAAGAGCAGCTCAGAATGCAAGAGCTCACAGTTTAACTTGGCCTATATTTTTGAAGAGGCCCTGTTATGTCAAAGTTTGACCCAAAATGTGTGTGTTTGAGGGAGTTAAGTCCAGTGGAACAACTTTGAGAGGAAAAAGTGGAAAGGTAAATGGGTAGAAATAGCTTCTCCAAAATTTTTTGGCTTTTTTCCCCCCCTATTTGAAAGTAAGCCTCACGCTGAGTTTTTGCAATTCAAATGTAGAATTTTCTAATGCTAGTCTGAGAGGTGGAGGAAAGAATCGAAACTGGCAGAAATGAAAGTGAAACACTCTCACTCCTTTGTTTCGTGAGCTTAAAATTATTTCTAAGCGAAGCTAATCTTAAACATTTTCAATTCGGTTGCTGTAGGTATGTAGAGATTTAATAGTTTTCTAGAGCTTGAGGTCAGATAGTATCTTGTCTGACCTCAAGCTGTTGTATTTCAGCCAGATTATTTTTCAAAAAGAGCCAAAGGCTGGGCTAGAGTTCAGAGGAGTACCTGGCACGGTACTTTCAGAAAGCAAAGGAAACCAAGTCCCCTGTAACTCCGGGGTAGTGAATAAATGAAATATTCTGAGATGCTTTCAACAGGTTGATCACACCTCACTTTGCAGACCCAGGTGAAAAGCTCTGTTTTTGTTGCCAGCCCGTCTGGGAATAAAATTCTTCTTTGATTCCAGATCTGGCAGTTTGGTATGAGCCTGAGCCTGTGAACAAGATGTGCCATCCAGGTTTCTAGAAAGATGCCACCTCAGCACTGATTCACTCCACTCCAGTGTTTTGTTTCCAACTGTGTTATTTTTTTTCAGAGGCACTCCTTTCCCTCTCCCTATTTCCCTCTCTCCCCTCTCTCATATGTAGATGGCCAATATCTGACAGAGGAATCTTTTTGAGACCCTCTTGGGTTTAGGAGTGGTCTCTGTTTTGTTTCTCGTGTTAAGTTTTATTAGTTGGTTTAGTTTGCAGTTCTTTGTGAGATGGTAATTTGGCACTATCGAGTATATTGCAGCAGTTTAAATTAATTTTTGTTTGCTAAATAATTTCAGCAGTAAAGAGTAAAACAAAAAAAAATGGAAAAGCAAAAAAAAAATCCCCAAATTCAACAACATTATTATTGCACTTGCATTTCGGATTCAGCGTTTCATTGTGGAACTCTTACCTTTTTTTTGGGGATACAAAATATTCTTGTCTTATGAGATGTCATGGCCTCTCTTTATTCATATTTCTCAGGAATAAGGAATATATCTGTGGGGTTTTTTAACATTAGCTACTTACATTTGATTACACTCACTCTCTTGATATGTAATATTATCACAGTACTCAGTTTATTAGCTGGATTCTAGTTTTTACTAAGTTTCCTCAGTTGTTTTTTCCCATCACATTTGTACATTTGATTAAAGATTATATATTCTCTTTGAATATGTAACTGTGTATTTTATTGAATGAATGAGATCAAATAATTTGAATAATTTTTGTGGATTTTTTAAAAAACCTTCTTTCCAAATATGACTCCAACAACTTGACACATACAAAAAGCAGAGCAAACCGAGGCCCCACTTTTCCTGCAGCGCTGGAGTTCCGTGGCAGCTTTGATGTGGAAGTGGTGCCAACAGGAGTTGTCCCCACCCTGCCAATTGTTTGTTATTACCGGCCGTGCTCCTCCTCCTCCTCCCGGTGCCAGCTTTATGTTAGGCTGGATTGGGGTTCCGGTTTGGTTCCCTGCAGAAGGCACGGGGAAGGAGCAGCCCGAGGAGCCGGGAGTGAGTAGCCGGGTTGGAGAAAGGGTGTCACTGCTCCGGTCGGGTCGGTGTGTGAGGGGGATGTGGGGTCAGAAACGAACCAGAAAAGAAGCGGAATTGATGGAGGGGGGGGGGATTTTTTGTTGGTTTGGGTGTTTTTTCCTCCTCTTGAGGCTGAACAAGTGAAACATAAGAAATAGTTTAGCGTTTGAAAAGTCCTGCTCAGCTTTCTCTTTGGTTACATTAAAAAGCCCAAACACACGGTAGAGTGTGAAGACGGTGCCGTCCTGTCCAGAGGTGTAACACTGGCCATCCATAGAGCAGAGCTTTCCATGGAGCTGGAGTGATCAGCTGGCACTGGAGTCATCCAAGTTTAGCCAACCCGGGGGGCTCTGGGCTCTCCTCACACCCTGGGGCTTGAGCAGCGCTGGGCCAGGTGGGCAGGATCCTGCTGCTGTTTGCCAGGAATTGCTGTGGGAAAGACAGAGTACAGTCCAGAGGCAAATACTGGTTAATCTTCTTGATTTTTGATCCAGAAGTACGAGCCAGGTGCAGTCAGTGTTTAATAGGAAATAGCTGTAATAGTAACTGAATGTGTTTCTGAGATAAAATACTTAGCCATTGGAACAAATCTAGGAATACAGATTTTTTTTTTTTTTTCTTTTTCAGGTTTTCTATTTTGCTAAAGACTGTGGTGCTCATATCAGCTTCAGGAAAATTCTTGTGGGTTTTGTTCGTTTCATTGCTTTTCATTTTTGAAAGATAATATGTATTTTCAATTATCTCAGTAGAGACTTTAGATAACCATTTTAGTATGTGCTTTGTGTCCTGAAGTATTTTCTGATTTGTGTCTCTTTAAAGTGAGAGAGAGGCAGTAACTATATTATATAGCCTGAAAAAAAGTTACTCTCTTTTATACTGATAATATTCAGAAAGGTGGTTTTGTGGTTTTTTTTGGTCTGATCCTTCCTTCTGATTCTTATTAAAGTACAAAAGTACGTTGTGATACTTTTAATAGTTGTAATTCATAGACTTTTCTATTATTCCTTTTCTTCACTAAATTATGAGCTACTTGTTTTGATGGGTTCTCTAAAACCTGGATGTTTCCATGGATCATTCATTTACTTCCCAGATATGAGCTGGGTAGGAAAGAAACTCTGCACTTGCTATAGTTTTACAAAATTTATTTTCTTTTATGTCTAATACTTCATTCTCATAATTTTTAAATTGCTATCTCAAGGTTATTTATAACAAAATCTAATTTCTTGTTACAGATTCTTCCCCTTTGTTTTCTATATTAATAAGAGTAATTCCCTACAAACAGATCTACTTACTAATAACTTCCCACTGGAAACACAGCCTTTGAGCTGCAGCCAACATAAAGCTCAGATGATTATACACCACCTAAAGCTCTGAGGTTTACATGAGTAAAGTTAATCTGCAGCTAAACAAAATATTTACTACTTGTGGGGTATCTTTGCTAAGCAAAATCTCATTTAATTGTTGGCAGTTAACTTATATGAGAGCTGGATGTGTCAAAGGTTTGCTGAGTATCTGTGGGGGCAGGTGGTCAGTCAGGTTTATTATTAATGCTTTGCATTATATCTCTAAATGCTTTTTGAAATCAGTTAATAAAACGGAGCTTGGTTGCTGGAAACAGAATTAGTTTTCTCTAGTGGCTAATTTGAGCTGCGTATTTATTGAGTGGGATTTTTTAGATGTGTTAATTTTTTTTTCATTTTTTCCAGTGTAGTTGCAGACATCTTGGTTCTTATTTTTGTTCAGAAAGCCAGAAATAGGAAGGAAAGAAAAAAGCAAGCTGTTGGCACGTTTATCACAGTGTTTTTTGCAGTGTTCTGCCATCTTTCATTTCTTAATATCCCCTCCTTTTTTAAATACAAATCAAGATGATCAACATTTTCATGAGTTTTACTGTAGTACTGAATGTATTATGAAAATTCACTTATGCCTGGGGGGGAATATGCTTCCTATAATAATTTGTAGTTACACTTTCCCTTAGAGAAGTTTATTTAATGTGCTGTCTACATAGAGCTTTAATTTCTTCCTTCAATTTAAAAATGTCTTCTCATTATTTCCTCAGTAGACAATCAGCTACAATCCTTGCCTGCACAGAGGATTTAAAATCAACTGCAAATTGCTGAAGAATTGCACTTCAAGTGGTCTCAAGAGACAGGAGAAGCAGGTCTTCACTATAATGGAAGAGGCCAAGAGCTCAAAGAATGGAAATCATGACCCAAGGAAGTCTGTCCGTCTTGTCTGTGAGGAAGGCAAACCTGTCAAAGTTACAGCTAATCAAAATTACAAACATAATAGGAATGACAAATCTGTGAAGGATGTTGGGAGAAGTTCTCCAAGTGGGAATAGCAGCAAAAAAAGTAAACAAAATGATGTTTGTTCTGAAAAACAAGGGGAAAATAAATCATGCAAAGTAAATAGTTGTATTCCTGGAACTAAAGATATGGGATCAAACGTTCAGGATCGAAGTCATGGAAAAACAAAAAAATTTTCTAATTTATCATCAGCAATGGAAAACCTGAAACAGACAAAAGCCCAAGCAGTGGGAGAAAACGCTCCAGGCTCCCATGTTTCAGGGAATGGGGTCGGAATGGAAAGCTTAACAGCTACACAGAAAGGGAAACTGGTGCTGGAAAATCCACTGGGAGTTCCTACTTTGAAGGCTGGTGTTGATCAGACTGGTGATCCTGGTAAGGCTGCTGCAGATCAGAGGAAAATGGAACATAAGCCTGATGACTTCAGTGAGTATTATTTAACACTGCTTTATTCCATTTTCTTCTGGTGCGTTTGTGAACAGGCTGAAAAGGGCTTTGAAATATTTCTGTTGGAATATTTTCTTCACACAGAGAAAGTTGCTGGTTGCATTTAGAGAGAACATACTGTTAATACCAGTATTTTGCTGGGAGAACAAGAGATTATGATAATAGCTGTCCTTTCTTCTTATGCCTGAGACCTAAACATCTTTGTAAGCTACTTAGTGTGTGTGGGTTTCAGGCAATTTTGTGAACGTAGTGCCTTATGAAGGGGGAACCCTTCATAATATCATTGCTACTTAGGGAAATGCCAGTTATTACTGCTTTTCAGAGGGGAAAAATCAGTAAGAAAAATTCTTTATCATAAGTGGGGGAAAAAACCTTATTTTTTCTGTGACTGTTGTGCTCTTTTGGTTACTAAAAATGTTGAAAATAGGTTTTGGCAGATGGCTTTTTGATTTAGGAAGCTCTGGAATATGTATCATCCATCAGCAGTTACCCTTATGAGCGTGCAATTCTTATACGTATTTTTTAATGTCAAAATTAAATATATTGATCAGGCTTTGTCTCATCAGGTTAATTCCATAGTTCAGGATTTGTCACACTCTTTTAGAATGCATTTTTCATCTCTAATATGCCATACCAGTACAGACCTTCTGTTTGAAGTATTTCCCACAACTACAGGCAATTTTGTGAATATTGCCTGTACAGCAGTTGCTTGTATGGAAATAGTAGGAAAATAGTAAAGTGTGTATTTTTTTAGCTGTCTTAATAAAATTGAACAGGCAAAACAGGTTGAAGTGGCAGCATCCTGTGATCAGTCAGCTGTTTGTAGACCACCACCATCATATACTGGGGGACCATCTGTCACTGAGAAATCAGGACTTGGAAACTTATTCCGTTTTGATTCCTCTCTGGTCTGGGGGCACAGATCTCATGTGAAAGGAAAGAAAAAAAGCACAAAGCACAAGTAGCCCTCACTTTTGCTTATGTAAAAATGACAGGAGTAATTTGATGTAGATGTTTGTGCAGATTAGTGGCCTATGACCAATCCATAGGCATCTGGAGGAACTGGCCCCTGGGAGCTGACCTGTGTTTGGGAGCAGCAGCGTTCCGAAGCTGTGGGTGGTGAAGTGTCACAGTGTGTTCAGGTGCAGCTCCAGCAGCTTCCAAATTGAGGGCCTGAAATGCCTGATGACTGACTCTGTAAGGTCATATGGGTGAATGGCTTTAGGGCAGTTCTATGACTTATTCCCTTAAAATGTGCTGTGTAAAATAATTTTATGCCTAATATTTCTTATATCTGTTACAGTAGGGCATCAGGGTCTTGCATACTCTGTTCTGCATGACAAAAGCTCCTTTCTTGCCCTAATAAGAGACTGTGAAGTTATGACTGAAACACAAAATTAAACTACCATTTTTTAAACTCTTTTTGATAGCACTCTCAGTAGCAGACTAGTCTCTGAAGTCTCTCTAAAATATTGGTTAATATACTGGAAAGATTCTAACATTTAAGGTGATTTTTGCCAGCCTTTGGGGAAAAAAACCTGGAATGTAGCTCTAATTTGTGTTTGGCTCTTATCTAATTTTTATTTTTCCTCTCTGTGAGTTATTCTGAAAAAAGTAACTGTTTCTTTCTGTAGGTAAAATCAAGAATTCTGAATCAACAAAAGAACATACTTTGGAAGCAGATTATTTAGAAACCACTGCTGTTCTTGATGAATCCAATCTGACAGTTGAACAGCAACTGGGATTGAAACAAGCCGAGGAACGGCTGGAAAGAGATTATATCTCCAGACTTGAAAAAGTAGGTTGGGTTGTTTATCAGATAAAGAAGAAAATGTGTGTCCTCTCTCATTATCATCACCATGTTTTGGTTGGGTGGTGTTTCTACTACAATCTCCTTTTCTTCTTAATAATGAATCACTTTATGGACTAGGATTTATCCCTGGTAGTTGACTGGTCAGTCATTGTGGCTGATGATATGGATTGGAAACTTCTGGCTCCTTTTGTGGTACATGTAGCCTTTGTAGAACAGGATTTTTTAACTCTGCAGACCTAAAGGTTTCCAGATCCATTGTTTACATAAGATTTTCTGGAAAGTCTGGTTCCCTGGAAATTCAGAATGCAGGATTGAGAAGAACTTTGTGCTCTCTTTGGTATATCAGCCTCTCCCCAGGCCCATTTTGGGGATGGGTGCTTACAAATCTTCATCTAAACTGCTCTCAATAGTATCCCCAGTGAAACAATGTCCAAGTCAGTGTGAGCAACCCAGAAGTTTTTCTAAATGTCTAATTCAAGTGTGTCTTTTAGTGTTTTAATCCCTCTTATGTTGTCCTAGGAAAATAACCATAAGTTTATTACTTCTTTTTCACATCACCTGCACATTGGAAGATCCTTACCATTCTTCCAATCTTCCCTTCTTTAGACTGTCTTTTTTCACTGGTCTTGGGGTTTTTAGTGGTTCATTCTTGTTGCTTTTCTGCAGACACCCATTGTGTAACTGGTATCTAAACTGGACATACCATTTCAGCTGAAGTCTTACATATAGGGAGGAAAGCTGGCTGCATCTGTCTGAAATACAGCATTTTTGTTTAGCCTCTTTGCTTCTTTTAGCAACAGTAGGATGTTGGCTTGTAGTTTGACTAGCAATGGTCCCCATAGCCTTTGCTTCAGAAATGCTCCATCAGGTGTTCCCAGCCCTGGATATTTGCAGTTGGCAATACCTAAGGAGGAATGATACTTTGCTGTGGTATTATTTAGTGGCAGCTTATTTATTCCATTCCTCTAATTTGTTGTAATTATTGAATTTTTTCTTATTTTACATCTTCTGTATCCCCTCCCAAGTTTGTGGCTTTCAGATTTGTAGTCAGCACACTCTCCCTTGCATTTCCCAAGTCTTCAAAAAGGTGTGGATATTTCTGACCCCACAAGGACCCCTGCTGAAAAAGTCTTGGCACATGCTTTTAGGTGTGTGTGCTCTGAGGACAGTTCTCTGAGCAGTTTTGCTGCCACCTTACTGTTCTTTATTTAGGTAGTATTTATGGTCTCCTTTGGAGACTGGTACTGTGACAAGTGACAAAAACTTTGTAAAATTCTAGATACAACATCTGCTGCTGCTTCTTCAAGCACTTTTAAAAAAGCAACCCTAAGTTTGGGTTAATGCAATTTGTTTGGAGCAGGTCAGGTTGTCACCTTTGTCCCTGTGTACTTTTTAATAATTTATTGCAGTATTTTTCTGAATGCTATTTCTGACTGGTCTCTAATTCCTTGGCTCATCTTCTTTAGCCTTTTAAAGATATTCATAAGTTTCTCTTTGCTTGTGATCTGGAACCTTCCCATTCTCTGTGAGTTCTTTAAAATACAATTAGCTCTGTTATAGATTAGCTCCTTGAATATCCAAGGACAAATTTCATGAGGCCTGGCTTATTTGGATGCATCTATCTTACACAGGTACTAGTCTGTAACTTTTTTGTCTTGCTGTTTTGAGTTCTTGCCCCTCTCATAGCAGTTAAGCATAACTAGAGGATTAAAAAAGTCTTTACAATAAAGGCAAAATAGAAGTTGTTACATGATTCAGCCTTTCTGGCAACAGCTATTGACATAATACAGCAGATCAATATTGTAAAGTAATACACAGATTTTTAAGATACTTTCATTGCTGATACTCATTTTATTATAGAAGAGTGGTAAAATATTACTGAACTACTTCAGTCATCAGGTATCAAATATGTGAATCTTCCCAGCTAGTCAAGTGTAACTGTCTATTGGTTGTTTTCTGAATGGATATTTAATTTCATCTTACTGGGTATCTGTCTCATAGAAAATAAGGATGAAGAGGCTTACTAAGTGAAGCATAATGACACTATTATTTTACATTGATATTTACTCTGCATTTGGAGAGCATCAGACTTTTTTTTTTTCCCAAAAGCAAAAGGTCAAACTCATTAAGTGAAAAAACCTGCCCAAATTTAACAGTGGTTTAGGTTTCCTTATGGTAAGTCAAAATTTGTTGAAGTGACCTGTGGTCCACTGTAGTGTCTTAAAGTGGTGTTCTCTCTTCATTCATTGTTATGTCACTGCTTAAACATCTGTTGTTTTCAGTGTACTTTTTGGTTTTGGTAAATACAGATGTATTAGAATTCAGATGAAAATGTGAAGTAGGGTTAGAAAATACAAGTGCAGGATGAGACAGGTGAAATGAGGTATTTGCAAACAACGCCTCCCCTTTTCTGCCTTTTAGTCTAGTAGATCTTAATGGTTTTCTGGCTGAATAAACTCCACAGCATCCTCTCTTGGACTCTCTGAGAACAGTGATTTCCCTTCTTCCCCATCATCTCCAGAGTTTGGCAGCTTCTGGCAGACTCGGGTCTCCCCAGTGGCCGCTCTCCGTTTGTACTTCACCTCTCCCAGCCTGTCTGTACATAAAGGTGCTTGTTCTGCATGTTTCTCTAGTTCTGGGCATCCCAGATTATTCATCAAAATGCAACAGCATCAGAGATCACACCTTCTTCAGTGTCAATAGTGAGTGGTCATGTTCCTCCTCGCTCCCTTTTTCATGGGACTGCAGCCCTTGCACAGAGTGCTGGGGATGTGCTGCCAAAGCCCACCACCAGCTGTCAGCACACAAAGAGTGGGTAACATGAGGAATACTTGCTGTTCTCTCATCACAGAAAGGAGGGGAAATGCTGGGGTTTATTAAATCCTGTTATTGTCAGCCTGAGCTGTCAAGGGAATGGTTTACTGGCCTTTAGGTCAGCCTTAGAAAGCATAAAGTCTTCAATCTTAATCATCCCTCACTAAAATGTCCTGAGAAGTGTCATATTTTAGTCATCTCACTTCCTTTCCTTTCTTTCCCCACTTGCCATAAAGGCAAAAATCCCATTTCTGCCATTTTTTTTCTTTAAGATTACTGAATGTTTGCAAAGCACCTTGACTTTAAAAGTATTACATGCAGTTTATTATTCAAAGTATTGAGTTTTTCAGGCACTGTTGGGAGAAACGTTTTCTTTTAATCTCTGGCCCTTTTTCCTCAGCGCTCCCCAGAATACACCAACTGTCAGTATCTATGCAAGCTCTGCTTAGTTCACATTGAAAACATCCAGGGAGCTCACAAGCATATTAAAGAAAAACGGCATAAGAAAAATATAATGGTAAGTTAAATAAAATTTGGGCTATTTTTTCTTTTTTTTTTCTTTAAAAATAGATTTTTTTGTTATATGGTTTGTTTTCTTTGGTCATGTTCATTTAGGTGAAAGTTTGTGTGCTGAGCAGAGATGCACAAATTTCTGTTTTCTGTTTGAGAGGAAGGGCTTGATGATCTGTCCAGGCAGAGAGGAAAGAACATTTTTGGTCATTGCTTCTGAATTAGTGTCTCTGAGTAGTGGGCAGTTCATCATACTTTTAGTAGCAGAATGCAAGGTAACTTAAGTGAGACATATATGTACTATATAGAAATAGAATTAGTTTTTCTGTTTTTTTCCAAAAATAATGTCATTGGTCATAGGATCTCCAGGGACTAGGGGTGGGTTGGGAATGTTGGGGGTTTTTTGTTGTTTTTTTTTTACATAGTCTGACTTGTGAAGTTTAGTAGTTACAGGATGGAGGGAGACAGTTCCTGAGTCACTCATCATCATCTGCTTGGGTTTATAAATCTGAAAAGGTTAATATGAAAAGGTTTACAAAGAGAAAAGCAATTTCTTTATCAGACACCATGGTGGTGTGGTTTACTCAAAAGAACTGTTACATGCATGAAATCCAGTAAAAGGTGCCCAGATTTTCCTGCCAGCCTGTTTTTGTAAGTGCTGATGAAGAGCTACAAATTCCCCAGTGTGTTGGGTTTTGTGATTTAAATGGTTAAAATTAATCTTCCTACAACCATTCCCCAAATTTCAGTCAAATTACTTTCTCTTGTTTCTGTGTATTTCTTACCATACTTCTGTTTGCTATTAATGCTCTAATTCCATAATTTGTGCAAGGCATAACCTGGAAAACTCTGGATGCCATAAATCCATTCCATCTCAGAAAGTCACCTTTTTGTATTCAGTGATACTGGTAAAGGATTCTGGTTCTCTTACTGTCGTGGAAAAAAGAATGAACCGGCCTCATGTTTGTTATAAAAACACTTTCTTACCATGCTTTTCATCTGGACATGGAGATAAGAATTGAGGAATGAGGTTTCTGTGCTGCTGAATGGAATGCTGGGGCACAGGGAGCAGTTTCAGTGTTTAACACTTGTCTCCAAATGGCTTCATGTCCCTGCCACATTATAGTGATACATATGTAACTGTCTGAATGTTACTTCATAAAATACACTCTAAATACACATAAAATACAGCTCTAGGAGATACAAGACTATCAAATAAGCTCAGCAGCAGCTCTGGTTTCCCAACTCAGGAAAAATCCTACAGTAGTGATGTAAAAAAAACCTTTAAAAATGCCCATATTCTTTCTTATGCTAAATCCGTTCAAATAAGAACAGAAGAGTTGAGAGATGCAGCCTTAGAACTAAGCACACATTTTCATACTATACTGTGTTTTCCTAGTGCTTTATGTTATGGTTATTATTTATTTCTCTTGTCAGTCACATTTCATTTAGTTGGTGAATTTATGAAACAAGAGGTTGTTGTACTTAGTCCCAAATGACTTGATATATCTGACTTGTTCTTGCTGTTGGATTAGATGCACTAAACCCAGTGCTTTCTGGCACCAGCTGTTTAAGCAGCAATGGGACTGAACTTATAAAAATTCCTTGGAGCTAGGAATACTTTTCCTGCCTCTGATACCTTTCCTTCAAGTATAATCCACTCTCAAGAAATCAGTATGACTTCTGCAGCTCAGTTACTTTTATTATATGGGAACAATTACAGCTTTTTATTTTCTTGGATGAATCCTGTTTCAGAACTGTCAGAAAATGTGGCTCAGGAATGGAATACAGCAGATTTCCTCCCCACTTGCCAGCTGTGAAACACCACTCTCTATTTTAGACCCTGAGCATCTGCTGCCATTCCTGTGAGCCACACTGTTGGATTTGTTAGGCTGGGCAGAGCTCCTGCCTTTGGTCAGGACACCATGTAAATAGAACACAAACAGGAAACAGTATGCTCTGATATCATACAATAGCATGAGATAACCTTTTTTCCTTCAAATATTAGTTATTACTTTTGTTATCCAATAATTATACAGGAAAAGCAAGAGGAAAATGAGCTGCGGGCCCTCCCACCCCCCTCTTCTGCACAGTTGGCTGCTCTGAGTTTTACCCTCATCGAGGCAGCACATGAACAAGGCATCTCAGATGAGGACTTCAGAATTCGTCAAGAGATTGTAAATGAGATGGAGAAAATTATTCAGCAGCCCTTACCAGGTATTCAGTGTTCTTCCTTTCCTTTAGGTGACAATTTTTCTTTATTTTTACATAGATTTTGATGCCTTCATTAATGGTGAATCAATGAATTTGGGGTTAAATTATCTTGATATTATACACTATTAATATATGCAGTTGATTTTAAAGGAATTAAAAAACATACAAAAAGAGGAAAATATGATTGTGCATATTTGTCCTTTTCTCTAATATGTATTCATTGAAGCTATTGATCCTCTTTAGAGTGGTGAGATGATACAAAAAGAAGATAATATTTGACATTTACTTCTTTGCATTGATTTCCCCTCATCTCCTGTTAACAGACTGGCACTTTTAGAGCAGATTTTTGGAGCTGTGGTGATGCTGACATTATGGTAACAGTTTGGTGTTTAGTTCATCTGAACAGAAGAAAATATTAATCTCATTGCCAAAAAAAGTTTTCAGACTTCTTATTTCATTTGTATTGAAACTGGATGTTGTTCTATACTATCCTTTTATTTTATAAATACCTTCTTTTTTCCCTTTGCTCTATAAAAATACAGCAGTAAGAAAGATTTTATTAGCTGCAGGATAATCAGCTTTAATTTTAGGTGCTCTGTTAAATAGATTTTCTTGAATATAAAGTGCTGAATAGAACAGGGGGTTGTAGGGTGGAGCTTTGCTGATCTGTTTGCTCTGTAAATGTGGCTTCTGGTGCAAACTTCTGTTCCAACATACTGTTGAGTTTCCCACTGATAGTATATTAGGATAAGACAAAGCTTTTTTTACGTAACATTTTAACATAAGTACTAAGGAAAAACTATTATTTTATTGTTGCTTGTCTGGCTGACTTGTTTGGACTGATGAGATTCTGTGGAGGTGTAGGAGTAGTGGAAGGGGAGTCTGTAATAGTAAATGACAGTTTGTTTTTCTCCTTTACAGAGCCAGCTATATTTTAGTGAATGTGTTTTCCTAAGTTGTAAATTGGGAAAAACTGAATAAATAAACAGTGTAGAAAACACGGAATGCTCTGGCATGATTTTCTCTTGAGCTCACATTAGAACTATGCAAAAATTGTTACTACTATGAAAAGCTTTTGTAAATAATTTCAAATCATTATTATTACACATACAGACATTCATTTTGAGAGGACTGGTTTCTAAGTAGTGAAAAATAGGTTTGTTTGAAGCTATGTATGTGTAAGATTTATTTTCTCTGTTAAGAATAATTTTCTGATTGAGAGAGTTTAGTCAAAACACACATAAAGGTCCTAAGAAAAAATACAAGAAACCCTTTTCTGCTGTGAGGCTGATTGAACACTGGCACAGGTTGCCTGGAGAGATTGCAGACTCCCCATCCTTGAAGATTTTCAAAACCCAACTGGACACATTTGTGGGCAACCTGCTCTAGGTGACCCTGCTTGAACAGGTGTTGGATTTGGGAGAGATTGAGAACAGTCTCAATTTTCAGCTGTTTTAAATATGTGAGACCCTAATAGATATTACAGGAAAGTTTTCATCTCCAAAAATTGTATCATGAAGTGGGATAAGTTATTGTTTATGGAGTGGAATGACATTGCTTATATTATTCCTGAATAGATACTTCCTAATTGCTTCAGATTTGTTCTGCACCTTTGTAGATAACTGTATTAACTCCAGACTCACTGAGTGGATCCTGGACTCTGCCTGGGATTATACTGAAGTTATGTTTTATGTGCATGGTACATAATGAGTTGTGCATAGGAACTTGCTGATGAGATGAACAGATTGGTGCCTCACACAAAAGTGTGTGAGGCACCAGAGAATTTTAGAATTGGCCGAGTGCTGCAGAAGAATCGAGCTAGAGTTAACAGAAGCTTTTACAAAAAATCCTGCAGCACTGAGACAGGGACAGTTACTACTATTTCATATGTGGTTTTATATTAAAAACAAATAGAACTATTGCAAAAAAACCTTTAAAACAGCTTGGAAACTGTTGGTTGTGTAATTGAACGTTTGAATGATTTGTTCTCCTGTGCTGCTGTGTCATGGAAATGACTGACCTTCCCAGGGCAGGGAAAGGGGTTCAGTGTTCATTAATCTGGGAGTGCCACTTGTGAGCTGCAGTATCGAAAGCAGAGTATGCATCATCCACTAAAGAAAAATGTATTTACTAGCTGTTAAATAATTGTTTCTCTCTCTGCAGACTGCTCCCTGAGGATGTATGGCTCCTGTTTAACCAGATTTGCTTTTAAGACCAGCGATGTGAACATCGATATCAAATTCCCCCCTAAGGTGTGTAGATATTATCTTGTGTTAACTAAGACTGTTTTTTAGATCAGGATCATCAACATTTATTTCAACTCCATTGCCTTTATCTTCTTGGGGGCATCATAAAGCATCTAATCTTTGATTTGGTGTCAGCTGTGCTATGGATAATTCTTGGGTTGTTTTTTTCTGGACAATCTTATGCTAGCCTTTTTCTAAATTTTTGAATAAGCATTGAAGCAATATGGAAATAGTTGACTCTGGATAAATGTGCTTTCATGTGCTCATGATTCAGACTGTAAAATCTTGTAGGCATTGATTTCCCCCCCTTTTAAAGTTGGGGCTAGAAATGACATTTTTTCCTTTTACGGTTTAGTCACTTGCAATTAAATACCACATCCCAATTTACAGGTAAAAGTACAGGTTAAAATTCCTGCAGACCAACATAATTTACCTTTAAATATTGAAGCTGTTAGTTCGTGTTTAGTATATGATATTAGCAGCATGTTCTTGTTAGAGGCACAGCTGCTGAACTTGCCCTTTTTTTGACTGTACATGTTACAGTGAAATTCCAGGTACCTGTTTGGGGTCATACTTAGGGCGTGTTGAAATGATCCTGCAGTCAGGAAGCAGAACTGAGCCCTTTTTCAAACAGTTGCATGTGGAGTGTGCCATGTCACTTTTTCACAAAAGCTCAAAGGTGGTGCTAATTTTTTAGCCTTTCTTTGATCTATTTATGCTTATCTTTGAAACGCCACTTAAGTTGATTTCTGGGGAGAAAAGAAAACACGCTTAAAAATCATAACCTTTAAAAACCCTTGGGAAAGCACTGACATTAAATTCTGTGTAGTTGTGCATTTCTAGTGGCATGTGTTGACATTGAAATAGTTGACTATATGGCAAGTGTTTTGTTTTAACAAATTGTCTGTTAATACAAACTGGAACAGAAGTGTTGACTAGAAAAGATGTAGGCTGGTAAAAAGCTGGCCGATATGTTTATTAGTACCTGTTTTCATGGTGCAGACAGATACAATCAATTTTTTCATTAATACTGACACCTGATTTCACTTTTATGAAAGAACATAGAGTTACTAATTGTGCCACCCAAGTAGGTTTAAATAAAGTGTAAAATAAAATAGGTTAGTCTGAATAATGGAACCTTCTCTGATTTTGTAGATGAGTCAGCCAGATGTTCTGATCCAGGTGCTTGAGATCTTGAAGAACAGTGGTGAGTTTTTAGTTGCATCTCATTTCTATTTAACATTCCATCTGCTGCTTGGATGTTTTTATGCTTAATTTTTCTGTAAACTTAAAAAGATGGATTATTTTTCAAGCAAAGTGTCTGAGCTGTTTTTGTGAATGTGATTTTTATTAATGCCAGTGCTTGTGTGACTGAGATGAGAAGCTGCAGCAAGAGAATGGCAGCCCAGTTAGTCCAGTTCAGATTGCCAGAAGTTATGGCAATAGGCAATAGTGTTAGATGCCAGATAAAAAACTTTTTGTAGTGTTTAACTTTTTGTAGAAGAAATTTTCAGCAGTAAACTCAAAAGCTGCTTTCCACTTGCATGTGAACATGAGTGAGAATTTTTACAAGCCTTTTGGAACTTGTAACCTCATTGTTCTGTCAGGAACACAGCCTGGCTGTTTGATACTGGTGGTGAGCATCAAAAGTAACCAGAAAATATTGCTTACTGGTTAGCTGTGCAGCACTTCTGAAAAATTGTGGTATAAATATAATAGTTTTAAAAACAGAATTGGGAAAATTGTAAAAAACTTTGAAGCAAAATGTTGTTTTTTCTCCTTGCTTAGCTGTCTACTCAGATGTGGAGTCAGATTTTCATGCCAAAGTTCCTGTTGTCTTTTGCAAAGATGTTAAAAGGTATGTGTCACTGAAAAGGAGTGTTAAGGAGATACCAGTTTCTACTCTGCTCCTCACAGCAGCTGTTGCCTGCACTGCTGACAAGAACTGTTGCTGTAACATTGAGCTGACATTGCTGTTAAAAGGGAATTGCTCATACCTGAAAACGTAATCTAGAAAGAAAGCTGCCTTTGTTTTTGTGCTCCATAAAACTCAGTTGTAGGAGTCTGAAAATAGTGTTCTACTTTGAGTTAACTAGGGGAAAAGTGGAATGGTTTTCAGTTGTTATTTAAAATTGCTGCCAGCAGTTTAAGCCAAGGCTTTAAAAACATTTTATAAGATCCACGTTGCCAGAAAGGACACATCATCTGATAGTTTCAGTAAATTCCTAAGAAGCAGCAACCTCCAAAATGAAACAGGATTGCTTGACTGGCTGGAGGTACTGGTTGAAACTCTGGGGAAGTAAAGGCAACAAGGGTGGACATATCTTTTCCTGTGTTTGTAAGAGGATAGAAATAATTATTCTGAGAAGCAAAAAGAAAGTTTTTAGAGAGCTGTTTTGTGGACCTAACCAACTCTTAATATGCAGCAAGTCTGGAGTATTTATTTATTTGTTTCAGTGTTTGGAATGTAGACAATATACTTGAAGGTTGAATCGTGGAAGATAGCACAGTTAAGTAATGGCAGAACTTAGAGCAAATTCTTAATGCTGTTTTATATTTTTAGCTATAATTAACTTCTGTAAGTTCTAAATGAGTTAGTAGTAAAGAAAATGTAACTATGTTCTGTAGCTTTTGTTTCAAAAATTCGGGTTCTTGCATAGGGAGACACTGACTCATGTTTTTGTTATGGTGGGTGTGATGCCCCACCTTCCCCTGTGCCCCAGGCATCATCTGTATCCACAGAGTGATAACCCTTTATCTGTTTTATGTTTGTAATTCCAGTGGTTTGACATGTAAAGTAAGTGCTAGGAATGATGTGGCTTGCCTTACAACTGACCTGCTGGCTGCACTTGGAAAACTGGAGCCTGTCCTTATTCCTTTGGTTTTGGCTTTCCGCTACTGGGCTAGAGTAAGTTATTTAATTATCCTCAGTGCTTATAATGGTCATTTCTTCTCTTTAAGTACTGCATAAAATGCAATGTATAAACCAGATGAATATGTGTAAGTATAATGTATAAGTCACATGAATGTGTCTGTAGGAAATACTTGATGACAGTAGTTCACCCCATCTCCCTACGAGAGGTGCCACCTCACAGCAACACATACCTGATAGCTGGAATTAGAAACATGACAGAAATTAGAAGCATAAATGTGTCCCACAATCACAAAATGTGGTGTATCTGAAGAAAATAATGTATAATAAAATAGTATAACTTAAGGCACTCTATGAATACACTGTATGAATGTAGTTTTTATTTTGTGGCGTGGCATGGTGACTGCAGTTCCTGAGAGACAGGATTTTCTGTTTCACTCTGTTTCTCACATTTCTTTAGTATTTGTCCTTTTATAATAGATCATAAATTAAAATGCTGGTTTTACATCAGAGATGTAATTATTTATTCTCTTACAGCTCTGCCACATTGACTGTCAGGCTGAAGGTGGCATTCCCTCATATTCCTTTGCCTTAATGGTGATATTTTTTCTTCAACAAAGAAAACCACGTATTTTACCATCCTATTTGGGCAATTGGGTAAGTGATTTGGTGATATAGTGACCTTATTGTTAAGTTGTTGACAACATCTCTGTGTTCTGCAAGCTCATAAAATGTACGGAATTTGATTGCCAAAAAAATTGTAAATAAAATGCATTAGTAATTAATCCTCACAAAGATGATGTTTGATGATTCTTAATACTTTTTTAGAAAGGCAATTGCTGTAGCCTCTGCAATTGTGTCATTCTGTATTTTAGACAAAAGGCAATTATTTTCTTCTTTAGATTTCTGAATTTATTCCTCTGACGCCAGTTACTCTTGAGGGGTATAAATACCACAATTGTCAGTGTTACCTTTGGTGAAAATGTTTGGTTGTATGTATTCCATACAGTCTTGTTTCAGAGCCACTTTAATTGTTGTTAGATTGAAGGCTTTGATTCCAAGAGGCCAGATGACCACCAGCTGAAGGGTGTAGAAGATGATGAGTTTGTAAGGTGGGAGTACAAACCCCCAACAAACGGTGCAGCAAAAAACTCAGTTGGAGCAGAAAGTAAAGCTAAAGTTGAACAACAAAAAGGTGGTGGCAAGAAGGCAACAAGCTCAGAAGTGGACAACCAAAGTAATGGAAAGGAGAAACAAGGGATTGTAAGTCATGGCTTTATTTCATTGAAAAACATTTGCTACCTCTTATCCCTGTTTTTTCATCTTTAAACATTGATATTGGGTGGAACCAGGGGAAAAAAAGGGGAATATTAATTTCTTATTGAAGCTGAGCATTCTTGTCCATGTTTTTCAGTCTCTCTTAGCACTCAAAACCCCTCACCAAGTTTCACTGGGGCAACTGTGGTTGGAACTTTTGAAGTTTTACACACTGGAATTTGCTTTGGAGGAATATGTCATCAGCATACGGGTACAGGAGCTCTTAACCAGAGAGAATAAAAACTGGCCTAAAAGGCGAATAGCCATTGAAGGTAGGATCATCCTTTCTGCTTCTGTATTCATCCTGCATTATCTTCTGTATTTACCTAGCACTTATCAGTCTGTTTCAAGAAGTCTGGACAATAAGTTTTTTTTTTAATATATATTTTGTCAGCTACTTAGTCTGTTTAAAGACAAGTTTTCCCTGTTAAAAAAACGGGGCAAGTCACAGAGCAATGCATGGCATTCTGAATTGGCCTTAAGAACAGAGAAATTGGATATTTGAGGAAGGTTAAGAAACCATGTAAGGTGATACTTTTATAAAAGCATAAATAACGACTTTTGAACACTTTCTAGAGATGTTGCTGAAGTGGCTTATCTGTAACACTTGAGGCGATGGAGAGGACAAAGAGAATCATACAGACAGAGAATGAGGTGCTAAAGGTGCATTGAAGGATGAGTCAATAAGGTACAAGAAGAGTGAGAAAGAAAACTAAAACAGAGAAAAACAAGCAAGGAATTGTTGAGGTGTATGTTGAGTAGTGGGTCTTGAGATCGCTCCTGAGACTTTAATTTCCTCTCCTAATTCTTTTCCTCAATCACTTTTAGTTAGAGTTTAGTGAAATTAGAGTAGTGTTTGTTCAACATGTGGGATGGAAATGACAGGACAAATTGAGGAAGAAACAGGAAATAATTTCAGAAAAACCCAGATTACATTCTGGTTCTCACACCTGCTGTTGTTGGTCTCTTTGTGTTGTTTTTGTTTGCTTTATGGTTTTTAATTTTTCATTTTTGACTTTTTAATGTTAAGTTTGTAGCTGAAGTTATGAAGTAACAGAATCTCAGTTTGGTACTGTCTTCCCAGGCAAACTTATAGCAACTATGCAGGTGCTCTTTTTGCTTGGAAAACATGTTTGATCTAGAAATCTCTAGGAAGGACTAGGAATGAAACCTGGTGAGGTTGGTTCATGTAATCCTTATAACTTTAATGTTACTCTTAGACAAATTAATTTCTTAAGGGAAATGCAAATCTTTCTTCAGTGGACAAAGAAAGATTCTGGCAGATCTGTTTTTATTTTGTCTTCATATGTTCATTTTAATTTCTAGTTTAGAAATTGCTCATACTATAATGGTACAATATACCCTTGGTTTTCTTTTAAAATAACATTATTTAGAATGGTTTATGATAGTCAGCCATTCATGGCTGCACATGAGTGTGTTTTGTATGGAAGGATTCTAAAAAAAAACTTGTGGGCCTCACATTCTCTTAAGTATATCCAAAACAGTTCTGTTTTGTTCTTTATATGCAGTTTTGTTTTTTTTAACTGCTATATAATAATTTAGGGATTTCAGCTACTCTGTGAAATGTAAAAGTTAAAGATTACTAGTGAAATTTTTCTTTTTTCTTTTCTTCCTAGATCCTTTTGCACTTAAGAGGAATGTTGCACGAAGTCTAAATAGCCAGATGGTATTTGAGTACATCCTGGAGAGATTTAGGACAGCATATAAATATTTTGCATGTCCACAAGGTAAAGATGGGATTAAATCCAAGCCAGATACCAAGAAAAAAGAAAAAGGGAAAATTAATAATAAGAAATCCACAAGATCTGAAGAGCCTGTAGCAAACTGTTGCCTTCCACAAGAGGAAAATATTGTAGATAAACAAAATATAGGAAGTGGATGTAACATACCAGAGAATGAAGTTGAATGTAATCAAGTGGTAGAAGCTGTAGCCAAAAGTTGTACTTCCAAGGACATGGACTCTTTGCTCCTTCCAACATTGGACTCTAGTTACGATGAAGACAAAGAAGAAGCTTTATCCCTTATTTCTAACGAATGCTGTGAATTAAAGCAAAAATCACCAGAAGAGAGGGATGATTTAGAAATCTCAGTTTGTGTAACTGAAGGTGAGCTCAGCCCCCACTGTAACTGCAGTGAACATCAGCCTGAGGACACCAACTCGAGCAATGACTTCTCTGACGCCGAGAGCAGGCAGAGCTCGGGCCCGGAGGCGTCTCCGCAGGCGAAGTGCACTGGCACACCAGCTACCTCGCCCCTCTGCACAGCAGGGGGGGAACCCCAGGATCTCAAAGATGAAGGCAGACTCTCCACAGAAGAAATGCATTATGTGTTTGATAAGTTTATTTTTACTTCAGGAAAGGTAACCGCAGTGCTGGCCGTGGGGCAGGGGGCTGTGACTTTCAAATCGCTCAGACTGTGGGTGGGTGGATGGTGGGAGGGTTTTCAGTCTGTGTTGGGAATGGCCCTTGTAGAGAACCTGTTACTCAGGACTGCAAAACACCAACCTGTGCCCCATTTGGACCAGATGGTCTGTTGCCCCCGTCTTATGCAAAGCTTTTCAGTTTACACACACACAGATCCTGGGTTTTATTTTTTGATTGTTTTGTGGGTTATTTTCCCCTTTCCTGCTTACTTATAGAATTTCGAGGTGCTTTTAGGCACTGTGAGATCTTAATGCAGCCTACTGAGAGGTCTTCTGTTCTTTCCAGAGGCTTTGTTGTTGTTCATATGTTAAATGTTCTTGGTTGCTTGGAATTGTTAGGTCTGCTGAACTATCTTAGAAGTAAAAAAATGCATTTGTGTGCTTTTCTCCCCAAAAGCCACCAACTATAGTATGCAGCATCTGCAAACGGGATGGACATTCCAAAAATGACTGCCCAGAGGATTTCAAGAAAATCGATCTAAAACCACTACCACCAATGACAGACAGATTTCGGGAAATACTTGATATAGTGTGTAAAAGATGTTTTGGTAAGTTCAGAAAGTGTTTGTACTCCACTGTATGCTGTGATCTGTAACCTGGAAAAGATAAAAACTGTATGACTAAATTACTTATTTACAATTATTTATAATTCAGTAGGGAGAAGCTCTTCCAGGTGCCCTAGTCTGCAAATTGATCAGTATTTTAATTTTCATATCATTCCTGGCTGTGATACCTTGTAACAGATTTGAAAAACTGATGTTATGTGGGATTTTTCACAGGATCTGTGAAAGTTATTGGTTTTTGTGCTCGTTCAAATTCTGTGGTGTCTTTTGGGAAAAGGCCCTTTTGGGTGCTGTGGTGGTTAACCTTGGCTGGATACCAGGTGCCTACCAGGCCACTCTGTGTTTGAATAACTGCAGTGAAATCTGATATCTTGAAATAAAACCCTGAAGACTCTAATGATATAAAAAGAAAAACACATATTTAAGCAAAGTAAACATAACAGAAAAAAATCCCGATCTTTTAATTAGCTGAAAGAGACTTTAGGGGTAGCTGAGTTTCACATCTGACTGTGTTTTAACTTATTTTTATTTAGATGAATTATCCCCTCCTTTATCTGAGCAACAGAACAGAGAACAAATACTGGCAAGTTTGGAAAGATTCATTCGAAAAGAGTACAACGGTATGTAACAGTAGGTAGTGATTCTTGGTAATGCTTTCTTCAGTCATGGTGTCCAGAGCATGAAGATATGATTGTATCATTTTATTTTCCTTGCTTTAAGCAGTGGCATCTCTTTTCCCTCTGTATGGAAAGCTATCTTGCAGACTTGACACTGAACATCCCTTCATGCTGTTCCATGAAAATGTCCCCAGAGTGGAGGAAGAGCTGCCAGAGTAGTAATGCAGACACAGGACTGTTGCAGTCAGGACAAAAAGAAAGTTTGGTTGGGTTTAGTGCTACCTTTGGTCGCGGGCCAAGGGCTGTTGTTGCTTAGTCACCAGTGTTTAAGTGTCTTAGAACTCTTAATGAGTTTATCTTCACATCCCTTCTATAAAACAGGCAAAGGTGTCTTCCTACAGTGATGGTGGTCAGAGCACAGAGATGCAAAGTGATTTTTTTTTGTAGGTGGTGTAAAACAGTGCTAGAGCCAGGTACCAAACCCATGTGTCCTGAATTCCAGTCTGGGGAAGGCCATCTATTCTGTGTATTTGGCCTGTCATCAAGGAATTGTGAATTCTACTTCCATCCACTGGCTGTGCCTCCACTTACTGGCAGCAGCTGAGGATTGAGACCTCATACAAAACCTTGAAAGACTTAAGGTTTCCAATTCTATTAAAGGTTAGAAAAAAAGCTTTGAATAGGTGTTAGATATATTTTCCTAGCATTGATTTCAGTTGAACAGAAAAATGTATTCTTTGCTGTTAGGAAGGAATTCCTCTTAACTACATAATTTTCCTTTCCTTTACAAGACTGAAAAGACACTGTAATACTGTGTTGTAAACAAAGAAATTGGGAAAGAATGTTCCATAAAGTATAGTAATCTTACTGCTTGTATCTTCTTTAAGAGTATGTTATGATTACAAAAACTTACTGGTTGACCAAATTTACCTTGGCACAGGAAAAATATACAACCTAGAAAGAGTATGAGTGGAACTGGAAATTTTGCTTGGGCTGCCTTAAGAGTAGCTCTGTTTTATCTATGGAATGAAGCTGTACTGGTGACTGGGTTTGCACATTATTTTGATTTGTTTAAAACAGTAAAGTGCTGTCACATACATTGCACCACGTTTAGAGGTATAATTTAAGGATTATAGTAACTCTGTAATACACCTCAGTCATAAAAAATTACATGGGCTTTATCCTGCCTTACTTTCTGTAAATAATTTTTGAAGTATTATGCTTCCTCCTTTATCAAAGCTGAGGTCTTTGAAGTGACATTGGAAGCTCTCTCTTAATGCTCATTTTTAGGGGCACCTGCATTGCAGTTGAGAAATATTGCATAGTAAGCACTTAACCATTAAGCTGTAATAGAATTTACCTTTCTTTGTGTATACTTTTGATTAGACAAAGCCAGGCTTTGCTTATTTGGCTCCTCAAAGAATGGATTTGGATTTCGGGACAGCGATCTCGATATCTGCATGACACTGGAAGGCCATGAAAATGCAGAGGTAAGAGTTTTGAAATTGATGAACTCTGCTATTTTAAATTCAAGAATTCTTTAAGATTTTTTAATTCAGTTTAGATTTCTGTCCACAGAAAAGGTAGGATTTGCTAGTAGCACATTAGCTTGTTGCACTCTGCACAATTGAAGCAAGATACAGCCTATTTTACTTTAATGTCCTATAGACACACAGCTGGTGTACTGAAGATCTCCACATAGAGCATAGAGTCACCAGTTTACTTAAATCCATGTGCTTGCTTATTACCAGAACATAGAATTCTCCTCTTTGAAATATATGTGATAGTAAATGCGCTTGTTGGACTAGGATCCATGTTTTAATATCTGAAGCTGTGATATTTCTTTTTCCTAGAAATTAAACTGTAAAGAAATAATAGAAGGTTTGGCAAAAGTTCTTAAGAAGCATCCAGGTAGGTGCTTTAAAATATTACTTGTTTTGTAGTTAGATTTACTATAAATGTAGTTAATGGAAATGTTTTATGTACTAAAGTGTTGCTTCCCCAGGTCTGAGGAACATCTTGCCTATAACAACAGCCAAAGTGCCTATAGTAAAGTTTGAACACAGACGGAGTGGCTTAGAAGGAGATATCAGTTTGTACAATACACTGGTGAGCATCTGCTTGGCTTTTGTGTTCAAAGAAAGCTTTTTCATTCTTTCTCCCTCCCTCAAACAGTCATTCGAGGGAATAATTTTGAAATCAGAATGAAAATGATTTTGTGTGTTTGGGTTTTTTTCCTGCTTTACTTAAATTCAGTGGCCCACACCCTCAGCCCAACCAAGTATGACCTGATGGCAGAGCAGGTCATGGCACAGAAAACCTTCTTCTGTGGATGCTTCTGAAAGCTGTTAGTGCCACATCCCCTATGGCCTGTCTGCCAGCAGGAATAGTACAGCTCCTTCCAGCTTTCACCCAGCACAGCAAAATTGCACAGTTTCTTCTGTAATGGCTCACATTCCCACCTGTTTGATTTTACTTTTCTTTCTTCCAGGCACAGCATAACACAAGGATGCTGGCTACATATGCAGCTATTGACCCTAGAGTGCAATATCTGGGCTACACAATGAAAGTTTTTGCGAAGGTAATAGAAAAAGAAAGTACTTATTTGTGTAACACAGGTTTTTCTGCTACTGAGTTTGCCTTTTACTAATACCAACTGAAAAGGAGACAGTAGAATGCTGTGTCCATATCTAGGACAAGCCCAGGGATTACTGCCTCTTTCTTCTGGTGTACTTGCCTTGTTTTACTTGATGTAAAAGTCAAGAGTAGATAGGTAAGGGGTGATGGATGAATGCCTGAATCTCTACTAGATATGCCTAGGACACACACCTGACTTTAAGAGTTTGGAAATACCAAATACCAAATCTGCTGCATCTTTTGTTATGATGTTCTAGTTGAAACTTGGTGTTGCTTTTTATTCAAGCTGAACTATTAAATACACTCCCCAGATACATCCAGAGAAAGCTTAGTGAACTGGGGCAAATCTAAAATGGCTTATGGAGAGTGCATCATGCTACCAGAAGTTCATGTAATAAAATACCTCAAGATGAATAAAATAACTTTGTGCCAGAATGCAATGGACATGTTCATTGTTCTGTCACCAAGACAAGGAGTGATTGTTGTCTTGGTGTGGTCACAGTAGTGCACAATATTGCCATGTCTCTTCTGTGTCCAGATTAAAAATGCCTTGTGTTGATAATAATGAATCTTACCTTTTTTAGTAACCTTGCATACTGTTGTGTACATTCTAAAAATTTTACTGTGAAGATCGAATTTCCAAGTTGTGGGATTTACACTCCTGAATGTATATGCAAAATGCTTCCTCCTCTGCTTGCACTGGCAGAAAAACCGGGAACAGCTGTCACTGCTGCTGTTAATGTGAAAGTAATTTGTGAATCCCTGTTTTTTCCAGACCTAGGAGGTTAAAAATGTGTTGTTTGTTATGACACAGGCATGAAACAAAGGATATCTTAGATGCAGGTGCTGTGGAAAGGTTATACTGTAATAAGATCCTCAAGCATAGTAAGGTAATTCCATGATCAGAGGGTCATAGAGTGGTTTGGGTTGGAAGGGACCTTAAAGCTCCTCTAGTTTCAACCCCTGCCATGGGCAGGACTTTTTGTTCCACAGTGTTGTGCAGTCTGGACTGTGGTTCATTAGGGATGTGTTTATATGCTTCCAAAATGCCACCTATTGCCTAAGTTGCCAGCACAACATGGAAATACTTGCCTATTAGTTGATTATTTTTTTAAAAAAAGGGAAAGGGGAACCAAAGTAAGGAATCAGAGAAACAGCTTGAGTAACATGAGTTTAGCAAAATTAAATTTTACAGTGTTGAAACCTGGGATTTCTGTTTTGGGGGTTTTGATTTGTTTTTTTTCAATTTGGCACATTATAATTAAAAAAAATTATTTTGGCTAAGAGAAGCTTTTCTGTTGTTATGTTAGTCAGTTATGCTGTGGATTTGCCAGATGGCAGTTGACTCTAGAGAGCATTTATTTTTCAGGCTTCATAAACCAATTTTTTGTTATGAGGTGAATGTATTTGCTGTTACTGGTGGGGTGTCTGTTTGCTCTCTGACATAGTTGTTAGTTTGGAATAATAAAATGAGAATTCAGTGTTTTGTTTGCAATGTGTTTTCGCAGCGCTGCGATATTGGTGATGCATCCCGTGGGAGTCTGTCCTCCTATGCCTACATCCTCATGGTTTTGTACTTCCTACAGCAGAGAAACCCACCAGTTATTCCAGTTCTTCAGGAGGTAGGTTTGCAGAGGATGAAGCTGTGAGAATAGATGCACCTTTTCTTCAAGCCAAATATGAGAAGTCTGGGCTTTTAGGATCAGGGGGGTTGAAGGAAATATGGGGCCCTTCAAATTAGCAGCTTCTTAACTCCCACTTGGTTTTAGTTGGTAAAACTTACTGAGAAAATTAGATCAAATTTGGAGATCTGTTGGGCCTAAGTTCTGCTGTTACATTTACTCTGGGATTTTAGTCTTATGATGATATTTATATGCTGAACAGGATAGAAAAAAATTGGCAGGTGGTAAGGAGAGAAGGGAATTGTAATTGTGAGACTGCACCAGATGCTCTTGAAATGTGAGTCCAGCTCTTCAACCAATTATTGTCAGAAGCATTATTTATTGCTCAACACTTTATCTGTAAGAGAAAAAGTTTGTTTTGTTATTTGGTAAGGGGTAAAAAAAATATAATTGACCTTTGGTACAACTTTAGAGGTAATATTTCATGTGTGCCAGGAAACTTTATAAAGAAAATAATGTTCTGTACCTCTATCGTATGGGTGGGGAAAATTAAAATTAGACAGCTCTCTGCCTCTTCCTGGAGACATTCTGGAACTCCCAAGCACGTCTGAAAATTATCCCTTTCTGACTTTTTTACTTTCTGTGCAAGAGGAAAATTGGCTTAAGCATTGCAGCTGAGACTCATAGAGTTTCTTGCTGATTCTTTAGTAGTGGTTGGGAGTTGTTATTTTATTGCTACCCTGAGAGTGCATTTAAATAACAGTGGAATTTCCCCTTGGCTGTGCTAAAGTCAAAATGTAATAGAAATCATATAAAGTCTCCTTAGAGACTCTGTGGGCAAGAGGGATGTTGGAATCTTGACAAGGTAATTCAGTCATGTTTTCTTAGTTGCAACGAACAAGTAAAAATTAAGTATCCAAATAATTTGAGAGAGGTACAGCAATAATGCAAAAAGACTTTCAAACTTTTTACCAGTGGGAAATTCTGTCTGTATAAGAAGTAATGGTTAAAATATTTTTATTTTTGTATTATTTTTAACAGCAAAACTCTAAGTGTTTTATGGTGACTTGGACTTAAGAGTAGTGACTGTGCCCTCTCTATTTTGGCAGATATTTGATGGCAAACAGATTCCACAGAGAATGGTGGATGGATGGAATGCTTTTTTCTTTGATGACATGGAAGAATTGGTAATATTCTATTTCCAGAAGAGTCACTAAAACTTAAACCTTGTTTTTATGGGAAAGTAATAAATTCCTAGCAGTGTAATATATGACTATTAAACTTCCATATGCATAATTAGAACTTCCCAAATGAGTCCCGTTTTACTGAAATGGGTGTCTGCTTTATCTTGGTTTAAGTCATTTCTAAATAACATAAAGCAGGAAAAATACTTTTTATTCTCAAAAACAGTCCAGAATTAGTCTTAACTGTAGTGATTTAACCTTACTTTAACTAAATGAAACCAGACCATTCGTGGTAGACGGACTCGTAATTAGAGAGACATTGCAGGAGAAGAAGTACTTCAGTAACTGTAGCTGCATAAGGTGTCTCCAATTGCAGAAGAAACGTCTGCCTTCCCTTGGGAAGAACACTGAATCCCTTGGAGAGCTCTGGCTGGGCTTGCTGAGATTCTACACTGAGGAATTTGACTTCAAGGAATACGTGATCAGCATCCGGCAGAAGAAGCTGCTGACGACGTTTGAGAAGCAGTGGACGTCCAAATGCATTGCCATCGAAGGTGCTGCTCTGCTGGGTTGCCTTCCCATTATCGAGGGAGTAATGTACTCTGGTGCTGGAGACTCTGTTCTCTTTGCACAGGATCTTTGTGTGAGGAAACTACCAGCAGTGTTTTAAAAAAGAGTCCTACAGCTCCCAAAATAAGATTAGACTCATAACTTTTACTAGATGTCAGTAAATCGCTTTTCTTACTGTATTATGTTTCAAAACACTCAGCATTGCTTTGCTATAGTCTACTCTGTGAATGCATTCAGAATGGAATTCTCTGCATTCAAATACAAACAAATCTGTTGCAGCATGTATTTTCCAACATGGATTTGGTTTTCTCCCTTCTTTGCACAGATCCTTTTGACTTGAATCATAATCTCGGTGCTGGAGTCTCTAGAAAAAGTAAGCCATTAATGTCTGCTAATGATTAATCTTCACTGAGTTGTGCCTTTTCTGTTGTTTTCTAATAACTTTGTCTTTCTTCATTAGTGACCAATTTCATAATGAAGGCATTTATCAATGGCAGAAAATTATTTGGCACCCCATTCTACCCAGCTGTTGGAAGAGAAGCTGTAAGTTTTCAGAGCTTTTAAAAACTTTAGTTTTTTTTTCACTTTCCTTTGTCCACTGAATTGATGGACCCAAGGCAAATCTCTTGTGTATATTTATCAATTTGGTATGCACAATATATGGAATTATACTGCATAAAATGTACAGCTTAGTATTGGGCTCCTGCAATATAAAATTCACAGGAGTAGTTGGATGGGTGATAGGTATTTTTGGGGACAGTAGACTTAATTTGGTTTTTATTTTTAATAAAACTTCTTGTGTGATGTTAAGTATTGCAGAAAACTGCAAATTTGGCTATAAACCCCAGAAATTGCTTTAGGAACTTTACTAGCTGTTCGTGTAGCTAAAGCAAACATATTCAAGAGATGTTACACTGTTTATTTTTCCAATTGGGGGATAGTAAGAGTTGCTGCTTAAGGAAGGAGAGAAGGATGATAATTGACCATTTTATTAACAGTTGATCTTCAAAATTTGCACAGTTAGTTGAGGTCAGGAATGTGTTCATGAAATGTTATATTGGAGAAAGTGCTCCTCTGTGCTCCAGGGTCCAGTCACTGAGGTGTCACAGGCAACTGTATTTTTTTTTTTTTTAGTGTGAGCAAATAAATCAGCTGGAATTAGTGCTTTTAACATCAACTTAGAAAGGTGTTTTCTAAAACAGTTCAGGGGATTTTCTCCCAGTGACTCTTAACCAGGCTTATGATTGTAGTGAATTCTAAAAATCTTTTGAAAGCTTTTATTTCCCATCATCCTTCCCTATCTTCTCTTTTCCATTTGCTTGCTTTTGTCTGTGTTTTTTTTCTGAGTTTGTACCTCTGTTTCAGTCTTTCAAGCAAGACAGTACTTTCACAATATTTATGTTGCTCAGAGGCTGTAAACTGTGGCCTTTGTGCTGACACACATCAGAACTGCAGCTGTCCTGAGCAAATTCCAGGGGAGGGGAGGATTACAGGTCAGTCTGCAGATGCTCCATCTGTTCCCCACCTGAGCTTTGTTCAGTCCAGGGGGATATAATCATGTCATTTGGGAAGGGACATTGGCTGCTTTGAAAAGAATTCAAGCAGTGACTCAGACACCAAAATAGATCAAACTTGCCCTCTGAGGAGCCTTTGGGGAGTGGAAGGTAAGCAGCAAGCTGGAGCCTGAACGAGCTGTTCCACAAATTCAGCCTCTGGCCCTGAGACCAAACACCCCTTTTTAGCCCAGGCTCTGCTCCATGTGTCTGCAAGAGCTGCCATTATCTAGGGGAAGAAAAGGAACCAGATATAATCCAAGAAGTAGTAACATTTAAGGAACAATAGGAGATGAAAGCTGTCCATTATGCTTCCATTTCCCAGTCTTATAAGTGAATGGTTTATATATTTTATCTGTCTGATGTGTTTTTATAGGAATACTTTTTTGACTCAAAAGTGCTGACAGATGGGGAATTGGCACCCAATGACAGGTGTTGTCGTGTCTGTGGAAAAATTGGTCACTACATGAAAGACTGTCCAAAGAGGAGGAGGTGAGTAATATAGAAAGCTATCATAAAATCTTTGAGATTCAATCAGAAAAGATTTGGATATTTGAAGATTTAATGGAAGTGAAAAAAAATCGCTGAATTGAAGAGAAAATCAAAGCTTCATATCTGATCTTCAATTTCCCATCCTTTCTTAAGACAGTTTCTGATCATCTCTTTAAGTCTTAGAGTGCTTATGCAAGCACACACAGAGTAAAATCAAGTCTATAATATGTTAATATGTAGTCAAGCTTAACTTAAAATTTTGATCACTAAATTATTTTTTCATAGTGTAAACATTCAGATGGAGGCCATATTACCTGGCTGCACAGTTTGTCATGTATTAAAATGGATTTCCTGTAGTGATCATGTTCAGAAGAGAGTGTTGAATTTGAATTGTTCTGTAGATCTGATAACATACATGTGCAAGACAGGTAAAAGTTCATTTATTCAACTCTAGGAATAGTTAAAATGTAGAGAGTTAAGGTGCGTTTCTGTAACATCATATTGGTGCCAGTCACCTGGTGATCTCACACTTGTACATTGATTTCATTCATTAATTTTGGATCCAGAACTCCTGCAAAAAAAGTCTCCAGTACCTGCAGGTTGGTATCTCCAGAGAGAGTTGAGCAGGAATTGACAGAGAATGTGCCCTCCTCTCATTTTTTACAGCTTTGCATTTTTAATGCAAAGGTTGTCTGACTCCTCCTAAAACCTATTGAAGCCCTTAGAATGCAGATTACAGTCTGGGCTTTTTTCATGTGCTCCTTATTGTCAGTTGTGTGCTCCATAATTCTTTGAAGGATTCTTGCTTTCTTCCCGCTACAAAGTCCTTATTTTCCAGCCTTTTGTTCAGTCATCAGAGTTCAAGATACATGAACATGGACTGGAACTCTTGAGGTCACAGGTGGACTATTTCTTTCAGCTGCTCTCTGAACAAGCATTAGCACATTGAATTACATCACTTTTTTCTCTACATCTGCCTCAGGAAAAGAAGTTGTGATCTATTCTTCACACAAACTGCTATTATAGCACAGTTACACAGAATCTCTGTCAAATTGTATGTACAGCTCACAAAATAATATTAATATGTAACAATCCTACAGTTACCTTGTGAAAAAAGACCTTTACTTCTTGTCTTGATTCCTGATCCCTAGTTCTTCTCCTGTTGTATTAGTACAAAGTGTTTGAAAGAGCCTTGGTCCTTTCTTTCACATCCTGTCTAGACTCAGACACTCTTGTAGAGAAATATGTCCTCCCCAGTAAGAGGGAGGTTGTATCTACAAGGTCACTTGTTTTGGGTATATTCTGACTCAGTGGCATTGCTGCATAGAGCTTACTCCCAAGCTACCTGGCAGGCTAAGCCTGCTTAACTGCAGGCATAGTTCTGCACTAATACAGTCAGACAGCTTTGGGACAAGTCTGGGGAGCTTCTAAGTTCATTAAGTTTATACAAACAGGTTGTTAACCAGCCCAGAATCCGAAAGTGTTTTTCTGGGATTCCTGAGATATTTGTGTTCTGGTACAGCTGTTGGTTGTGTAACCATTTCCTTTGAACATACCAATGTAACAACTCCACAGGGATTTGGGTCTGTGTGTGTGGTTTGGTGATATTGCTAATACAAATTATTCTTCAGATTGAAGAAAAAGGAGAATGAGAAAGATGATGAAAAAGAAGTGAAAGAAGATGACAGAGAAACAAGAGAGAAAAGGTGTTTCATCTGTGGGGATGTGGGTCATGTTAGGAGAGATTGTCCTGAATTCAAACAGACCCGTCAGAGAAATAACAGCATGCCAGGTAAGTTAGTTTGTGTTGTTAGTCTAATTTGAAAGTTCCAAGATCCATTTTCTCTACATTTTTGTACAGACCTGGTAATTAACCTAAAAAAAAGTCTTGCAACTAAAATTTTCAGTCATTGGTTTTAGTCTAAGAGTTGCTTTTCTTCAAGGGGAGTAATGTCTCCTGAAGTACAGGAGACATTACTTTGCATGGATGGTAAAACTGTACTCAGCAGTAAGTATAGTGGACTTCAGGGTATGGCATTACCTGTCTGCCACTCACACTGGATGCATTTAGAAGTAGTAATAATAATAATAATAATTGAATGCATTTCCTCTTCCAAATCTTTCTCAAATGTTAGCTAACCCTCCACCATCTGTGAGAGGTAAGTAAATGTATTTTCACCAAAAATCACCAAAAAAGTGTACAGGTGAATTAGGAGGCTAGATCCAGCTTTCCAATTCCTAATAGTACTTAGAGATTGGCTAATTGCAAACCCATTCAACTTAGGCCCTTAGGTGCCTGTGCTACTTGAGAAAGTAGAGAAAGCATTCGTAAAAGAACTTCAGAGGGAACCTTGCTCCTTTTCTGTGTTCTGTTATCCTTTACTCTTTTTTTTCCTTTACTTTTTTTGCCCGAAAGTTTCTGCCGTTGCTATTTAAAATGCCACTGCTTACAGCAGTAGTGTGGAAACCCACCTTGATAGCAAAGTGAGCCTTGTTCATGCTAGAATTCGTTTTACTCAGAAATAGATTTTGTGTTTAGCTGCTGTACCTGTTAGTGTTGTCTATTGCCAGTAGAGGGACAGATTTTTGCTTAAAGGAGAGGTTCAAGTGATTTTTTTACTCTGTCACATGAGTTATTGCTGCCTCCCAGTTCTGTTCATTCTGTGTCACCTGTAACCTGTGGTTTGTATTGACACTTTTGTTCCCTGCTCAGGCACCCAGCTGGTCCGGAGCATGGTGAATTCCCAGCTGGTGGCCGTGAGCCAGCAGCAGGTGGAGCGGCCCCTGCGCACGAGACAGTCCTCGGAATGTGTAAGTTCCATGAGCTGGGGGTTGGAGTGAGCTGGAGGAAACCAGCCATGCTGGGAACAGCTTGGTGTGTATTTCCTCAGATTCTGGCCTTTATAATGACAACATTGCACTCTGCCACTTCGTGAAACTTTGATTTGTAACAGTGTCTCTTGGAGAGCATTTATGGCTTTTCAATGTGGAAACCTCATAGTCAGAATTCATGTGAGATACCTTGCGATTCTGAAAGGACAGATTTAAGATAGGAAGCCTTTCTAAGTCTTGTGTTTAGCTATTCTGGCAGTGTTCTGGAGCTACTGAGGGAGGTAAAGCATAACTCATTGTTGACATGCTGGAGACTGAGGGTAGTGACAACCATGACTCCGTAGTTTAGGAGGACTGTCTTAAAAGGACTGTCATGGACAGACAGGGAACTCAGATGCATCAGACTTCAATCAAAAGTCTGCCAGAGAACACCAGAACCACAAGCAGAACAAAGGGGAAATTTTTTGTAGTTTCATCTTAGAATTTGTTCAATTCTCTGTAGAACTACATAAAATATGTTTAACCTACTTGTAAGTGTAGATGGGTAGCAGAGGGTATTTGAGCAAATACAGCTGCTGGCATTTAATATTTTTGGAGTACAGAATACAGCAGAAATTCATTTGTTTTAAGCTGTTAGTCTCAGAAACATGTGCCTGCTAATGAAGCAGGCAAGTAAGCAAACAGTAATCAGGGCTGCTGATCTCGAATGCTCTAATTGATCAGCAAGCATTTATTGGAATGTTGGCTCCAGTGCTGCTAAGGAGGGATTGATACAGCCCTAATTTAAGTGAAGGGCTGAACATGTCACAGGAGAATTTTTTTGGGAGCCTTGTATTTCTTCTTGGGAAATTGAAGCTGGATATGTGGGTGCACATACAGGCAGGCACATGTGCATTGGATCTACTGCTGGTGCACATTCTTGTGTCCCCTGAATGTCATTGACTCTCCGTGTGTTGCACGGTTGTCATTTGGCCAGGATTTCTTGATGAATATGTGCTGTGCAGGAGTTGTTTGAGGAGAATGGGAAGGCAGAATATTAGTGAAGCAAGAGGTAGAGAATAGGAAGCAGATCAAGAGGCTGGAGCTTAACACTCTTCCAGTCCTGCTGCTGCTATGTCCAGTGCATGCTTGTGGTGGGTTAATGTTTTCGGGAAGGCTGTAATCTGTGCATGTGCTTTATTTTTATAGCATTTAAACTGTTAAACTAGTGGTCATCTTTCAAATCCCAGTTCTACCTTCTCTTCCTGTTTTGATAGAAAGGTATAGGAGGCACTCACACAGGGACAGTTGGAATAGCAGCAGGGAACAATCCCACCTTCTGGGCTTTTTCCCAGGCACAGACACAGAGCATGCTGCTAGAAGGAATGCTCTGGCATGGGGAAGTCCTGCAGACCTCTGGTCATTGGAGAGAAGTGACTGCCAATTTAAATGGACAGGGGAGCAGTCATGGATAGGGACAAGCTGCAGAGACCTTTAACTTGAGGTGTTTGACAGCAGCTGAGGCACTTGGAGCTTGGCTGTGTGCTATAGTCGATGGAGAGAAGACTCAATCTTGGGGGGAGAATGAGATCTGAGATTGAGGTAATCCTCTCTGGTTTAGGTACCTGTCTGTCATTTGACTGCCTCTTTGGAGGCACTTATCTTATGCCATCAGCATCTTGTCTCAGTGCTTAGAAACAGATTTAGTTAATCCAGATATTGGTATTAAATATTGGCAGATAAATTGGGGAACTCTTTTCTCAGCCACTCCAGTTCTTGAAGTGCTTCCTTTCCTAGTTGCAATTCCAAATAGATGAAATGGCCTCGTGCCTGTTTCTTTTGCTGATAAAGGAAAAGCTTTGCAAACGTTCTGCCAAGGCTGTAATAATTGATATTTCTGTGCCTTTAGCCATGGCCTAACATCAGGTTATGAAGGTTGAAACTGGGTTTTTGGAATTTGCATTTCTTCTTTAACAGATTTTAAAAATTGGAAAAAATAGTAGGAGCTTTGGAATTAAAAACCTGTATGTAGTAATAAGAACCACTCTATTTAGAAATAAGGTAATTAGTTAATGAGATTCTGGGTTGTAGTAAATAAGTAGGGTGGGGAAAACACTAATTAAAAATCAGAAACAGATGTGTGAGTAGTCTAATGACAAGCTTGGGGCTAATATTTGCTCAGAATGATGTTTCTCATGGTGGGATGTGCCACATTAACAAATCAAATTATCTTCTGGTAAAAGTCAGTGTCAGTGGAACTGCACACTTACTGAAACCAGCAGGAACTTGGGTGCAGTGTTTGGGGTGTTGCTGGGGAGGGCTTTGCCTTTTTTATGAATAGTCTAATACAGTGGGTGCTTATTAAAGAAAACCACCGTTAAATAAGTAGTGAACTAATCAGAAATACATTTTTTTTTCCCCTCCAGTCTGATTCGCATCAATCATCTTACTCTCCACAACCTCAGCAGTTTACCCAGAACTCCTCTCAGCCAGCCTCCATTAACCAGACTCAACCACAATCAATATCCCAGTCTAAGCATGTTCCACAGCCACAGCAGGGTGCACAGCCACCCCATCAGGTCCAGCTGCCTTTGTTTAACTTTCCCCAATCTCCCCCAGGTCAGTATTCCACCTTGCATAACCTGGGACTGCTTCAGATGCACCATCACCAAATTCAGCTTCCCAACACTTCTTGGCCCATTCATGGGCCTGTTATTCACTCTGCACCGGGTAACCCTCCTCATTCTACAAATGTTCCATTTTCTATGAGATCTGGCAGCAGCAGCACCACAAATAACCAGAGCAGTGTAAGCTTGAATGATCCCAGTATCATCTTTGCACAGCCTGCTGCCAGGCCCATGGGAATCCCCAGCACTTCTCATGAGGGACACTGGCACAATCCTGTGACTCCAAACTCACTGGTGAACAATGGCACTGTGGGGAATTCAGGTAACTCTTCTCTGTTGTATCAAACCTCTCGCACTTGGTGTACCAGTGTTAAGTGTTACAGAAACAGCTAACTCTTGCAACTTTTTTTTAAATATGATGCTTAAGAAACTAAACCTTTACCTTCAGTGTCTTAACATTTTCATAGGAAAAAAAAATTAGCCAGGTTCTGTAACTGTGACTTTGAAGCATTGGTCCTGTCTGCCCTTATGGCTGTGCAACAGTGAGAAATCCTGCATTCAACTGAGAAATGTCCTAATCATTGAATCTAAAACACATTGCTGTGAATATGCTGATAAATAATGGTTTTGTTGTGTCATAGAATCATAGAAACGTTAAGGTTGGAAAAGGCCTGTAGGATCAGTGTGTTGTTACATGGTTTATTAGATAAATGCCGAGACTGCAACCAGGAACTTAGAGACTGGTAGGATTATAGCTGTGCAAGTTGAATATTGCCTCCTTGCATTTAGGACAATATCACATCATCTTATCCATCCTTTGTTCCTAGAGTTTATCCTGCCACATTCAACTTCCATAATCTCTATGTCGATTCCTGAAAATACATATTCCTGCAACAAGTGGGCAACAGCCTCTCGCCTCATAGCTAAGCCAAGTGTGTTTGAGGCTGAGAAAAAACAGTATATAAGAATTACAGCCCATTCAGTTTTCTCTGCAACATGAACTGTGGCAGCCCCTAAATTTTAACTGTTATCTGCAGATCATGATAATGGTCTCCTGATTTTATTCTGAGTGTGTAGCTCTTCCTATGTTTAAAAAGCCCCACATCCATCATACAACGTAGTGGTGCAGTTCTTCACGAGGAGGAAATTCTGAGTCTCCTCCCCAGCCCTTCTCTCACTAATAAGGTGATTAACAGCAACAGGAGATTTTCAGCTGAGTTAACACTGCTGGGTGAGCAGTAATTCACCAGTGAGTTTCAAATACATGTTAAGGTGCTGGAGATACATGGTTTTCTATTCAAAGCTTTGTGGGGAATATATTTTAGAGGATACAGAAACTGCTACCCATGTGTTTTCTGTGTCTCCAGTGTGCTGTGTCTCTCCCTCTCCATTTCTGATCTTAGTTCTCTGTCCAGGCTTGTCTGTCCCTTCTGCACATCCACCCCAGCTTTGACTTTTTCTCAGGCAGCTCCTTCCAATCCAGGCCTCCTTGCCCAGGTAGCTGCCTTCTTTCAGACAAGCTCCACAAATTCTAGTTTCTTCTCCATTCTTCAGTTTTCTTGTGCTGTCAGTCACAGTATTTTTTTTCCCCATCCCTCATCTTCCACCTATTTCCAACCTCATCACACTCCTTTAACTACTTCCCAGTCACGGTATTTCTCCTCTTTGTATTTAATTAGTTTTATTTCTTTTTTGGCTTAGCTGCCACTAAGGTGAGGTCGCTGGGTGGATGCACAGTAGAGATGAGCTGTCTCCTCTCTCTTTGGTTTGGTTTCTTACTTGTCTTGGGACAATTTAGGAACACTAAGTTTTTGGAAACTTGGTCTTGGCTCACATAACCTTGACTTGGAAGGAGCTACTTAAATTTTCTTTTCAGTAGACAACTGATCACAAGTAGGATCATTAGAAGTTTCAGACAGACAACTTTTTTTCATGCATACTCCAGAGCTATACCTCATGTTGTGTGCCCTGCCTCCTTGGATGCTTGATTTCTCATCCTTAATGTTGCAGTGATACTGGAATTTTAAATGGAATAGCTTACAAACTTTGGAAATAAGTACACAAATTATATTTTTAAAAATCAATTTTAATCAATTTTAATATTTTTAAAAATCAATTTTAAGTTGGTCTGATGATTTAGATAGCAAGTTTCTTAAGCATATAGGTATTAGTAAAATTCCAGTGTACATCTGAGAATTATTTCTTGCAGTAGGATAACAGCTTTCATGTCAGTGGATATTTATTTGTGTGGGATCAGACAGTAGTGACATTGTTCAGACCTTGTATTTTCATCATGAGAATGACATAGGAATAATGAAATCGTAGGTCTTGATTTTAATACTGATTCATCCTCTGTCTTCCTCCCCAATAAATTCTATTATAGCGAATAATGAAGTAATTTAGGTGGTAATTTTTATTGATGTATATTTAAAAGAAAAGTAGCACATCAGACTAATCCCATTAAGTCCCCTGCAAACTGTTATTTAAGATGTAAATTGTATTTGTGACTTACTGTTTAATTATTTCAACTTGCAATGTGCTTTTCCCTTTCAATTGAAAAATAGATCAGGGTTTCCAAGGACAGTTTGGTAAAATGAACCCTCCTTCTGTCCCTTGGGACCATGGGACCCCTACCCATTTTCCTCTCCTCCGAGGAGCGTGGCCTTACAATATGCCTCAGAACTACATGCAGCAGGGAAATGCCAGCTACCCACCGAACAAACCTTTCTACCCTCAAGGTACTAGAACTAGTATGTGCATCCACAGCTCATGCAACATGTCTCTGTACTGTCTCAAAGGCTTTCAAAGCCAAGGAATCATGTTTCACTTGCTAGGCTCCCTGGAACCATAATGAATCCTAGAGTCAAATCAGCGCTTCGGCTTCCTCGAGGGATGGATGGAAATCCTTGTGGGAGGGAAGGGTTAAATCAAAATCTGAAATCTGAGCCAGTTTGCAGTGTGGTGCACTTCTGGCCTCTTCTTCCTTTGCTGCTATCTCACTGTAGAGTCACCTCTGCCTCAACAGAGGTTAAGATGATTGGCCCCTGAGCATGTTAAAAATACGAAGAAATATTTGTCCTAATTAATTTTATTTGGCTTTTGTGCCTTGCTTTGTGGAATGACTTATATAGATAGAAACTTGCAAGACCATAGAATAATTTGAGGTTGAAAGGGGCTTCTGGAGGTTACCTAGTCCAGCCCATCTGCTGTCAAAGTTAGATCAAGTTCAGTTAGTCAGGGTACTCTGAAGGAGTGACTTTATCTCAGCTCTTTCTGATGCCAGTTAAAGGTAAAGGTGTTCAGCATCTGGCAGGACTGGGAAGGGCTCTAGGAAAAAGACCTCCACCACGAGAGAAACGATGCCCAAATTTGCCTTGGAGGATTTGCAGTTACATGTTGCTGGGTCACCTGGTATAAAATGAGATACTGGTGCAAATCCATTTCGAAAGTCTAATCTACTGGCTGTAGCAGGGTTTCCAAGTGAAACCTAAATTTATCTAAAATCCTCAAGTTATTTCTCTTAAATATATGATGTAATGCAGCAAAATGATGTATTGATAATTCTTAGGGAATTTTGGAGATAGGATTAAAGTAATACTGCATTGTCCCATTAAATGGTTTAGTTATACAGATAGCATTTGTGTCAGTCTAGTAAATGGCTTTATTTCTAGGTTAGATTAGTACACTGAATGTAGCCAAGCACTGTTAAATGTTGGATTTGCTGAAGTAACTGTGATCCATTTTCTTTTAGCTGGTCCACTGATGCAGAGTAACCAGCGTTTCCCGCTTCTGTCTCAAGGACACCCACACTTGAATCTGAATTACATTCAACAGAAAAAGTGAAATTCAATGGGATTGTGGGTGGGTGGGGGGAGGGGAGGAAAAAATTCAGGTTCTGATTTAAAATCTTAATGCAACATGTTTAGATACAAGATTATTTAAGACTGTTTTTAAACTGTATCATTTGTACATAGATATGAACTATAGTTTTTACTAGTATCACAAAACCGAGTGATACAAATTTCATCTATTTTATTACCCTATTTTTAAGGGGAATCGTGTTTTGTTTTATCTTGATAAACTGTAAAGAGAGAGAATTTTTAAAATTAAGTTCTTTATTTTCTATTAGCTGTATTCATACTTTGGTTGCTTCAGACTTTATATATATTGTTCTAAAAAAAAAATAAAATTAGAAGGGGATTTCATGTGTTTAAAAATTTGTCACTTCTATTCTTTACAGAACTATGTAGTGCCAAAAAACTTTTTAAAAGAAAAATAAAACTGCAAAAAAAGGACATAAAACTTTTTCCTCTTCCCTATTTGTATGTATGCTTGCTTTAACTGGAATTAAGAAACTAGAATAACAAAAATGGCTTAAATTTAAAGATCTTAGAAAGATGAGCATCTTAAAACATGTCATACAAGCAGTAGACCTGTCTTGTAAATTCCTGAGGGAAGAGCACACCTGCTTTTCTATTCATTAACTTTGCAAAATAATATGCAGATACTCTGGAAAATTCATGCTGTACTGGGAAGTAATTTTGAAGAGGACTTTCCATAAATTCACTGGGCGGACTCTTTGAGTTGTCAGGATTCACTTGGCAATATATGAGAATCCCTAAGCCCTAAATGCAGGGATAAACCTGTCAGTCCCTCCTCCTGAAACAAGGCTGTCAATAATGATGTGGTACACAAGGGCTTAACAACTGATTTCCTGCAATACAGAATTAAATGTACTAAAATGAGAATTATAATTTCAGCAAGACCTTAATTATTTTACATTTAAAAAACAGGCACTTGCCAATGCTGACTTGATTCATCAGTGTCATATTCAGGGAGGCCACAAACTATGCTCAACATAGCAGTTTGCTGTCTTTAAATATATATTGAACTTCTTGTGCCAAAAGAATTAAGCACTGTACTACTTGAACCCTCTAAATTGTCTGAGAGGCAGCAGAAGCAGCAGATTAACTTCAGGGTGATTTTTACAAAGGAACCTGTGACAGCTGCGTGTTGGAGAGCAGTTCTGAGTGAGTTTTTTGTAAACTCACTGGATTTTGACAGTCTTTCTTCCTCTCCTATGCTGGAGCTCTGAGATAGCTCAGTGCTGGTGGCTCTGCAGCGTCTGGGACTGGAACAGACACTTCCTTGGCAACTGAACACAACACCTTGATTTGAGAATGAAGCAGCTTCAAACAGGGAACATCTAAACACAGTATTACGAAAGAAACAGCCAGGAGCCTTGAAAGACAAACTTTTTTTATTGCTCTTCACTAGCTTTTATGGGTCTCAAGGAATACAATTTAAAAAATCCTCGAATTCCATCACAAGGATGACTAACTCACTACATAAAAAGTATCCTTAACTTCCTTTTAATAAAAAAATCCTAACAGAAAACAAGACTCGCACAAGAGAATGACTGAAGAAATGGGCTGCTAAAGCAGCCAGTACAGATCCAGCTGTCCCATAAAGCAGATAGGACAGCATTAGACTGCAGTTCAAGGTCCTTAAACTGTGTGCTGGGTTTAGTTTGTCATTCATTCCCTCGCCGACTCTTTTTGTGACTTTTCTTAGATCTGAAACAGAAAAACAAAGCTCTCTGACACAGTACTAGTAATTCATTTGAAAGACCAAGGTGAGCCTTAGCAGTAAGGGGGGTTTTCTGCAGTCAAATATGTTGACTACAACACTGAGAAAAGTACTCAGTGAAATACTAGATCTCCAACACTGTAAAGCCACCTTCAGTCTCCAAGACTAAATGACAAGTAATAGCTGCTACAGCAATACAGATACCCTTAAGAAATAGGTCAGGCCTTTACCTTTCAGGTGATTTGGAATGACTTCTGTGTCTGTGACTTCGGTGATGCCCTGTGAGATAAAAAGGTACAGTTACTTCCACAGACCCCAGAATTCTTTTTTGTTTGCCAAAGCAATCTGCTCCTAGTGACCAAGTGTGCTAGATAATGGCAGAACAACCCTAGCCTTAATTAGGCACTCAAATTAACCTCCCGGCAGTTATGTGAAAACTTGCTCAGGGCAATTTTATGTGCATTAAAGGAGTTCTCCAGCTGTGCTTTCATGTAACCAGCACTTTTGTCAGCCAGATTAAGCACTGATGCCATGTCTTGATACCGTGACACAGATTTTTCTTGCAGTGAATGTTCTCCTGATAAAGACTTGCCAGAGTTAACCTGCAAGTGACAGAAATACCTGGAGATTTAGATCTGGATCTGTGGCGCCTTTCCCTGGACCTGCTCCGGTGCCGTCTCGGGCTTTTGCTGCGATGCCTCTCCCGGCGCGGCGATGGGCTGAAAGAGAGTCGCTTGTAAGAGAGCTGTGCTAAAAATGCACACGTTCTAAGATTAAATAACAGAATAAAACACTACCTTCTTCTCTTTGGAGAGCGACTTCGCCTGCAATTGGGGGAGAAAAGCAGAAATTACTAAAAATCGTTAGCAGAACCAGCTGTTTTATTTCCCACATCCTCTGGCAACAGCACCAGGGCCTCCTGTACCCCTGTTAGTGTGTGCTTGGCCTGCTGCACAAGGACCTGCTTCTGGACTGGCCCATGAAGTGAGCAAGGGAGGTTAGTGATGAGTTTTTCCTGGCTTATTATCAGTAAGAGAAATTACCAGGATTTTCTCTGCAGCCTCTGGCATACATGAAAACAAAGCACTTGTGTCTCCTTAACATCCTCACTGTATTGTCAAATTTAGCTAATGTTGGCCAGCAAGTTCCGGGGTTACTGAAGGACTGGAGAAATAGGCAGAGGGGTTGAGTGTGGCTGTGCACTGCAACTCCTTACTTTAGGAAGTGGCTAAAGGAATTGGGATGTGTGAGAGGTTCTGGCTCAACTGCCACCTTCACCTCTGTGCTCCAGCCACCTGCAGTAGAACAGGTAAAAACAATGCTCAGGAAGAGTCACGTCACCTCCTTGGAGACCTGCTCCGGCTGCGCCTGTACCGCACAACGGGAGATCTGCGGGGTTTGTCCAGGTCTCTGTATCCCCTGCGGCGGTGGTCGGGAGATGGTATTCGTTCCAGCTGCAAACAAGGAGGGGGCAGGTTCTCTAAGTCTTGTTTCATCAAGGTTTTTAGCTCTCAGTAAATATTTCTGAACAATTAATATAAATTACAAAAGTCGTGCAGTCAAGCTTGCCCCTCCTCAGGTATCTCATGTGAGTGGTTCTGCCTAAACCTGCCCACTGGAAATTAAAACAGCCACTTCTCATACTGTTGATTCTGAAGAACTACAGCAGCAGTGACTGTGATGGTCATAATAACTTTCATCATCACCTTCAGCTCTTTCCATTACACATATATGTAAAACAATTTACCTGAAATATGTTTAACACAGAACAGATCCAGATTTGTGAACTTCAGGAGACAGAAAAGCTTAACAAACACAGAGCATTCAAGAACTGCTTCAGGATCTAACAAATCCTCACAAGCTGCTTATATGAAAATATTTTAAGGGGGGAGATAAGACTTGCCAGCAGCCTCCTGATGCCTCCCCTCAAATATTTATTGTAGACCATAAAGTGTTCTAAAGTGGTTCAGCTTTAACTATCCCTTTCCAAAATAGTTCACCAACCTTTTCATCTTCCTCTTCTTCCTCCTCACTAGATTCTACATCATCCATGTCTTCTTCCAGAGCACTAACACGAGGCTCGAGTTGCTCAGCTTCTTCCAGAACATACCGTTTCTAGGAGAAATGGCAACTTTATCCAACATAACCCAAGTAAGAACAAACACCTGAGGAGGCATCCATAGCTTATACAACAAGCCAGTAACTGATACAGCTACTGAACCGGATGCAGTTAAGAATTCCATAGCCATCTACTTTCCCCAACCTGCAGTCGAGGCAGAATGATATCGCACACACGTTCCTCGTGGAGCAGCTCGTCAATGAACTCATCCACGTGCATCAGCTCAAATTCTGGGGGTGAAAACAGCATTTAAGAGATAAGATTAGTGGCTAGAGTAAAGATGAAACACTCCAGACAGTTTATGTCATGTGGGCCGGTTATGCCACAATTGTTTAAGTTTACATTGCTAAACAGAATATTTAATTTTATCTAGCATGATAGTTGAACAAAAGAGTTACTAAGAAACCACAGCTAAGTAGGAGTTCTTACCCCCATTTCTGTTCTGACTCTTTATTTTTCTGTAGTCGTTGTATAGTGGTTCCAGGTACTTGTAGCAGTCGATGGCAGTGCCTGTCAGCCTCATGTACAGCGCTCCAAGCATTCGGACATACCTGGAAAGGAAACCTCCTCATGGACCTGAGCCTTTTGCACAGTTAGCAGTTTGAGTAAAAGAAGAGTTTTTCCCATAAGTTTCTGAGGAGAATCAGTACACTAAATAGAATACACAGCCATTTAGATTTCCTCCTTCACGCGTTCAAGTTTATGAAAAATATGTGTAGTCAAGTGTGTGTGTGTGTATATATATATATAAAAATAAAATGTCTGTATGGGTGTATCATCACTGATAAGGATGAAAGAAATACCGAAGAAAATATTAGATTAACGTGGCTCCCTTTATGTACCTTGTTGCAAATACTTCAGGCAGAAGCACATACCACGAGTGCAAGCCACTCTAGATACAAATGACAAGGTGAGCAGTTTCAAAAGCAAGGGGAAAGACTTGGTTTTGAGCAAGTTTATCAAAGAAAGCTAAACCCTGCACTGAGGTATTCCCGGCTGTTTTGGATAGATACTCATTACAACAGCACAAAATAACGGGAAAAATCGTGCTACAACTTACTTGAAGTCCTCGTTTTTTATGAACTCCACGATGATGTCCTTCTCGGGCTGGATCTGCAGCATCTTCAGCGTCAGGCACAAGAAGGGCGTGGGCTTGATGTTCCCTCCATAGACCCCCCCCACGTACTTCAGCTCCATGGCCTTGTCCACCACCAGCTCGGCTGCGACAGGGACGGGACAGGCCGTCAGTAGCAGCTCCCGCCGGGCCCCTCGGCCCGCCCCGGCCCGCCCGCCATACCCGTGAGGCCGAAACACTCCTCCTTCCAGTACTTGGACTCGTAGATGCGCGTGCGGATGATCTTCTCCACCAAGTACTGCGGGTTGGTGCCGTGGATGCTGTGCGCGTCCTTCACCGTGCGGTTGGCCATGGTCGCGGCTGCACAGCCCCGCTCCCGGCCCCGAGCTCAGCCTCGAACTCCGAACTCCCCTCCCCTGACGGGTTCAGGCACCTTCCGCCTCCGGGGCGCGGCCGCCGGCCGCCATCTTACCTGCGGGCAGCCCGCCACAAACATGGCGGCGCCCCCGCCCGCCCTCTGTGCGCACGCGCGGCGGGGGGCGGAGCTTCCCTCGCCTGTGGCGCGAAGTTCCATCGCGGCGCTGGCGGGAGTCGTGGAAGGGCTGCGGTGAGTTGGGGCTGTGAGGGGACAGAGAGGGGACGGGGGGGGGGGGACGCGTGTCCCGTGCGGGTCACCGCGCACCGCGATGGGCTGCCTGGGGAACGTGGGGAGTCTCTCTCGCTGGAGATATCCCAGACGGGTCTGAACGCCCTCCTGTGCAACGTGCTCTGGGATGACCCTGCTGGAGCAGGGAGGGACTGGATGAGTGAATGTGGTCCCTTCCAGCCTTACCCGTTCTGCGAGGGGGTCTGGCGGGTCTGGGGCTCTGTGCGGGCGGTGGGCGGGTTAGCGGCTCTGTGGCGGTGGCGAAGCCCCTCGGTGTCCGAGCCGGCGGACACTGTCCCCTGTGCCGCCATGCGCCGCCCCCAGCGGGGCACAGTCCCTGAGGCAGCGCTGCCCGCGCTCGAACCGGCGGGCTGGGGCGGGCGGGGGGGGATCGGCACCGAGGGCTTTGCCCTGAGCTTCCAAGGAAAATTCTTGCTTAGAAAACAGGAATTAAACAAACCGAACCAACCCGATCGCAGTGAGGTGTGGAAAACAAGCGAGGTTCGGCCTCCGGAGGGCGCAGCCCGCCCCGCCATGGCGGCGGGGGAATTGATTAGGAGCTGAGTAAAAATTCACTGCTAAATATCTTCCTTTTTTCCTTCTCCCTCGGGGAGAGGTGTTTGGAGGCTTTGGGGAAGGTGGTCTTCTCTGATCGAACCACCACGTTCTTCCTACACACCGAAAGAGTTTGTGGCATTTCTACGTATCTTTCCATCTTGCCTTCTTTTGCTTTTAAATAACAATTTTTTAAAAAGTCTTTGCTTATTTATTTCAGCTTTTCCTTGGGAATCATGAACACCCGGCAGCAAAGCAAACTTATCTACTCCTGGTATGGGAAACCCATGAGCTCAGACAGAAAGCTGAGGACTACTCAGTACAGGTAAATAACATTTATTTCTGTCTTGCTCAGGGAAACTTAATCAATGAATGTTTTCTTACATTTCGGACGTCGTTTAGGTTAAAGTGGCAGACAGTGAGAATATGAGTAAGGTTTTGAGCATTTTGTTGTGACACTATACATACATAACAAAAACATTGTTACAAAGCTCTTGAATTATGAATTGTATAATGTATAAACGAAAGCATTTAACTAAATCTGTGAACAAGTGTTAGCTGTCTAGTTGAAATATGTGTGAAAGCTAATCAGGGAACTAAATTGTAAGCTTTTCAAGAAAGGTTATAACTAGCTGTAAAGTTGACAGGCCATCAGGTTTAATGATGTGTGAATTAGGAAGAGTATGAAATTCTGTTAATCTGCCTGTCTATCCCTTTCTAGGGGGATCATTATTACCTCAGAAAGCAGCAGAACAGAAACGTGTATACAGCTTGGGGACTTTATTCTAGTAGAAGGGGTGAATGCAGATCGGCCTTATGTAGCACAGCTCCTGGATTTATATGAAGATGGTAAGAGAAATAACAATTTACTTTCTATCTGAGAAATCTTAAAATGTTTTAAAGTGACCTTTTCATGGGGAGGTAGTTAGCATTAACACTGTATCACTGACCTAATTTATTAGGAAAATTAAGCTTTGGTAATTGTTGCATCTGTATTCACATACTTCCCAAATATTTGGCACCGATGGCTAATTTTGGCTAAATTTGATACATAAATGCAGAGTTTAAGGACATTATATTTTTACAGTCTTTTTGTTTAGTTGCTTAATTTAAAAGAAATGGTCCTGGAGGAAGACAGTGTGAGTTCACGCTTTATTTAGAGATTGGAGAATTCAAATGGAGCAAGAGCATTGCAGCCCTGAAAGTTGCCTCTTATTAGACATCAGGCAATTTAACAAAAAAGTACAGGGCTGAGCAAATGGGGTTTGTTGCTTCTGTCCCTTCTAGAACTACTTGTTTATTCCTAGATATGAAGAGATACATCATGGGAGGTGATTGATACAAAGACTATGTCTGAGTCTGAATGGGGAGCTCCCCATTGGCTATTTCTGATTTCTTTGAACAGCTTTTGTTCTTTTTGTGCCATCATAATAATACTTAGAGGTTTTCTGATTTTCTTTACCTTTTTTAAAACATAATACATATCACCCCAGCTTATTTATTTACTAACATATTTATTGTAACGTAACTGAAGATTCTTTTCATTCTAGAACAAAACACATGGAACTTCCTTGAAAACAAGATTTTTCTTTTGTTATGTATCTTTGACAAGGTACTGGTTCGTTAGGCAGTGAAAAAAATGTGTCTGGCCTCTAAAAGTACAATGGCACTACAAATAACATTCTGAAATGTCTCAGTTCTCCTTTTATGGCACTGTTTTTAATTACTGGGGTTTGAGGAGATCACATCTATGCAAATAAGGAACCTCTTCATTTGTGATAGTGAACTGGTGGTCTGGAGCTGGTCTCCAGGTATTTTGTGGTTGAGACCCTACATAAGTGTTGTCTTGGTCCTTAAAAGTCTCAACTCAAACATTGATTTAGCTTAGAAAATGGGAATTGCAATCTCTTACCAGATGCTTTCTCACCAGGGAGGATTTCTATGCTTGATGGCATTTTGGCTGAAGGCATTAAGGTCTAGCCCTAACTATTGACAATAAAATTCTTCACATTCACTGACTTCTTCTCGTTGTTCCAGGTGCTCAGCACAAACGTGCAGTTGTGCAGTGGTTCTGTCATATTGGAGAGATACCTCAGAATAAAAGGAAGCTGCTTAAAAGAGAGATTTCTTCCCAAGAAGTGTTTTTTGACCAAGTTCTTGGCTATGACACTGATATAGATGCACAGACCATCATTAAAAGCATCATGGTACGTACTGCAACCCCTCTGCACAGAGAGGGAAGAGAGAAACAGGAACAGTCCTGTAGTGCAATAAACTTATGCTGGTGTAAATGTAGGTTGAAGGTGTTGCTTTATATAACGAAGGATTGCACGAGTTACAATAAGATCTGTGAATAGAAAATAGCTGAATGTTAATGTGTGTGTGCATTGGTATTTTCTGTTTTTGCAGGTAATACCACTACATCCAGGGGAGGAACTACCTATTACATTAAACAAGGAACAAACTTTCTACGTAAAACAGTCTTGGGATGGGAAATGCTTTAAGGCTTTGTCCCCAGACACGTTCTCTAAGCTGAAAGCCAAGAAGAAAAAAGGCAGCACCCCGGACTCGTCAGAACCATTTATTCCTTCAGACATCCTTACACCCCTGAAAAAAGAGACAGAGAGTGTTGTTCAGAGTGCCACAAAACCAAAAAATGCTGAGTCAAAACATTCTGTTTCCAAGTCCTCCCTTGCTAAGGAGAGGCAATCACAGAGAGCGGCCAATGACATCAAAACCCCAACAGCAAGGAAGAAGCTGGAGTTAAGCAGTATGTATATGGCAATATTCCCTCCATTTGGTAGTTCTGAATGTAGCATGTTCTGTGCCTCTCCATTTTAAGTGGTTTAAACAGTGGTAACATTCAACATCAGTATTTTTAGCTGCCTTGTTCGGTCTTTGGGATCAGCCCAAGCCTTTTGGGCACATCAGTTGTTTGTCTTGTCTGTTATTTTGGGCAACTTTACTGCGTGTGTCCAACTGCTGTTGCAAATGTTTTATTTGTAACTGATAATTCTAAATTAAAGTGCTTGTTGACTGAAGTGCCCAACTTGGTCTCAGAACGTCCCCCTTTCTTTAATCTTCTGCCTAATGGTGCACTAAAATGTTTCCATTGGGCTGGTTGAATGAGCACATTTGATCCTATGTAACATGCAGTATTTTCAACATGGAACCTCAGTAAAGTTGTAAGTGATGGAGGTGAGTTAGAAAACAACAAATGTGTCTGTCTTCTATTTAGTAATTTTTTATAGGAAGTGCATGCCTTCTACTGATTCAGTTCCTTGTTCCTGGAGTGAAATGCCCATCTCCTTCAAATAACAGCCAGTTGTACCACGTCTTCTGAAAGTTAACCAAACCAGCCATAATAAAGCCTGACAGAAGTTCATTTTGCTCTTGATTTCTAGGTCCCACAAGATCTAAAGGCAGGCTCCTGGGAAGTGAAGTTTTGGACCTTTTGGATGATGACCATGATGCCATAGCACCATTAGAATCAGCAGCTACTAAAAGAAAAGTGACTTTCACCAGTGATGTTTTAGGCTCACCGCCAAAGATGCCTTGCAGCAATGATAAATCCAAGTCAGTATCTGACACTGCAGAGCCCTGTCAGAGGTTCAGTGACACAATTCGATTGTCCCCCTACCCCAAGGCCAAAGACTTCAGTGAGAAAGCCAAGAACCTTCACGTGGAAGATGACATCATATCGTAAGTGAGGGCCCTTATATCATTATTTGTCTATGGGATTTCCATTTGCGTGTAGTTCTTTTAAAATACATTTATGAAAGACTTCCAGAGATAAGTAATTTTCCTCCTTTCCAAGAGTAAAGATGCTGATGTGACAATGGAATTAGCACTTCTTTTTTTGTCTGTTACAATAGAGCATAAAAATGTTTACCTTTCATTGATAAGGTAATGGCGTTTCAGCTGTATTTACAGATCAAAAAAAAATCTCCAAGAACTATCAACAAATAATTAAAGCATCTGGAATTCATCTCATCGTGTCCTTTGAACTAGTAGGAAAGTTTTGTACTAACAGTAAAATATTTCAGTAGTAGGGAGGAGAAGCACCCAAGAAGACAACCAAGGAATATCAAAACGCAAGGAGAAAAATATATTCATAAGGGCAGATCAAAGAGAGGCCCAAAGGAAATAGTTTTTGTCTTCTCTTTCTCTTAAAAAAGAATAGGCAAAACCCCCACCTCTAAACCAAATAAAACCACAACTGTTTTGAGCCCCTGTCCCTTCAGTTTGGCAGTGCTATATTTGCCAAGTATAGCAAATATTTTGTAGGTGGGGGTTTTTTCTTGGCAAAGACATATTGAAGAGACAGTGCAAGAGGGGGGAAATTGTGCTGCCAGTGTCCATGCCATAGCCAATCTGTAAATGACAGATAAGAATTCATGCTGGATTGGCAGCCATAACAATTGAGCCTGAAGTTTGAAAGGCCTTCTGTGTGTCTTTACAAGTGTGATGCAAAGAAATACAAACAGCTTTGTGTTCTTTCTTTCTAGTCTAGTTGGACATCAGAAACCGGGCACTCAGAGCCCTGCGCTGACCCCTCGCTCTCGCAGAACATGTGCACAGAGAACAAGTGCTCTCATTGCACAGCACATCAGGTAAGCTTTGCATCCATGATACCTTGTTCAGATGGCTGTTGATGGCTTGAAGCCTTGAGAGCTTGTCTGGTGTAACATTGAAATGCAAATGGTTCTAGGAGTGCAGCTTAATTGCAGCGTGAGTAAATACTGTCTTATCTTCAGAAGCATAAAGCTGACTCATGGTGTCCTTCAGAAAACTGACTTCCTCTAAACCTCCAAACTGTTAAATAGCCATGGAAAATTAGCAGCTCAAGTGAAAAACACGTTGGTTTGCTGATTATGAGAACTGCAGAAAAAGCTGAAAAGGTACCAGTGATGCTTTGTAGTGTTTAGATTTGTATGTATTTTTTTATTTTCTGTTTATTACAGCGTGTTGAACCAGGAAGATGATCTGTCCAGCTCTGACAGTTCTTACTCTTCAAGTAGCGAGGAAGAGGAGGAGGAGGAGGATGTGCCCTGTACACCAGAAAAGAAAACTAAATCAAGCAGAATATTCAGCACCCCAAAATCTTCTAGCAAGTCTTCAGTTCACACTCCTGCAAAGACCCCAAAGAAAACTGTAAGGTTCCATCTGAAAGAGCTATTTTTATTATTTCTGAGCCAGTTAATTGAATGCTTGATGGCTGTGTACCACAGTTGAGTTTCTGAACCCCTTAGCTTTTAATGAAGCATTATCTGGATTAATTTAATCTCTGATATAAGTAGGTTATGCAAGTGTATAAACCACTTGCATGTTGTGACAATGTTGATTAAAAAACTGGGTAAACAGGGAAAATATTGGCTTGGATGCTCTGCAGCATCATGGCCTCACCAAAGAGCATGATCAGCAGTTTCTCATAGTGTCCTGGCTACTGATGGAGATGGGATCCCAGGCTACAGAAATCTTAGGCCTGGCTCATTAAGGCTGTATTCAGCACCTTAGCCAGGTGCTGAATACTGATTAGTGTCAATGGCTCATTTTTACTCTGTGTCTAATGAAAATGAATGTCTAACACAGAAAACCTAGTGTAACTAGGTTGCAAGCACAGCAAAGAAGAATAATTAAGATACTGTATGGCTTTTGTCTGAACAGTGGAGTTCAGATAGATCAGTTTCTATTTGCTTGCTCTCTCTTAAGAACCAGATCACTTTGTAACACAGTGCTTCAGAAAAGCATTAACAACTTGAAAATTCTTCAGACAGTTAAAAGGTGTAGTTGCTTTGTCACCACCCTCTTTCGAGTTTCCTTTTTCTCTTAGGAAGAAAACGCCATAAGGCATGTTTGGCAATTCCCTTTGTAAAGGCTGTTTCTCTGTCCATCTTGTGCTCTGGCATCCCAGGGTAGTTTGTGCATAAGTAATGTTTGGGAAACTTGTATGAATCATTAGTCTCCCACAGAAATTGCTGCATGTAGGAAATCTGTTTGAGGCTGTAATTCTCCTTTACAGCCTTTACCAGGAACACCCAAGACTCCCCGGAATGCCACTCCTGAAATTCCCAGGCGTAGCCATGCAGCACAGAAACCTGCCAGTGTACTGGAAGAAGCCAGATTAAGGTAACTTGTGCTCAGGGGAGGAAATAATCTTTATTTGTGTTAGGTATGCACAGCGGTAGCTATGCTGAGGTAGGGGATGTCATCTTTACCATATTGAATAAGATTGGTAAAAATGCATGATATGAGAGGAGCCCTTATTAATTTACAACACAATATTAGATTTACAAATACTAGTTGTGTTTACAGTACTACTTTTACAATCTCAGATGATTTTAACCTGTCTTATCAGCTTTAGATTGTAAAGGTACACTATATCTCTTCTTTGTGTCCAAAAAAGCTTTACAGGTATCACTGTAGATCTTGACATTGGAGGGGAAAAAAAGGCATTAGGGATTGACCATGTCTCTAAAACTAGGTTTTAAACTCAGTTTTCTATAAGCAGTCTGCCCTGTTTTATCCTACCTCTGCACTGACTCACAAATAGTTTGTGAGTTAAAACAGCTAGATCCTTATTGCTGCATAAATTAAAAGCACATAGAGAGACCAGGCTGTTTCTTTTGAGATACCTGACATTGATGTTCAGACTTGAGAATGTAAAAGAGATTTGAAAAACTCCACATCTGGCTGTTTGTTATGTCAGTGGGCCCTTCAGGTGGAACTGCCATTTTAATTTTCTTTTTCTTTTTTAATCAAAAGGCTGCATGTTTCTGCTGTCCCAGAATCTCTGCCTTGCCGTGAGGAAGAATTCCAGGATATCTATAACTTTGTGGAAAGCAAACTCATTGATGGTACAGGAGGGTGAGTTTGGGAGACTGTAACCAACCTACCTATGGCATAAAAGCAGTCAGACAATACACACTACAAGTTATCATTGTTTAAAGTTCCTAATTGAATTTTCCTGGTATTTTTCTTCCTTAAGAAGAAACAGAAATAATATGGGCTTCTTTATTGCACAATTAAAGACCAAAATATAATTAGTCGATTTTATATGTCTGGGGAACCATTTATTTTTTTTAAAAGAGGCAAATTACATTTATAAAGTATTTTAAATCGTTAATTACTTCAGGAATAATAAAAATCCTCATGATCCTCCAGTGTGTTACATGTTCTAGTTTGCTGAAATATAGAGAATTGCCTGAAGTGACAGAGGAGTACTCAAGACTCATGTCAGAGGCCAGAAATTCCAGCTCATTCATCACAAGAGTGTTACCATTTTGCTCAGGCTGCTGTTCTCCTGCTGTAGGTGCATGTACATTTCTGGAGTGCCTGGAACAGGTAAAACTGCAACTGTTCATGAAGTGATTCGCTGCCTTCAGCAAGCTGCAGAAAATGATGAACTGCCACCCTTCCAGTTGGTGGAGATCAACGGCATGAAGCTGACAGACCCTCACCAAGCTTATGTGCAGATCCTAGAGGTGAGCAAAGCCTTGTCAGGGGCTCTCTGGTTTGAAAGAAGAGATTTTATGCCTTACCATTAGATCCTCGATGTGTTCCAGTATTGAAGCACTTATCAATACTTCCAAGTCCCTCTGAGAGACTGTTTTTATCTTAGAGCAGGTTAGAAAATAATTGACTTAAAGCCTTGGCCAACTTCTTGAACTGTTTTGCTTTCTGCTGCATAAGGGTAGTGGCTGGGAAGTAGCCTGCTTTATTACATCCAGTCAGGTTTAAGAAAAATCTAAACCAGCTTCTTTTTATAAATTTTCCCATTTGGTAATTTTTTCTTCACATGTGTGCTTAAACAGCCACTAAGATGACAACTCTGAAAGTCAGTGTAGCAGTAGAATAATTACTAAGGGGGTCCTTATGGTTAATTGGTCTGTCATAATGGCAATTCAGCTACAGAAGGACTGTCTGTTTACAAAAGTGTGTTTCTGATATCCATAAACAAACTAGTCTGCAGTGTTCACCTGGGACTACTGGCTGTGCTTATGTTACATGGGTGTGAATTAACCTTCTGAGGCCTGGATTAAGATCACCCAATAGGCATTAGACAGTAACTGCTCAAGAGCTCTGTAAGTCTAGGCTAACTTAAAGCAAGTGACCTGGAAATGAAATCATTTCCTGCAGCATCTATTCCATTTTCATATAAACTTCTGCTCCATTTATTTAAGTTTGACATCTTTCTGAGCAGGTAGTGGCATACAGTGTTCTAATATCCTTCTTCTCATAGTTGGGAGTTAAATTACCATATTTGCATCCTTTCCTCAAACCAGCATAGACAGTGTCTTGCGGAGGGATTTATTGAGGCCAGGTCACTGTGTTTCTTCAGCACAGTGAAAGGCTTCCTGACAATTACCTTATGTCATAGTAGTGTTAATGTATTTTAACATTCTTTGTTCCTATCTCATTCAGCATAAGATTTTAAAATTAATAAGGAATAGGCATTTGGAAGTGAAAGCTGTTGCCCCCCACGGGTCCTGAACTCTGAGCAAGCCCAGTTAAATATCCCTCAGGGGAGCCCATAGTCATATGAACCACTTATTTATCCTGTGCCTTTGCCTCAGCTCTTATCCAAGTACCCTGGCCAAGAGCCAGGCTGCTGCTGCTTTTGCTTCATCTCTTGCTGCAGGTCAGTCTTGAGCTCCAGTTTGCTGATGTTTCTTTGCATGACTAAAACAAATCCTGGAGTGTTCCCTCCTGCAGTTGCCTCACTGTCAGATGGAATTGTAGAGAGAAGGTACAGGCACAGGAAGCCCTTGACAGATGATAGAGATAAGGTTAAAGATGGTGTGTAGTTCCACCACAACAAACAGAACTCTTTTTGGTGTATTGGATACAGAGTTCCAGAGCTGTAGATCAGGATTCTCTGGGATCCAACTGCTTTGTATGACAGATTCAGACCATCCTGATTGAATTGGAAACATCATTCAAGTATAGATTATACATTATTGTCATGCTCTGACCTGTTTAATAATTATGAAATCTCAGGTCAGTTGATACAGGATTCTAGAAAAGAAATACAATTTTCAAATGCAATCTCCATTTTGCTTTATGGAGACTCTGAACTCTGATGAATAATTGATTCAGCATATATAGTGTAATTTTGAAATGTCATGCTTTAATTTCTGGATATCTTTGGACCTGCAAGGGAAGAGGTCAGCTCATCTGTTCTGCACATAGATTGTTGCAGAAGGTATTGAAGGGTTTTTTTTAGCTTAGAGTGGAATAAGTTTAGTTCTAGATCCTGCTGATGATTCATGAGTAATTTAATGGGAGTTCAAGATTACTGAAGTCAGGCAATTCTTGTCAGCTGACTTAGGTTTTCAGTAGGTGTGTGTGTTCAGAGACACCCTTGAGATATGCTGGGTTTGGAGTTCTTTGAGGCTGGGTTCAGGATTTCTTAATGATTTGAAGACAAATTCCAGAAAATTCCAATGGTGTTTCTTTTTAGCTATGTATTGTTTTCTTTCTGTTCTCCTTCATGGACAGTTCCTGGTAGACCTGAGTGTCTTATGAGCCACTTTTTCTGTTTTTTACTCCCCAGTGGAAAAAAAATTCCAGATGTTTGGTGTTGATTGTTAGAGAAAGGTAAGACTGAATAGGAAATAAATGTTGGTGTGATTAACCTGCAACACTGTTTGATCCTTGTCCAGTTACTGACAGGTCAGAAGGTGACAGCAACCCATGCTGCAGTACTGTTGGCAAAACTGTTCAATACACCTGGGCCCAAGAGGAAAACCACAGTGCTCATAGTGGATGAGGTGAGACAAAAAATCCTGTGTTTTCTTCCCTTGAAATATCGTAAGAAAGGAGTTTTTGGAGGATGGAAAAAAGACTGTTTTGAGTGTATCATATCTCAAAGGAACAGACTTAGGAGAGAGAACACACAAGTTCCTCTTACCCAGTGAAATTCAGTTTCCTAAAAAGGCTAAGTATCCTTTTGCCATATTGTTCTCTGCCTTGGATTTCACATCAGTTTTATGTTTTGTTTCGGTTCAAGACATGGAATGAGTAGTTATGTAGTAGTTCTAAATACCACAGAATTCTACTGTATTGTGTCTGGAAGCTGCTGATTTTCCAGTGAGAAAACTCTACAGTGATCAGTCATATCCAGTTTTGAAATGCCTCAAATAATAATCAAATGCACTCTTATTTATGCTGTAAGCTAATTCAGGTTCTCACATGCAGGGTCTTTTGAATCTTGTCAGATGTAGTATTAGTGTCACAGCAGTGTTTAAAAACTCCAGCTGTTTAATCATTCTGCTGTGGTTAATGCTATTGAAGCATCTGTAGGACTGTGCTTTTCCTAAAGAGATTAGAGCCCTAATTCAGAAAATGCAGCCCTACTAGTAAAAGGAGAAAGGAAGCACAACAGAGGCAGCTTGTTCAGGATCATATGAGAAGTGGCAGAGTTAGTTCTCTCAACCTCCCCTCCCCATCAGGTGTTGTAAATAAAAGCCATTCCTTTCCAGTCTGATTGTTCTTGTTGTGTCTCTGCAGCTTGATCTGCTGTGGACCCGCAAACAGAACGTGATGTACAACTTGTTTGACTGGCCCACCCAAAAGCACTCCAAGTTAATCATCCTGGCCATTGCCAACACCATGGACCTGCCAGAGAGGATCATGATGAACAGAGTCGCCAGCAGGCTGGTATGTCCCAGCAGTTCTGTTCCTATGCCCTAAAATGAGAACAGGTTAAATACTGGATGCAATCAAAAGTAATCCAGGACAAAGGTAGGATTGGTTATATCAGAGGGTGAACAATGGCTTTATAATTCCCTCTTCAGAGGGCTGATAATGAACACGTAAATCTTGGCAAAGTAAGTTTAGGAGCCTTGCTTAATGAGATGTTATGCTCTGAAAGTACACTGTGTAAGAATGAATTAATACTGATGTCTTTTTAAATATATAAAGATCTGGATAATCAAATTCTGTGCTTCTTGGTTAAGCTGCTTACTCTAGAGCTCTGGTTTCCCTGGATCTTTCCCCTTTAATTCCACGCACCTAGTTACTTCTCTGTTTGCCGTCATCTGCTGGTGGATCTTGTTGGATCCTGTTGGACAGAAAGTTGGGTGCACTCTACACCTGTGTTGAATATGTTTTCCTGGGTCATTTCTTCATCACTGTTCTGAGGAGCGATTTGCAAAAACAGTGCTCTGTGCCTCCATCCTTCTGTGACTCCAAAATAGCTCCCCGGAGTGTGAATTGCTAAACCCACTTCAGATCAGCTGAGTCCACAGAGTCACAAGGGAGGAGAATTTTGCATAAGAAATACAACGCCTCTTGCAGAATATGAAAGGCAGTGCACCATCTGAAACACAGATTTGTCCTCATCTGAGAGCAGTTCTTATTAGCTTGAGCCATAAGAGGATTTTTAATTCTTGGCTGAAGAATTGCTAATATGAAGTCAATAGTGAGACTGTATACACTTAGACAGACTTGCTAAAGGAGAGATGAATATTTTTTCACAGCTGCTGCTGCTGCAGTATTAAAAAATAAAGTGTAAAGAGTTGTAATCAAAATAGTTTTGTACTGGGGGGCTGTGATTTGTTTAAAAGTTTTATAAGAGAAATTTGAATTCTAACAGCAGCTGCACTTGCTCCTCGGGCCTTTCAGTAGGGATGTCCAGCCAGTGGTCCTCACTGAGTCACAGTTTTGTGGATTTGCACATTCATTTCACAAGTATGATTGATTAAAGCACATCACTTGGAGGGAAAGGATGTGAAAAACTGATTGCTCTTACCAGAGAAAGTAAGACTTAACCATACAGGCCATGCTTGAGCAGTTGGGAGTTTTCCAGCACTGCAAACGCTTCTCCCTGTGTTGTGTCCTTTACTTTAGGGCCTCACCAGAATGGCCTTCCAGCCCTACACATACAAACAGTTACAGCACATTATTTCATCCAGACTGAAGGATGTGAAGGCATTTGAAGAAGATGCAATTCAGCTGGTTTCCAGAAAGGTGAGCACAGAGCAAATACAAGTTCTTCATTTTGCTCTTGGTAAAGAGTGGGAGGGCAGAGGAGAGAGTTTTGTAACATTAGTTGAGCTTGGTTCTGTGGTTGTTTCCTATATGGGAGACAAGTGGGGCACAAGTAGCAGATCATACATTATTCAGGGTACTTTCTCAGAAAACATTGCTAAAGCAGTGTCCTTGTTTTTCCCACCCACTTTGTGAAGGCAGCAGTACATTCCAAGAGCTGGAGGCATGACAGCAAGAGTCGTGATAATGCATAGTGATAAGATGTCAGGTTTCTCCAGTGTTTGGCATAATGTGAGTCATTGGATCTTCTTGAAAAAATAGTATGCCAGTGGCAGTGGAAATATCCACGTTAATCTTCCCTCTCAAGATTCTTAATGCCTTTCATAATAGATAATACCTGTTCTGTTTGCAAGTCTTAATACTCAGTTGTACAAAAAAAATAAATAATGCATTGGGGATCAGTAGCTTCTCAAATTGAGATGTGGGCATTGTTAATGTGGTATGTCAGCAACTATATATTAAATTAATCTATTAAAATTGTCAGAACATCCAACATCATGGTAGGATAAAAAACCCTAATAATAAACGTGTCAGAAGTAAATACATTTTTTTAGGAAGGAACCACCTTTTTGTAGGAATAATAGCAATGATATAGACTGAATAATTGCAGTGTTTTTCTGGTATGATTTTTCTTCAGAAAATCTAGGAATGTAACTTGCAATTAGATTTTCTAAAGGATTTCTCATTCTTGGCTCTAGCTGAGTTCTAGGGCTGTTTGTTACCAGCATCTACTGTGAAAACTAGGCCAATAGTATATCTAGTGAATGTTCATAGCTTTATTAAAATTATAAAGCACGAGTGGAAGAAAGTATTTAGTTTCAGAAATTTCAGACACCTAAATATTTTCAGGCACTCGTAAATGTAAAATTCACTATCCCAGATATTTCTTTGAGACCTACTAAAATTATTAGTGTACTCTTAATATTATAATGAATGTGGAAAAACTGGGGAAGGTTTTGGTGTTATGCCCCCAGGCATGAACCTGGATTGTGGTAAGGATCTTTATTGGTAATTAAATTGGTATCTCTGAAAACTTTTGGTGTTGAAGTGAATTTCTCACCTTTAATTTTTTTTTTCCTTTAACTTCTGACTTCTGTAGTTTGAGAAAAAAAGTTTAGCCTTGAATTTGTGATGCCCAGATCAGGGTGGGGGTGTGATGCCCAGATGAGGCTGTTGGTTTTGGTCAATAAGATGGTTGTTTAGAATCTGGGATTGTAGTAACGCAGCTCAGAGTGACAACTGCTCTCCTGTTGGGCGCTCAGGGTGGCTGGGTTTTGTTTGTCTACTGATTCTTGCTGAACTCTTGTGTGAACTTGAGGGAAGTTTTGCTCCAAAGCTGTCCCGTGTCCTTCCAGGTCGCGGCGCTGTCGGGTGATGCCCGGCGCTGCCTCGATATCTGCAGGAGGGCCACAGAGATCTGCGAGTTTGCCGAGCCAAAGAGAAGCCCTGAGATAGTCGGGATGGCCCATGTCACTGAGGCCATAGATGAAATGTTCTCATCACCATATATAAATGCAATCAGGTACAATTCTTGCTTTTTGTCTCTTTCACTGCGCTATTTTTTCAAAAACATCTCTTGTGGTGCCAGAGTTGCAGGCTGGAATAAAATGGCTGAAATAAACTGGGGTAGAAAAACCACCTGCATTTAAATATGTAGTTACCAAGCAGTTTCCCTTCCTGATGTTTCTCAAGTTCTAAACTTCACAAGCTGATTTTTGTCTGTTTGGTTTTTCCATTCAGGAATGCCTCATTGCACGAGCAAATCTTTTTGAAAGCAATTTTAGCAGAGTTTCGCAGGGCAGGAGTTGAAGAGGCAACAGTTCAACAGGTATGTTCGTGCTTCAGAGTATTCTTATTTTTTCTCTTAAAAAGAGAGGGGCGCTGTCAAAATTATCAGGCAAAAGTGTAAATATTTAAATACTTGGGGTTTTATTCCTAAAATTTGATGGAAGACAATATGATGGCAAGGTAATTTGGGGCATGGCTGCCCAGGCCAGGTGTAGAGCCTAATTTAATGCTACCACCTGGGGTTTTTACTGCTCAAAAAGCTTCAGTCTGCACAGTCCAGGGGAGAAGAGGCAGTAACAGATAAATGATCTAATTAAAAAATAGCGGAAAAGGTATGTTGCTATATGTTCTGATTTTTGGCGGTATTAAAAAGGAAACCATAGCTTGGAATTGTTACTTCCAGCACAAACTGTTAGGACTTTGTCAAGGAACAGCAGTGTGTGCATTTCATGTGAACAGGCTGGAGCCAGTTTTTGCTCCCCTGCCATGGATGTGGAGGGAAGGAATCTCCTCTTTATCACCTGGGTGTACTCGGTTGCAGCAGGATGTAAACATGACCTGTGTCCTTTTCTCTTTTTTCACAGGTGTACCACCAGCACATGGCTCTGTGCAGGATTGAAGGGATGCAGAGGCCCACTGTGTCAGAAATGATGGCCATTTGCTCCAGACTCGGTGCCTCCAGGCTCCTGCTGTTGGAGGCCAGCAATAAATACCTTCACATGCGGGTGCGACTGAACCTCAGCCAGGACGATGTCATGTATGCACTCAGGGAGGAATAGGGCAAAAGAGATTTTATCCCTTTTACTGTGTGTAAAGGTTTTAGATATTGCCTATTTTTATTTTTTTTTTAACTGTCCATAAAATGGAAATAGCTAAATGTATTTTTATTAAAATGCTTTGCCAAAATGTTTGATGTTATAAAGCGCTCCTTTTAATAATAAAGCATTAATTTTAAAGCATTTTAAATGCTCCAACCTCCTTTGTTTTTAAAAATATTTTTATGTGCTGGTAACTGGGTCCCCTTTCACCTGAGGTGTATGAGCTTGAAATGGGTTTCTTGAAATGGATTGCCTGAATCCCCTTTCTTTGTCAAGACTTGCGTTGTCTTGGTGGTTTCTGTAGCTTTTCCTCGGTGACTTTTATACTTGACATTGTTAAAATGTCCTTAAAATTTCATTACTTGACATAATTGAGGGGAACTTCCACTCTCCCCTCCGGGCTGAATGGTTGAATGGAGGAGACTGTTTTGCTGGCAAGAACGTAAAAATACCGCAAGAAACGTGTCGTTCAGGTAACCAGCTCTTTTTATTGATTAATATCAAGGATTTCCTCAAAGGCGTCCCCTCGGGTAGCGCAGGTTGGCGATGCGGATAGTTGGGACACGGAGCAGCCGCCAGGCTCGGGAACAGCCGCCTGAGCCCGCCCGCCCTCAGCCGGTCCCGCCCCTCGGCGCAGCCGCGGAGCCGCCGGGGCCGCGCCGGGCGGGAGCGGAGCCGAGGTGAGCCGGGCCCGGCTGTCCCCGTGCGGCCCCTCCGCCGTCCTTTCCCCAGCCCATCGCCCCGCCGGCCCCTCCCTGCGCCGGGCCGGGAGCGCTCCCAGCCCACCCCGCTGGGGCCGGGGGTCCCGGCGTGCTGCCCGCCCGGGCCGGGCGGAGCGCGGGGTGCGGCCGGGCCGGGCTCCCCGCGCCCTGGGGAGCGCGATCCGCGGGGCCGCCCCCGCTCCTTCCCTCTCGCTGTGTGGGGGTGCCGGTGGGAGCCGCGAGTCCGCGCTGCCTGCCCTCGTCCGGCCCGCGGTGCGCTGGGACAGGCAGGGTACTGACTTTGGGTTTCGTGTGCTCTCAGTCCCTCAGAGAGACAGCCCTGTGAAATTCATGAACCAACATGCTTGGCAGAAGACCCAAAAAGAGCCCGCAGGCAAAGGGCCAGGGAGCTGCAGTTGCGAAGCAGGTAAGGAGGGCAGAGGGCCAGGGAGATGTGCTTGCAGAGCAGGTAGGGAAACCTCCTGCTCCCGCTGCTCCTCAGGGTGGGCTGGTTCAGAGCTCTTGCTGCTCTTTTCCTGCTGGAATCTCCCATGCCTTAATCAAACTGCAGGACCATGAAAAAAATTAAACTGTGCAGTGCCTGTGTTTTCCTGCTTTCTCCTCTAATGCATTCTTCTTAGAGTAAATAGCTGATATGCAGCAGAGGGAAGCCACATGTTGTAGTGCTGTAATCTTTGCATGAGACCTCATGACTCATGCTTACAGTATTTTCTTAGCCCAACTACTTTGAGGTTTAATAATAACTTCGGTAGCTCTGGGAAGGCTTTCCTAACATCTCTAAGAAAGCAGAAATAAGAAAACCAGAATATCAAGCAACAACTTCAGGAGCATACATGGGGGAACAATAAGTTGCTAACCAGAGACAGTTAATTTTAATTTCCCTGTGTATGGTCATTTTTTTCTTGCAATAGATAGACTGATAAGCCTATCTTTCCTGTAGCTAAAAGTGAGCTTAGATGTGTCTGTGTGTTGGGTTTTTTTCATACTGTTTACCTTTGGATATAGTTTCAGAAGCCCTGTGGAGAGAAACATGATTTAGTCTGGGCTGACAGGTGTGAGAAGTCAGGCGACAGTGTCAAAATTAGAAATACAGCCAGGACAAAATTCTGTGTAGAATAGTAAAGAAAACCAGAGTATAGTTAGAGGTAAAGAATATGTTACAACCAGAATGGAACTTCAGTAACCTTCAAAGGTAGAATAGAGGCAAGTAACAGGTGGAATGACTGGAGAGATATATGTATGTATGTATGTATGTATATATATACACCCAGTATGCCTTACAGTATGATGACTTTTTCTTGAAACAAATGGCTTGTTCACTTTCAAATTAACTCAGTTTAATCTGGTTTTGTGCTGTGTATCAGTGTATCAGTTACAAGTTTTTGTAACTTTTTTTTTCTGTCGTATTAAACATTTCTTTAACATTATTAATTTAATTGGAAAATGAGAGACCTGGAGCTGGTGCTGCTGGATTCTGTTTTTGACTTAATTTGTCACTACACTGGGTTCACTTTGTAACTTGCAGTGTGGTAATGAACAGATCAAATGTGTTCCTGCTCCATTTTGCACGTTGAACTTGAATCTTTAGATCACCATTATAAATATTCCCTATTTAAATCTTGTCCTGACCTTCTTTCCATTCTGTTCCAGACTGCAAATACATTAGTTTTGTTCTATGGCCAGGGGATGAATAAGGCAGAGGGTGCCTGGATGATCTGCCCAGTGCCTTATGGAATGGCAAGGGCAGGATTGGGGCTAGTAAACAAGTTGCTGATGATTTTGAGTGCTGTTGCTGTAATCTCTGTTTCTCAGCTATGCTTCACATTCTCCTTTGGGATCATAAAAGAGTTCGGGGAGGGACACAAAATATTTCAGGGCAGTAGCCACCAGCACCTCAATTTCTACAGGGTTAAAAGAAAAAGTTATTGCACATACTAGTTTATAAACTGAGGCAGGTTCAGCTTCTTGCAGCACTTCAGATCCTTGAGACAGGAGGAGGTTGTTAACTCTTGTAATAATGACAACTGATGTTTTTTTCTGTGCTGGAGAGAAGCTCAAGTGCTGCTTCCTTGGCCCTGTGAGGATCAATAAGCCAACGGGGGCTTGTGCTTTGGAAAAGTCTGAGGAAAGCTGCTCCACCTACCTCGTAGGATGAATCTGACTCAGTTAATTCATGTTTATAAAAAAGCTTAGCATACTTCAACTAAAATATTTTTTTCTGGGACAGTTAGTACCTTAACCAGCAATATTAAAATTGTGATAAACTGACATTTTAGCAGAATGCCTTTTAGACTCAGACATCAAGATGTTTCTCTGATGTCCTGTGGCATGTTTTGTGCAATTGAGTGCTAACCCCTGCTGTCAGGTTGTGTTTGCTGTTATTAATATGCTCCCTGAGATGTTATCCCTGAGCTGATGATCTGTCCAGCCGGGTGGTGCAGTGTGGGCATTGCTGGGTTTTAAAGGCTGTGTTTCCCTGTGTGTGCATGTGCTCCCCGTGTGGTCATGATTTAGAAACTGAGCTAACAAGGAGTACAGAACAGTTCTGTGTATAGAAAGCTTCTTCAAGAGATAAGGGTGAAGTCTCTGCAGTGCCCACACGTCAGGCCTGTTGTGTGTGAACAATGAGTGAATATTTTTTACCTTAGCTGTCACAGGCACTGCCCTAAACTTCCCTGATGGTATCTGCTTTATGAGGCTCAGTAAAACAAACATTTTATTTTACCTTGTTCTGCCAGACTGTTGAATAGGCTTGATTTTTAAGAAATCATAGTTTGTGTAGAGTATTTGTGGCTTATTAAGACTTAAGTACTTTGCATCAGTTGTAAGTGCCTGGTATGCACTGTTTTGGTTATAGAAGTGGTATGACAGGGGGCTGTAAAAAAAAAAAAAGAGCAGAATTCAGAATGCATGAAAATGTCTAAATAATCCATGCAGTGTAATGTTTTTGGGTGTCATCTTTGTTCTGACTACAGGTTTTTTTTACTCTTCTTTATTGTTCTTTTCCCTTGGCTCCAGCTGGGGCTGTTTGTAGAGTTCAATCCTGAGGAGATGCTGTTGGGAGCAGAGGAAGGTGGGGATGATGGGGACCTGGAAGCAGAGCTGGCTGCTCTCACAGGAGCACCAGTAAAAGAAGGGAAATCGAAACCAAAGGGGAAAAGTAAGTTAAAATATTTTATTTATTGGCAACCTGAATAATTTATTAAAGTTACCTTTAATAAATTTATCCAAAGTTATTATTTATCTAAAGAATCTTTAGGTTTATCTAAAATGTTTTCTGTCACTGGTAGAAGCTGAAATTGCAACTACCCTTTCCTTTACTTTGAAAGATTTAAGTTGTTACTCCACAAAAAGGGTAAGAGGATTTTTTTTCCATGCTCTTGTAGACATAGGAAAAAGATCTCTGAGGGCCAGCCAATTTAGTGACTAAATTAAGACATGCTTGTTTAGCATATGAAGTCCTAAAAAGGAGTAGTAGGTGCTGGAGAATTTCTAAAGGGAAATTGGAGGGTGGGTTGTTTGTCATCTGGTTGTTCTTCTGGTTTTGTTTAAAGAATGAATTTACTGAATGATCATTATATTTTTAGTTACTTGGAGTCTGTAACCAAAATTGAATCCCATTTTTAAGAGGGAAATTCTGGAACTGATGGAATTGTTGGGAGAATCCTGTACCTTGTGTTGGGAAAATTCTGTAGCTTGTGTTGTGCGGGAGGTTAGTGTGTCTCTTGGAATGGATCGTTACCATTCCTAATATTTTAAGGATCTGTTAACTTTGTCAGATAGTGTTTGCATGCAGCTATGCAGTGTTTCTCAGGATTGCTGGAACCTACTGTAAATCAAGGCTGCTGCTGAGAGGGACACTAGTGAGCATGCTCTGCCTCTGAGCAGATCCGTGTTTGTGGATAAACATGGGTGAGCTGGCTCAGGAAACCGATCTATGAAAATAAACTTTTGTTGTGCTGGGCTTTCAGCTGGATCAGCTCCTTGGTCTGGTGTGCTCCCTGCCTGTTTGAGCTGCAAGGGAGGGGTGGCAGCAAGTGGTTGAGGTGGGACAAGGAAAATGGGACCTAGCCTGGATTCCAGGTGTGTGAGGTGCTGGAAAGGAGGGTTAGGGCACCTACAGCCTTATTTGCAACTCTACAGTAATTTGCCTGTAATGCCACACAGAGCAGCAGGGAAATGAAGGATTTTTAAATATTTAGAAATAGTGACTCTATAAACACCGTAGTTGATGAGAGACAGAGGAAGTGTTTCTGTCTAAAACTAAATTCTGAATAATTTCCACTTCTCCAGATTAACTCTTAGAGCTAGTAAGCACAATTGTACAAAAAGCACAATAGCAGAATTTTGGCCATTGGACACAGGTTACTCGTGGCTGAAACATGCATGTTTTGAGGGTGAACCTGCATCAGGAGCTCTTGAATTGTTGTCAGCTTTTCAGGTGCTGACTTCCTTCTCACCCTGATCATATCACTTACTTGTGTTTTTTCAGTCTCTTTATTCTGAAGAGGAAAATGAAACTTCAGACAGTGCAAAATTAATGTTTACTGTGCTTTTTAAATGTATGTGTTATGGCTCATAAAATGATTTTCCAGAATAATTGGCAGCTGCTCTTTTCCTGGTAGCATGGGAAGTGTATAGATTAGAAGCTTGTGGAAGATGGACAACTGGACAGCTGACACTGGGGACTCAGGAGAGCTGGTACATTGTAGTGGTGAGGGCAGGATGGAGAGGAAAAAGGAGGGGATACAGTAAGGACAGAGGAGAAACAGATCCTGTCTGAAAAAGGACAGAAGAAAGGGATCCAGTACAACACAAGCTGGTGCTCAGTTCTTGTCTGAGCACAAGGTGCAGTAATTCCCTCCTGGATTTACATCCTAGAGCTCTGATGGGGGTGGGGAAGTGATCTCCTCCTCCAGCTTGAACATGCAGGCAGCAAAAGCTGTACCGTTGCATCGTCTTCAGCACAGAGATCCCTGCTCCCCGTGACTGAGAAATGCTGGCTGGGCAGCCACTTGTGTGTTTGAAATTGGGGCCTCAACTTGTGCACTGGATTAGAGCTGAACAAACCTTCTGAGGAGGCTTGATTGGATTTTTGCCTCTAATGGGGTTTTCTGTACAGCCAGTTCCTTTGGATGTGACCTGGTGTCTGAGTTGCTCATCTATTTGACCCTTAGCAAAACTCTGCAACATGTTTGATATAAGCACTGAAGCACTGATAGGGTAAATCAGATTATTTGAACAGAAACAGCTTTGTACCTGGGTTAATTTTCAGCTGATACAGCAAATGCAGGGAGTGAGTGGGATCTGTTTAAATTGACTGTAAAGCTCTATCATGAAGATGTATATTTTGTGCCACTGGTGAGTCACTTCCCTATGCAGACATATGACTGTATCAGAGGCATTTCCATGGACAGCTGGGATTTGTGTGCAAACAACTTCACCTTTGAGAGCGTGTGGGGGAAGTTGATAGTTTAGGAAGATGTGGTTGGCATAGCATGAAGCAGAGATGAGAACTCAGCAAGGAGAAGTTAAGTAGAGTTTTCAGGATGAAGACCAGAAGCAAACTTGCAAAATGAAGGAGCCAAGAAAGATTTGGAAAAGGCAAAATCTCATGGGCATGAGACAGCAGGACAGAAAATGTGCAAGTGTCTTACTGCCTGCCTTGACTGTTACTCTCAGAAACACTACTATTGCTTTTCCTGGATGCTGACTTCCCCAGTCTGACCTTTATCCATGAATATACTGCATTTACCTATGAACTTGTCTGATAAAGGGGACACAAGAGGGGAAGTCACTGCTCTCTTTAGCTGGTAACAACTCCTTTAGGATTTATATCCAGTGACTGCATGAACTGTTACTTATGGTTTATGGCTCCTTGTGCTTTGCTTTTACAGCTCCTCTGCCCATGGATCATATTGAAAAGATGGCTGCAGAGTGTATGAAGGACCTGAATGAAGATGAGGAGGAAGATGCAGATGATGAAGACTTGGAGAAAGATACAGACCTGTTGGTATGCATAACTGTTAGCAATAAGTTTTAGTATGTATTTTTTGTATTTTTTTTTAAACAGAACTGCATTTTGCAAAAATGTTTGTTAACTTTGTGGTGAGAAGCTAAAATACTGCAAAAGCATTATGTTAGATACAAGTCTTTGCAGGATTCAACCCCCTGCACACCAGAGCAAGAGAGTTTCCTAACTAACATTCTTATGTGTGAGGGTCTTAGAGAAGTGGGAGAACAGCAGGAATCCCACTCTGTGACAGCTGGTGAAATACAGCCAGGGAGATTCTCCTTAAAGTTATTGCTGTCACAATTTTGCTGCTGCTTCAAGTAGTACTTGGCCTGAGAGATTGTCTCCCAAGAAATTCTTGGTAATTTCAGTGAGTAATCTAATTGGCAGGATTTGAGGAAAGATGTTAAAGAGTGGTTTGGACTGCCATTGTCAGTAGATGCTTTTTGGGAATTTCAGATTTAGGTTTGCATGATCTCTGTAAAAGCACTTCTCTGAACTTCTCCAGCTTCAGATCTCCAGCCACAAATTTGTGTGATGATCTTGAGCTGCAGTGTGGCTTTTCAGTGGCATCTGGAACCAGTTTCATTTAAAAATAAAATTAAATTTAAAAAAAGGCTGGAATATAACATCTTTAGACGCTTCACTTGGGTTCAAGATCCAGCCAAAGATTTTGGACTTGAGATTTTTTATTTTTGTCTTTTGAGAACATAGAAAATTTTGAGGAAAAACCTTTTGTTGGCATTTACTTTTACTTTAGGCAGAATTGCAAGAAGTTCTGGGGGAGGAAGGTGAGACAGGAAGCTGTGAGGATGAACTGATAGCAGCAGAGCCATCCCCAACTGAACCAGAGGATGAACAACCTGAGCTGCAGTCACAGGTAGGAATGAGCTTCGTGTTCCTCACAGTTTTGCTGAATCACTGTTGTCATGCTGGTATGAGGATCACAAAACAGGGATTGTAGACAGGTCTCCTGTCTTCCAAGGAAAGGAAAATTGCACTGTTGCTGTCTTCTCTGTGGAAACCAATGCTGTTAGTCCTCATGCAGTCAAATCCTTTATTCAATTACTGCATGTTTCTGTTGTGTGCTGCAGATTCCAGTGCCCCTGTACATTGGGCCCATTAGTAAATGAGACTGAGAGAGTTTCTGTAGAGATAATGGCAATAATTACATCAGTAGCCATCTGTAGGGTCTCTCTAGCTGTGGAGAGTTTATGAGTAGCTACCCATAACTTTGCTTAGGCTGCTTTTGTCACTGAACTAATTCCAGGCTGTAGGAGGAGGAAAAAGAGCTCTTGTTGCAGAAGCAGGTTGAAGCCCAGAAAGTAGCAAACTAGCATATTTTAAAAATAAGAAAGGAAAAAAAAATCAGGATTTGTGCCAAAATACCCCTTCACACCCTCTGTTGTGTGTGTTTGAGAGACTTTACTGTTCTCTTCACCTACTCACTGACCACATGGCTCCAATTACCCTGTGACTGTGAGTTTTCCAGATGTCTCCACCCATTCTTCTCTATGATGCCTTTGAGGGAAAGCCCAGAGGTGGATCCAGGGTCCATTAGTGCCACACAAACACTCCTCTGTTTTAGGGCTATTCCTTCCTTGCGCGCCCAGTTCTCGGGAGCGGGTGTGGAACAGGAGTATTTGTATTCCAGTGCTGTGGGAAAACTTGTGTAGCTGGATGAAATAAGTTTTCTTGACTTGTTTTATTGTTTTTTCTGAGACCTCCTCACTTCCTGCTGTTACCAGTGAGCTACAGCAGACCCTGGAGAGGAGAATTGCTGACTACAGGACAGCGATTTCCAACGCCAGGGAGTCGGGTGAGGGGGCCAAAATCCGCCGCTACGAGAGAGGCCTGAAGGTGAGTTGGCTTCACCAGGTGTGTGAGTGAGGGGGAGGCAAAGGCAGTTCTCTGAAATGTAGCCTTTCCAGGTGTGTGAATTTGTGGTCTTTTCCAAGAGTGTGAATTTGTTGAAAGGGGAGAGGGATTTTGATATGCCTTGTGTTACTTTAAAAGCATTTGTTGTTTCTTACTACCAACCTGATAGAGCAAATACACAGATAAGGTGTAACTTCAGCTGCCTTTTGTGCATGAGCTTTGTTGCTGTTGAGTGTGGGTAGTGGTAGCTGTGGGCAGGATTTGTGGTACATGCTGGATTTAAACCCACCAGTCAGGATCTGGATTGGACCTGTGGTGACTGTTCAGTGTTACCTTAAAGCAAAGTTCAGGAGCTTTCCTAGGACATACACATTCCAGTTCATCCCTGTTGCCTTTCCTTGGGTACTAACCTTCTGCTCAGTTCTGTGAGACAAAGGGAAGGGGTGCCTTTCCCTGAGTGTCTTGACCGTGCTTGAAAATGAATAGAACGGGATTTCTCGTTCAGACAATTAAAAGCTGCAGCACAGAGCAGTTCCTCAGCCTTGCCTGGTTTCAGGCAGGTGGCGTGCTTGGCAGTGAGTTGTGGTGCTTGGTGATTACTGCTGTGCAGGGCCTGGATTTCCCTGTTTACTTTCATCTGCTCCCCTGCATCACCTCAGGCAGCAGCTCTGTCTTGTTGAGCAAAGCTTTGTAGCTCAGAGCTGTGCTCTGAGAGAAGGATGTCATGGCTCACTAGATACCAGGTGTCTTGTGGTACAAGAGGAACAACTCAGACCAAACCCAGGGGAGGAAATGCCCAAGAAAAATGTCCCTGTGTATCCCCTGCCTGCCAGCTCTGAAAGGAATGTGCACGAAACCACCTGACCTTTCAGAGAGCAAGAGGAATGGGCAAGGCAGCTATTTTGTCCAGTAATGAAGCTTAGTGTGCTGTTTGCCACTTCCTTTATTTTTCAGGGAAGGGGAGTTTCCCTGTGCCTAAGCAGTGTAACCAAGCATAATAGACTAGATCTCACTTCACAGGTCAGAGTTCCTTAATTAGCACAATGATATGCCATCAAATGGTGTAGAGTTCTCTCTTGTACGTAGTTCTTGGAACCGTGAACTTTAAGCTTAATGTTTAATTCCATTTCCAGTCAGTCTGTCATCCCCCACGTGTGTGGGTTGCTGTACTGGTCTGAACCCCAATCTCACAGTCAGTTTAAAGTATCTCTGCCAGTTACTTAATAGGTCAAACAATGTCATGGCTGACCAAAAATAGCAGTGATTCTGGCACTGATGGGATTTCGTCGTCGTTGTCTTTCTGTGCTTCTGTTTCAGTTTCTGTGGACATGCAAGAAGTAAAACTTTTGTTTTGGATTCAAGTTTATGGTGATCTTTTGTCTGAACCTTAAATTAAATTTAAAAAATAAAAATACTGTGGGAGGTAATATTTTGGGGGGGAAGGGTTTTCAGAAAAGGAGCAGCAGTTAACCCCAGTTGCAAATGGGGAGATCTTCTTACCCTGGGTCACCAGCCAAAGCTCCATTTCCTTTGTTAGTATTTAATGGATTTTTTTCCTTGCATTAAATAGGTTTCCTTCCCTAAATCCACATAGGCAGTGACCTTTCAGAGCAGTGTGTTTCATTTTGTTTTAAAGACATAAAATCCTTCTGCAGTTGGTATGAACAGCTTCCTTGATGACTTTCTGTGATAAACTTGATTGGGTCACATCCAGTAGTTCTAGGTATTGAAATACTTGAATTTATGTAGTTTGGGTAGCAAATCCTTTGCATTGTGTGGCTCTGATATAACTGGACACCTTTCCCTGGTGCTGAAGTTGGCCTTGCAGAAAAACAGGGGGCTGAAGGGCAGCAATCTGTAGTGTGTAACCGATCCCATCACATATAAGGGAATGAATTTTTGTTTTAGTGATTTTATGCTAGTAATGTGTTTGATGGAAGTGCCTATTGTTGTTCCATCTCTGTCAGACACTGGAAACCATGCTGGCTGCAGTGAAGAAAGGCAAAAAAATCAATGAGGAAGAAATGCCACCTCCTGTTGCAACAGGAAAGAGTTCTTACATATCTCAAGCCACAGGAGCGGAACCAGAGAATTCAAGAGGTTCCCCAGAGGATAAATCTGGGTGTGCTGCAGATGATGAGCAGCAGAGCTCTCCTGAGGCAGTGGAGCAGCTGGAATCAGAGTCTCTACAAGGTCGTGCTGCCACTTATCCTGCTGTGGAAACAGGTACTGTGACCTGAGAGGAGAAGCAGTTGCAACACTGTTTTAATGCTACCTCTTCCCTAATGTTTGTGTTGTGTAGCAAAGCACTGCTTGTGTTGGAGCTTCCCTGCTGAATGTCTCAGAGCTCTCCATGGAGTGCTGAATTTCTGGCAATGGAATCAGTTGTTATTGCAGAGCTCTTACATGCATGGTATCAGTACCCTTAACTTTTCCTGTGCTACAGTTTCTCCTTCAGTATTTGACATGTGGAATTCTAACCTTTGAATAGTTTTGAGATATTGACTGAAAGACTTTCTTTTTTTTTTTTTTTTTAATTGGAAAAGTGGAACTGTTGGGTCTGGTAGGACCTCTGACTGGAGGAAGAAGAATATCTGTAAAATGCCTGATTCAGATGTGGGTTGGCATAGATGGGCACAGCAAGGGGTGCACATCTGGGGTGCTCTGTGTGTCTCAGCATTGTTCCATCCTCACAGATCTCCAGCGCAGCAGCACACGAGCAATGCTGCTCAGGAGGCAGAAGGAGTACAAATTAGCAGCTCTAAAAGCCAAGCAGCAAGGGGACCTGGAGAGAGCAAAGGAATACATGAGGGCAGGCAAGGTATGCACACAGAAAATCCTGAATGCTGAACATCCTCTCTGCTGTACCCCCAGGCATCACGTGGCAGATACTAATTGTGGCAGCTGGCAAGTCTTGGACATACTTGAATAGATCTTATGTTTGTTTTTTTACTGCATTAGAAATTTAATGTGGTCTTGGAAGCTTTGGACAGTGGACAGCCAATAGACCTCCAGAATATGCCCCCATCTCCTCAGGGTAAGGCTTGTCTTAAGGAAACCTTTTCAGAAGTCTCTGTGCTGTAATGGAATGATTCTGCTTTTGATTGCACAACTATAAAAAGAACTGAAGATCATTTAGGTCTGAGGCTTTCTGCATATCCACATTCTAATCAAGGCCAATGATGGAAAATGAGGTATGATTACTTATATTGAAGTTACTCTGTGAATTACAGGTTCAAGTAAGTGTTGATGTCTAATATTCCTCGTTTTGTAACTTTAGATCATAACCACTATTTGAAGTGGAAAGGAAAGAAGGATAATGGCACATTCTAAAGTTTACTGTAATATTTGATAGTGTTATGTGTTTAAACAGAAGTTCATCACATCCAAATTGAGAAATTAATGAAGAGATTGCAGTGCAGTAAAGTCTAATTTTTTTAAGAAAGTTACCAATATTAAAGATACCTTACTCCTAGTAAGAGAGAGTTTGGGGTTTTTTTAAATAGATACCATATCCTCACTAGTTAATACTTGGTCTGTGCAGCCCAGTGTTTAAACAATTTCCTTTAGTAGATTGTTTTATTCTAACAAACTAAATGACAGATTATTTCAGTAAATCATGAGATTCATGACACAAGTTATAAACTGATCATTAAATGGCATTACAGAGAAACTTCACCAAACACATAATCTTGCAAGACTTTTGCAGCAAATAATATTTAGTTTTCTGAAATACCTACTATTATACAATGCCAGAAACTGGAGTTTCTGAATTGGTGGTATTAGTTTCTTCCCTTTTCCAGCACATCTTTTGTTACTAGGATATTTTAGTCAATTAGCAGTCTTGTTCACTCTTTCCATCTGCCAAGATAAGAAGTTATATTCTGGGGAGAGAATTCTTAGAATACTTGAACTGTTTTTACTTTTTTTTTCCTCTTCAAGCAACCCTAACCTAAATTAAATCAGCATTAGAGATTTTCTGTTATAAAGCATTTACTCTGAATAGTGGGAACCTTAGCTAGCCATGGAGATACTGTTTTGAAGCCAAAAAGCTTTCAGGAAGTTGATGTGATCAAATTGATGGTTTTCTGAGAATCATGTCTTGACTTGCTCTACATGGAACACACTGTGAAACTTCCTGCTTTCCTTGCTTTGCAGATCTTGAAAGTTTAGGAAACGTACAAGATGCCTCCAAGCAAAAGGGACCGTCTCGAGTGGGAAGTTCCCAGGATCTTGCAACAGCTGAACCTCAGTCCAAAGAAGCTTCAGGTAGGACTTTTGGATTTTTGTAGCAAGTCATGGAAGTAAAACAGGTGGGAAGGCACTTTAAGGTCTGCCCTGTCCCACTGAGCTGCAGCAGGATTGAGTAAACCTGCCTAATGCTCCTGAGTATTGTTTGCTGCTGATCCCATCTGTACTTTTATTCTGGATCAGTAGTGGAAGTAAAGGTTAATGAACTTCCTTTAGAACAAAGGTGTTCATAATAAAACTTCCCAGTGATGGTGTTGTCACTGCAGAAAGTGAGGAAGGGGAGTAAAAAGGCAGCTTGTATGTTTTGAAATCTTCATGATCTAGCATTTCAATGTCTGTCTCATTCCAAGATTCCCTGCAGCAGCCAAAAACGGTGCTGGAGGCGCTGCAGCAGCGGCTGGACAAGTACAAATCAGCAGCAGCACAGGCCAGAGCGAGCGGGGATGAGCGGAAGGGCAGGATGCACGACAGGATTGCCAAGGTAAAGCCAGAGTTGTGGCTGTTTGTGTCCAGCAAAGACAGTTGAACTAGTTCTCTTGCTGAAGACTTTTTCAAGGCTGAAATAATTTGTGTATTGTCCTTCTGTCTGAAAAGAGGTCCAGTAGGGAAGCTGGAAAGCATTTGGAGAAAGACAGAGAGACAATGCGCGTATTGTAGCAAAACACTGAGTCTTCTGCAGTGTTTGTGCTGGTTAAATACAAATGATTGCTAATTTATAGTCAACTCCACTGTATGTCTTCCTGATTGCAGCAATACCAGGATGCCATAAGAGCCCATAAGGCAGGGAGAAAAGTGAATTTTTCTGAGCTACCTGTTCCTCCTGGTAAGTGTGAACATAAAATGCCCTAATACCTAAACTTTTGCATACCTTCTGGGCTCAGAAGGGGTTTGCAGATATTGCCTCCTCATCCTGTGGGACATCTTCTTTTTCTCAGTGAGTAGGGTGGCCTTGCTGTTTGATGGTATGTGAAACTGCTTACTGATGTACTCCCAAACACTGACACTGGTGAATATTCCTGCCTATTGACTTTGATAGCAGGTAAAAGTAGTCTCCAGAGACGAAACAAATCATGCCCATGGTCACACTAAGGCAGGAACTGAGCCTTCTTCTGGAGACACTGTCCAGTTTATCTTCTTTAGAACACAAGAGTGCTGTGTCTGTAAAAGTTTGGGCAAGCTCAGCTGTGGATGCTCTACCTCTGATTTGCATGATACCATTTCTCCCCTAGGAAGCATCTTTGCTTTTATGTTGTGCCCGATGTGTTCTTCTACAAGATACACTTGGCCCTGCAAAGCCACACCTGGATTTTTTTAAGTTAGAACAGACACGGACCTTGTGGCATTTTTGTCACTGTCAGATGTTGCAGTGGCAGCACTGCAGTGGTGGGAGAGTGGGCAGTGCCAGCTCTGTCGGGTCATGGACTGCTTTGAAGGTTCCCTGCTTAGAGCTGGCCATGAAAGGGCATTTAGCATGTCTTATTCTGGAACATAATCCCTTTTTTGTAAACACCAGTTTCTGTAAGAGTGAGGTACTCCCTACTCCATATTTACACCTCTGGGAACATGGAGAACTCCTCCATTTCCTTACATATGAGCTGCATGTTTTCAGCCATCATTTAGAGGCCATAGGATTTACACTGAGACAACCCTCAGGCAGCCACTGAACCAGAAGTCAATTGTCCTGGGCTGGCAGTGCCTTTCATTGCATCTGGGTGGTGACAAGTACCAGCCCTGTCATCCTTGGAGACAGAAATGCTGCTGAGTAATGGATTGAATGTCACAGGGGGCAGCAGCACAGGGTTCTGTGTTCTGCCTGCCTGAGTACCTCAGACTTGTGCTGTCCCCAGAGCAACCATCTCCAGGTTTAGAAGCAGTTTAGTCATTATTTCTTAACAGTTCTCATGAGACTGGCAGCAAGAATATCTGCTACACATTAAATGAGAGAAATCTTAAGACATTTTATTGTAGGGACTTTGAATGTCTCTTGTTTGAAGCTGACACTAAACTGGTTATGTGGGAGTTTATCTTCTTCCCATCCTTAAAAGAATAATAAAACAATGAAAATAATTATTCTTCATACACTTTGCATTTAACTACTTTGATTCTGTTTTACTTTGCCACCTCTGCATTGCAGTAGCTTTTCAGCAGAAGCTGAGTGTTACCCATCTGTCAGCACTGGATTGTTTGTTACTTCGGGGGTAACACTAATTTTCTGCTGGACTCTCTACCTGCTAAGGTGAGACAGCAGTGAGAGGGGGGAAAAAATGAGACTAAATTCTTTGCTGGTTCTGGGGACATCTTTACTACTGAAGTCTTGAGGTTGTGAGGTTCCTTGGCTGGCTGCCAGTTGCTAAGCTTGGAAAACTGCTCTGTTATTGCATCATTTTACTCTATCCCTTTAAGCCTGAGTTTCTGTGAGAGATCTGATCTTAAGCCCACCACTCAGACTTTGTCTAGCAAGGCTTTGTGGCCTTGACCTCTGTCTGGTTACACTGAATTCCAAAATATATTAGATAATAGGTATTTGGATAGAAATAGTTTTACAGAAAACAAGAAATATGAAAGACATAGTGTAGGTCATATGCAACTCTCTACTTCTGTATTCCTTTCCTATCCAGGGTTTCCCCCTCTTCCTGGTGTTGCAGCAACAGATGATGGCAGCACAATAGCCGCTGTTCTGGAAAGTGCCAGCAAACTGGCAAACATGGAGGAGAATGATGAAGAGGAGGAGGTCAGTATTTCCTAGTAGGATATGTAAAAGTTGAAATGCTGTCTCTTGTGGCAGCAGACACGAGGCTGTTTGATTTCCAGGGAAGGGTACTGAGATGAAATACATTTCCCAAAAGTCTGAAGAGTACAGGATCTCAGTAGTAATTGCAGTTTGCATTGTATTGTAGGGGACACAAGAGAGGTGAGATGTTGTTACAGTCAGTACCCTCAGAGTCTGAGTCCAGGCTTTGACTCTTCCGTAGCTGTCTTGTATGTGGGTTTTATTTTCAAAGCAAACACTTCAGATCCCCTCCACCCCTTTACATTGTTCTAAAGTACTTAAATCTGTGCTTTTATCTTGCATCCCAGTAGCTTCTCATGTTTGTTCTTCCCCAGGATGTTCAACACTTACTGCTTTTTGTCAGGCTGCACCAACCTTTAGACTTCAGTTTGATTTCTTTCTCTCTCTAGATTTGGTTGACAATTGTTTGTGCTTTCACCTCGAGTAGCTTTTAATGGAGAGAATTCCTGGATGATTTTTTTCTGCATGGAGCTGCTTTTTTAAAAATCACCACCAATGTTGTTCAACATTATTTTTATTCTGTCTGTGGTGGAGTTTTGATGCTTGCTTAGCTCAGCTACCTCCAGAAGCTAAAATTTGCTTCTGGAGTGCTATGCTCCCCTCAAAGGGATACCAGAAGGCTGATGCAGTGATAGCCACGGTTGTTGATGCTTGGGGTGCTGTCCTCAGCTCTGGAATAGATTTTATGTGTTTAATGTGAAATTCTCCTTGTTTTGTCAGAGTGAACCTCTGCCCCAGGCCCCGGTGGCCAAGAAGCCTGCCCAGCTGCCTGGGAAACCCACTCAGGTTGTGAAGCCCATTCCAGTGTCTGCTGCAGCTGAGGAGAGCTCCCCTGAGCACCTGAAACGAGCTGCATCACCCTCTACCCTGGACAAGGCAGAGTCCTTGGATCATCTCCCTCCAGCTGGTAAGGTGAAGGGATCACCATTCCCAGTGATCCACATGCAGGTTGTTTGCTGTAGTTTAGTTTAATACCTTGGTAAAGACTTTTTCATTATAGTTTAGGTATGAGCCTGTGAGTATGTGGCATAGATTTCCTCTGACAGGAGCCCCAGTATGTACATCTGCTGGAGGGCAGATCCAGACCAACCATGCAGCTTTATTTCACAGAGATAGCATGTGTAATTATATGGGTGATTGAGTTTTTAATTAATTTTGATGTAACAAGTGTATCGATTCATAATGTTTAACTTGCTCACAGTAGAACTCTGCATATACTCTCATTAAAGGGCTGCCAGTGTGAATTATTCATTGATCCAGTGGAGCTCCCTACATCACACACTGCTTTCTGCCTGCTGCTTCATCCAGGGATCTCACACTGGCAGTGCTTCCTCAATCACTGGGCTGCCTGTTGCTGAGGTCACTGAGCAGTTGTCTGCACAAGATTAATTGTACAGATAGTAAGGGACAGCCACCACCTCACGGTGGGATTTGGGCACACGCAGGCACTGCTCAGGCTCTCGCTGATGCCTTGACTGTAATCCCATCCTCCTGTTCTTCCCTGGCTGATTCCCTCAGGATGAAGCAGAGCTGCCTAGTTGGCTGATGCAGGTTCTTCTGCAGAGTGCAAAGGCTTTTTTATACAGTGCCCCTGTGATTATCTCGTAAATCTTCTCTCTAGAAAACTCCATTACTTGTTTTATAAAGACCACTAAAGTAGTGGTTGTCCATTTTGGCTTTGAAAATCTATGAATCCTCAGGAGTTTCCTGGGTTTTGCAATTTTAGCTGACATATTAATCTCCTTAGTGAATTGCCCTGGACTTATGCAGTGAAGGAATTGATAATACCTGGTCTCTGGTGTTACAGTAATTGATCCTGGGTATTTCAAGTATTCTAAAATAAGACCAGTACGTGCAACAAGAAGCTGGACAGAGCCATACCAACCTGATTTTTCCAACAAAATATCAGTACTTTACTGTTGAAAAGTGTATTTCACTAGGCAAAGTGCATTCATGTTATCTTTATCCCCTCAGAATTACGAAGCTGATAAATCCACTGTAAAAATCCTGTATTTTTCTTCCTGAAAAGTGCAGAGTGTGGGCAGGTGTGGGAGTGGAATGGAGCAGTTGCACCTCAGGCCTATGCCAGGAAAGTCCAGGAACTGGGATTGGTTGTATTAGTGGTTTAGCTAGGTCCATGCTCCACAGATTTTCTTTGAAAATACCTGTGCTCTGACTGAGCCTCACAGAACACACGGGGGGTTGTCTCAGGGCTGTTTGGGCAAGCTCCCTTTTCTGATTAGTTTGGGTTTAGCTGGTTGGGCAGACTGCTCCCAGCAGCAGGACAGCTTCTGGCTCTTCTTCCAGGATGGGGGTAGGTTGGTCATCATCTGCCAGCAGTGACCATGGTGTGAGAGGCACTGGGGTGTTTATTTGCTGAGACAGGCATCTCTTGCAGGGGTTGTTCAGCTTGTGTAACCATGGGTAGAGTGCAGTGGTGAATACATCATGAGTATCTTTGGGAACAGCTGTAATCAGCTCCTGCTGCTCCATTTCCCATGAGGAAGAGGCAGGATGCACCAACTTGGTATAATAAAAAGCAGCCTCACTTGTGTAGTTGTCCTTAGTGTTTTGGGAAGGAAATAGGAGACTTAAGAATTAATGAGAAACTAAGAGAGCAAGGAATTACAAATAAGCAGAGGTAGTATGTCTGAATGTGCCTGCACATTGGCTCATCTGAGGTTTTTTTCTGACATGTCAGGGGAGAGGGAAGGAATGAGTCCAGAGGATACTCATAATGTTTGCTGTTTGTTAGAAGTTACCATGGCAAGCTGAGAGTTTGAATTCAGCTGCTGCTTTGGACCAATCAGCTGTGTTGGGGTCTGTCTCCTGCCTGCACATTAGGGGCTGTAATTACACTTGTGACACTTGTGAAGTCATATGAGGTTTTTGGTGAAGGATGCTATGAGAGAAGGAAGTTTGTTACTTTTTCTAATGCTTGAAATTGAAAGTGTCCAAGAAACAATAGAGTGCAATAAGGAAATGCCCTTATTGCAATGTCCTTTGCAATAAGGACATTTCCTCATTGCTTTCTATAAGGATATCTGTACTTTGATATTTGATATTGTACTTTGATATCTGTACTTTCACTGTACTTTTCCTGGCTACAGACTGAACATGAGAAACCTGTTTCAGGGGCATTGCCAGTGTCAGATGAATGAAGGTTTCTGTACAACTGTTTTTCAGTCAGGGAACAGCTGGAATTCTTGGAGAACAGGAAAAAACAATACCTGAAGGCAGCCATCAAAGCAAAGAGGGAAAATAACCTGGAACAGGCAAAGACATATCTCAGAACAGCGAAGGGCCTCGACCTAAAGATTGAACAAGCCAAACGTGGCAAACCTGTGGACATTTCCAAGGTTAGTAGCACTAGTAATGTTCTGCTTTTTTTCATATTCTTGGACATGTAAGTGCTTACTTTGCCCTATAAGAGCTCTGCAATGTGGTGTTCTTGTGTTGCAGCTGCCATCACCCCCCACAGATGATGAGGGCGATTTTATCTTTGTGCACCATGAAGATGTCAGACTGTCTCAAAAAGCAGATGAAGTATATGCACAGCTTGTAAAATTGCTGAAGGACCAACATGAGGTGACCATTTTATCTTTTTTAATAAATGTTTTGGGGTTTCTTTTGTACATTTCTCTGAGGTTTATTAATATAATAATATCATCGTTGTTTCTGTGGAGTCTTTTGTTTTTCTTTTAAAATACTTATGGTTTTGTGTGTCCTAAAAAGGAGAATTTTCAGACTTGGATTCTCTTATTATTTGATGCCTCAGGGTGTACTTGAAGGCTTGGGACTATCAAATTATCAATGTTAAATATGAATGCTCAAGTTTGAAAATAGTTTTTTGAATGATTAAGACTAGTCCTTGGGCGAGCCTCATATCTACAAATCAAGTGATTAAAAAGTAATAGGGAGAACAGCTCAAAGAAATACTGTGCTCAGCTTTGGGATTGAAGGATGGGGTGGTGGATGTTTTTGAGTGATTTGGGAGAACTCTTGGCTTTTCTTAAATTAGATTGTCATGAACCTCAAAACCCTCTTCCAATCATGAATGTGTGTGTGAGGCTCATCTGTGTTTGTTTGGTTCTGGTTGTGTTTCAGAGGTGTTTGCAGTATTCCAAGCAATTCATGCATCTGGGAAACGTAGCAGAAACAACTCGGTAAGACCCAGTGCCTGCTTTTAGTCATGCCACAGTGTCACTTCAGGCTTGAGTCCTGACCCCGAAGGATGCTGGGGATTGGGTTGGAAAGCTTCTCCTTGTGTGAAAGGGTCAGTAACTATGACTCCTGCACTTCTAGGATGCTCTCAGAGCTCTGGTCTGGGATTGTTTTGGGGCCTGTATTTGGCAGAATGCTGTTTCATGTCCCAGTGTGGGTGTAGCTTTTTTATTGTTGTTGTTTTTTCTTTTCTATAGGTTTGAGAAACTGGCACAAGGCTGTAAAAAGGATATGGAAATCCTCCAGCTTGCACGAGCACAAGGAATGGATCCTCCAAGCCATCACTTTGAGGAAAGAACCTTTAAAATGATAAGGTGTGGAAAACCAAAGAGATTTCTCAGGCAGGCTGGAATGACTTTTCTGGTCTTTCACTCTTGTTTAGGGAATTGTGGGCTTCAGCAAACTCAGATGGCACCCAGGGTTAGGAAAGGATACTCTCATCAACTTAAATACAAAGAAGTTTTCTCTAACTTCTCTTGTGGGTTGTTTTCAAAACACCTCCAGCTTCATCTCTTACATTCTGTTCCTTCTACCACTCCTCCATCCTCTGTATTTCTCTCTCAATCCTATTGCCTTTTGGGCTTTGTTCCTGGCATGCCTGAAAGATATTTTTAGCTCTATTTGTGTTCTTTCCTTGCTCTGTTGTATTTTGTGAAGGTGATTTCTGTAGGAGTGCACTGTTGAGAAAGGTCTGCCAAATACCTATGGCATCCTAGTTGGTAGTGGATCAGGTGATGGCTATGGGGTAATTATGCTTTTTTTGTTTATTCACAGGATATTTTCTGAGCTCAACAGCACAGAAATGCACCTTCATATTGTCAGGGGGATAAACCTACCAGCTCCTCCAGGTGTGTACTCGAAAGGGCAGGGGGGCTCTTTCCTCTGAGTAGGTGAGGAAAGTAGTGGGGAATGAGATTTCTCTATCTTGAAGACACTTTAGGAGTCAAGACCTTTGCAGCCAACGCTCATTAAAACAAAATAACCGGGTTTTGGGCTCAAGCCCCTCAAAAAAACTTTAAACAGTATTTTAAAAAGCAGACAGAGAATCTGGGTTCCATCTGCACAGAGGGGAGAACTTTAAATTGTTCCAGGTTCACTCATAACAGGGTCATAGTTTGTTTCCTGGTTATTTCCTGTTTTGTTATGAGTGCCTACCTTAAGATTGCACCACCTTGATGTGTTCTGACCTTTCAATAGACAGGATCCTGCCAATGTTACTGCCTTTAGTCCGTGTTCCTGGGAGCTTGTAAGCCCTCTGTGCTAGACTGTCTGAGGACTACCAGCAGGATAAAGAAAAGCAGGTGTTTTCCTTTGGATGCCAACTTTCTATGGATTTGGGTTTGATGGGTGGATTTTTCAGCTGCCAAGAGACAGGACATGAGTCTTGCTGAAAGTCAGTTATATGCTCTTGAAAATCCTGCTCAGCATTCCAGATGCAATGGCAACCCCTGTATTGGCTGTTTGGGTTGGCTTTGTCTCCCTCAGGTGTGTCCCCCAGAGATCTGGATGCCTTTGTGAAGTTTGAATTCCAGTACCCAAGTGCGGTGAGTGTGTCCTGGCTCTGCTGTTCCTCACCCCTTCCACTGCAGGAGCCTTTGGGGGCTCCAGGGAAAGGGAAGACACTCCTAGGCATCCTGCCTGGAATTACCTTTAAAGCAGATTTGTTTTTCTGAGGAACAGAACTACCGAATCTGTTTCTGCAGGTGATGTTACAGGGGAGAGGGGCCACCTCAGGTGTGATCTGCCTCTGAGTCCCTTCTAAAGGCACTGCTTTGGGGCATGTCTTCTAATTAGAGAAATTAATTGAAAGGGTTAGTCGTTGTCATCAAATAAAAGCATGTGGCTCCTGGTGATTTAATTATCAAATATAAATGTGAGTATCTGGAGAAAGGTCTTGGACCATACAAGTTTCTTGGCTTTACTAATTAATACTTGTGTGTGTGTGCATGTATGTATGTGTATGTATATAAAAATATCTATACACATATATATCACTTCTTTCCTTGGAATTCCCCAGTGTCTTCCCTTCACCTTTAAAAGCAGTCTCTGGTCTGAAAAATACTCAAACCTTAGAGCTGGGAGGGCACCTGAGGAGGGGCTGACTAGTCTTACTGTCAGTAGAAGTGCTGGGGCTTTGCTGCTTTCTGTGTAGTGCAAAACCAAACCTTGCTCTTACAGGACTAATGCTGAGCCCTGGGAGAGTGCAAAGCCTGGGCTTTTACCTCCTAATAAATTTTGCAGTAGTTCCACTATAATACATTCAATTACCTGTGGGGAATTGGTGATGGTCAGAGCAGGTTTGTGTTTCAGTTTGAGTTACTCAAGGCCTTAACAAAGGAGTCACCTCATCAGGGTGGCTGGAAACGGAATTGGTCTGTGTGAATAATTTTCTGTGAAATTAAGAATCAGCATAGTTGCTTTTAATCTGTTTTCCTTTACTTAAAGAAAAGCAGATCTCAGCTGCTTAGCCAAAAGTCAAATACACCACCTTTCTCCTTCGTAGCTGAAATCAGTTTTGCACAGTAGCTGCAATAATTAGGTCACATTGTCCTTGTTCATTCCCCAGAGATTTAGTTTGTACTCTGCTTTAGGTTAAAAGTTAATTCATTTTGGTGGCAGATTGATTGTCAGGCAAAATAATAGTAGGGCAATTCCCTGAATGATTTGTGATGAATTCCTTGTGTAGCTTATTATTCCAGCTAATGCAGGAAGAACAGAATTATGGCATCGTGGAACGTGCACAGTTTGTCATGGGGTGTAACAACCACACTCAGGGACTTCATGGGGATTGCACTGAATTGACTGTGACCATTTAACTTATCTGGGGCTCTTATATTTAGTGTAACATTTTGGCTTATTCTTTATATAGTGCTATGCTTGTTACCACAAAGAAATCCAAGTATCTTAGTCTTTAATGTACCATGTCTCTTCTTATCATTCAGATAACCCCCTAAAACCTCATGTTTCTTGTATAGGCATAAAGTAGAGCTGATAATAAAAATGGTCACTACTCTGTATTTTAAAACAATAACTGATGGATTTATGTAATGTGTGTCTCTTTTTTTAATAGGAACAACCTCAAAAGAGTAAAACACCTGTAATTAACAATAACAATTCTCCAGGTGAGTACTTTTTTTTTTTTGGAACAGTGAGAAAAACATTGCACCTTAAGAACTCCTGGACAGTACAGGCTGGTCTCATCCTGTGACTCAGCCCAGAGGGCCTCCCACCACCTGTGTTCTTCTTTCTTATAAAGGGTTTGTTGCAGGGTGAAGTCCAGCTGCACTGGCAATTTTTTCACCCTCATCCCAACATTGGTGGTGGTTGTTGTGTCCTGGATTAGTGAAATCATGGAGTTACCAGTCGTGCTCCAGCTGTTGCTGTCAACTCTGCTGGCAGATGGGCCAGATAAATAATTTTTATTTATTAAATAAGTTAAATGATTAATTTTAATATCTCCATGGATCAGATATTTTTCAGTCAGACTTGGTGTCCTGTGAGATTGCCAGTTCTGTCATGATTTTGGCTGATTGGCTGATATGTTTCTAAACCTGACAAAGCATCATTGCAGAAAGAGATGATTTTTTTTTTATGAGACAGCGTGTCTTGAAACCAACAAAACCACTTCCTTTGTACCTTTTGAAAATCCCCCTTTGGCCTTGCCATAGAGTACAGGTGTTAGACTCATCATGCCTTTTAGAATTAATCCTCTTGCACTCTTGAGTTGATTTTATTGCTCTATTATTTTTTTCCAATTCTTGCAGTGAGCAGCCATTTAGTATCAGAAAAACTTTGAACTCACCATCCAAATTACTAGTTACAATTTTATCTCAAAAGAGATACATATATAGATATATATCTTTTGAGTTTACATATATTTTCTGTTAAGATTAGAAGTCCTGAAGATCTGACACTGAAAGCTGTGTTCCAGATCTTCCAGGAACTTGCTCTGCACTGGCTGAGCAGCCCCTTGGTAGTGTTTGGGGTTTCCAGGCTGGCAGGCACAGGTGGTTGTTCCTGGGGAGCAGAGTAGATAAGTCTTGCAACATTAGTTGTACAATCTTGTGAACCTTTCTGATCAAAAGGTGGCACAATTCTTGCCACACTCATTAATGAATTTGGTGCTGAAACAGTATTAATTATGTAATCAAAACACCCCTTCCCAGTCATTCCAACCTTACTGTTCTTTTTCCTTATTATTTGGTACCTCTTTTTTTTATCCACAGACACTCTATTTACTTGCTGAAAAACCTAAATTTCCCAGTTTTGGCTCTCCAGTAACTTGCTGTAACATGGGGGTGCCAGGTGAGCTGCAGCACAGGGACACACCTTGGGAATGACTGGAAGAGCCTCCTGAGGAGGAGTTCATGTGGTGTGAAATGTCTCTCACAGATGGGCCAAACTGAGTCAGAGTCTGAGGAGTGCATATAACAGAGTACTGCACATTCCCAGCTTTCTCTCATTTCTCTTTCCCTGAACTGCAGAATACAACCAGCTGTTCAAGTTGAACATCAACAGGAATCACCGCGGCTTCCGCCGAGTGATTCGGTCCAAAGGGATTAAATTCGAAGTATTTCATAAAGGGTAAGTCCTTGGTTTGCTTCCCCCTCACTGCTGCTCTAGGAATAGCTGGAAAGAGTGTTGGAGCTGAACTTTGTGCAACACAGTCTCTAAGCTGGCAATAAAGAGTTGGCTGGTTCTCATGTCTGAGAACTTTCAAAACATGCCTGAGCTCTGTAGCTTCCCCTGTGGGGGTGAAAAAAAGGCACAAGTTCAGTGAAGCTGATTCATAACTGACAGAGGAGTTGAGGATTAGTGTGTTAAGAGAGGAATTGATGAGATGGAGAAGGCAACGATTTACTTCCAATTGTTTTGATTCTTACCCAGTTTGGTTTTAGTCATGAGGATTAGAAAATGTAAATGTTCCATGGGATAACTGACAGAACATTGACATACAAGTGGCAGCAAAACATGAACAGCAGTAAAGCAGATGACAGATGATGGCAGAACTAGTGTTCTGTTTTTGTAGTTATACTGTTTCATTCATTGGATCTTGCAGTGTTTCCCCAGCACTGTTCTCAGGCTGTTAGACTGTCTTGAGACTGCCCTCATCTTAGGGAGCAGGACAATGAGGTGGATGTTAACAGTGGATAGTTCAGGGAAATCATCCTCTGTCCAGGCTCATAACTGAGTTACTCAGAATCAGAGTGACCTGTATTCCCTAATCCCTGAGTTGGTTGTGATCCATGACTGGGCTGGGATGTTGGATAACCTGTTTTTGTCTCAGTGGCTTTTTGTGCTGTTCTTTGTTTCTGGGCCATGCAGAAATCATCTGTAGGTTCTCCAAGATGATTTTTCAGTTGTTGATGTTTTAATTTGTGAGCTGAAGTCCTATTGTTTTACTCCAGATCATCCCTTTGCATCTCTGTTGAAGAGAGAAAAGCTGATTTTCTTACTCTTTTTTTCTGTCAGTCCTGACTGCTCCACTCTCTGTTCAGGATCTCCTTTGCTGTGAAGTGTTTACATTTGTTTAAAATGCTTTTTAATCACCTTTCCCCAACCATCTCCTTGGGAGGACGAAGTGATCCAAGCTCTTTCCTAAGGACTTTCTGCTCCCTGCCTTTCTCTAAGACTACAAATGAAGAATACTTTCAGAAAGGCCTTTGTAGATGTTGTAGCTCTGGGGTCTCTGATAGCTCTTTGACCATCTCCCAAGAATTATTTGTGCTCAGTGAGCAAAGGAGACTTGTTTCAGGTCATATATATTAAACTTCAGTTTAACAACACTTTCAAGTAAAAACCCAGCAATGTATTTTTCCAAAAGAAGAGTCTCTCCTTGAGCCTCTCCTAAAAGCTTCTGAAGATAAAAGGAGATTTCCCCAGAGCTGTTTCTGAAGCCATAGCCTAGAGCAAGTTCTCATTCTTCACTTTAAACCCCCTGGAACTGATCAGGGATGAACCAGTCTTCATTGTTTCTTGAATTTTAAAAAGAAAAAATGCTTTAAAAAATTCAGCAAGAATTGCTGATCCTCTTAGTTTTGAGCAAAGTGCCCCACACACTGCAATACAGTTATGTAATCCCTCGTTTTTTAAGGTGCTTGTGAAGTAAAGGAAGTATTCAGCATGTGAGCTAATGAAGTCTGAACTTCCCTAAATGATTTTGTGAGTCAACTCTCATCGATGGAGAGTCTCACTCTTCTTTTGCCACCAGTGATGTGATATGAGGCTCCATATAAAAATTTATGGAGATTCTATTGCAAATGTAAATTCTTCCTTGATAATATCTTAATATCTCTTGATGATAAAGGAAGAAGGGTGGGTGTTTTGGGAGGGTTTTTGTACGTTGGTTTGCTTGCCTGTTTTTTTCTTAAACAGGGTGGATAAAAAAGGAACATTCTGAATTCTGGGCAGATTTCCTATCTAAAACACAGCAGGCATGGTCAGTTGTCTTTCCTGCCTCCAGACTCTGTAGTGATAGTTTTTGACTGTTAAACTACCAGTATGAAGGTGGATCAAACCAAGAGCTGAAATGTTCCTACTTGTTGAAAATGTTTTGATTTATCAAGATGAAACAGAATGATTCATGTGACTTTTCCCTAAAAGTAGTGTGCCAAAAGCAGCAGGTGCCTGTGAAATGTTTGTTTTGCTGAGAGATTCCCTTCCTTGGGAAGTCCTTCAGCCTGTCCCATTAAACAGCCCTGTCCTGTAGCAGAGCATTGCCCTGTCCTGGCTGCTGGGCTTGTTTTCCTTGTCTCTCTGTGCAGGGACAGAAGCTGCTGCCACTCCAAGTGCTGGTTTAGTTGGTTGTTTTTCTTCAGTGCTGTCCTCATCTTTAACTTGGTTGCACAAGAATAATTAACAAATGAGTGCTTCTTTATCTCGTGCCTTGTAGTCTGGTGTGTTAAGGGTTTGCCTCTTGCCCCCAGGTTTGTAGCATGTCCTGCCCAGCCCTCCTGGATGTGGTGATGGAGCAAATAGTGATGATTTAGGCTTATTTTCTTTTTAATGTCCTGACAATCCTTACCCTTTGCTTAAGGAAGGTTTCTTTGGAACAGGTCCTTTTTCAGGAGTGACAAGCATGTGGGGACAGCACACTTGAAACTGGACAAGCTGGAATCAGAATGTGAAGTTAGAGAGATCATTGAGGTATGTTTTGGGGGTGAGGTGTGTTCTTCTACTTAACATTAAACACAAAGGGGAAATGAATATTTGGATAACTGTGTGTGTACAGTGGGCAGTTTTGTATCAGATGAGTTTAGTACCTTGCCTGGGATGTGGGGAGACCTGCTCTGCTGAATTATAATCTGAGGAATCTCGTGGCTGTGACCCCTCCCAGCACTGCAGCTGATCCCTGCAGGTGATCTCTGTCACCTTTGGATCATGGGCAGATAAATTCAAGGATGCCTGAGGCTCTGCACTCTGACATTGTAATTCATATGTGCACTAACTGCTCTTCTTTTTGTGGTTCTTCCAGATTTTTGATGGCAGGAAGCCCACTGGTGGGAAACTGGAGGTAAAAGTGAGACTCAGGGAGCCCCTCAGTGGTCAAGATCTTCAAACAGTTACAGAAAACTGGCTGGTCCTGGAGCATTAGTTCTGTGTGAGGTACGAACGCTGCTCCAGAGGGGGTCTGGGCAGGACCTGACAGGGCTACAGATAAACTCTGCTTGAATAATGTCTCATGTTGACATTGACCTAATTACACAGCTCTGGCTTCAATACCATTCCTCTTTGTATTTGTGGTGGGGAGTTGACATAATTTCATAAATGAGGTTACAGAACCTCTGATTAGTTTGTGTCTCAAAGATGCTTCACAATCACTTGAAATACAGGGACAGCTTCTGGTGTCACCTTTACTTAGAATAATACTTAGAAAATAAGATTGATAAGTGATCCATCTTCCTTTGCTTGATCTCCCAGAGCCTCTGTGTTCCCTCTTCCTTAGCACATTTTGGTTTGTGGTTATAAATGGCAGTTAAGTGAATATTCATCAGCTTCAGGGTGACATCACCTGTTTGCCACAGCCTTGCTGTTGAATTGGACAGGTTGAGAGGTCTTGTTTCAGTGCATGAGTCTGAATTTGGGCACCAAAGGGACTCTTTTAGTGGTTTCCTCTCAGCCAAGGAGGTCAGGAAGGTCCTGTGAGGCTCAGTCAGGCTGAGGGACGTGTTACCTGAAGTAACAACTTGGCCTTGTGCCGAAGCACTTTCCATCACTGGAGCTTAATAATTTTGCTCCATTGATTTTTCTAGTTGACCATCCAGAACCTTCATGTCAGCATTTTACATGTAATGTCACCTTGAGTTGTGACCATCTGTTATATACTGCAGCAACTAATTTTGATGGGTTTTGTGTGGTTTTTTCCCGCAGATCCATTGGAATGTCAGAAGCCGTGGGCTGAAGGAACGTAGAAGATGCTGCTAAGCTGCAAGCACCAAAGATGTTAAAGAATGCACTACTGAACCTAATGTCTATTTTGGTAACAGCCATAGTGCTTATTAATACCCTCAAGGCAAATGGGAGGCTCTGGGAAGTGCTGCTGCAGGGCTTGGGACCAGTCTACACAAAATAGACAGTTGCCTTAATGTGGGACTACTAATGTAGCACCAGGACGAATGTTACATTAACTATGCAGAGTGCTGTGGGAGAAGTTTAGCCCCTTAAGAATTCCCTGAGGCAGTGCAAGAGCTTTTTGGTCAAGTCACAGGTAAGACCTTCACCAGAATTCCTTTTTCCAAGTGTCCGAGCAGCTGCTGTGGTTCAGTGAACAGTCTGCTACTGCTTTTTCTGTTCTCTCCTGTCCAGGCCTGTTTGGGTTGGGGTCTTTTTTTGTTTCCTAAAACAGGAGAGATGTCAGGCAGCAATTGAGTGGTGTAAGTCCTTCCTCTGGGCACACCCTTGGCACCTGAGGTTCCAAAGGCTGCAGGGCTCCTTGGCAGCAGGTGTTTACAGACCCACATTTTTGTTCTGGCTACCAGATGTCTGCTGTGCTTGCTGCACTGCTTGTTCAGCACAGAAGGGTACTGTGCCTTCATCCTTTGTTTTGTTGAGGTTTTAATTTAAAAAAAAGAGAAAAAAAAAAGTACACTAAACTCTGCTGCTTCCCAAATGTTCCTTGTCTTTTTACAAGAATAGGCTTTTAAAATTCTTCCAGGTGATAGGGAAAATAGTCATTCTTTGTCATGTAGAAAACTGGATCATGACTTATTTTCAGGAATGCTTTTGATCAGCACACAAAAAGTGGTACTAAATCTGTTTGTGTTTTTACATCTCTCTGAGTGAACAGAAACCAGGGATCTCCCAGGGCAGGATGTGCCTGTGCTGGGAGCCGAGTGCTCCTGCCCAGAGGGTTTGGAAGGGCAGGGTGGGAGACAGGACAGAGTCCAGACAGGTCAGGCAGTGCTGCCTCTGTCCTTCTGAGCAGATGAAGACAATACAGTGTTTAGTTTTTAATTTCAATAAATTTAATATACAAAACTACATGTTGAAAATAAAAATATAATATGCAGTTTTTTGCAGTGTTAACTAACTGAATTTTAAAAGTACAATTTTTTTCTAAACAAGTACTCATTTCTTAACAACATGGTAATTAAGGTCATTTCAAAGGCTATGGTTGAAGCAAACATGTCAGTCACCAGTTGATAGTGTTTTGCACAAACATAATCCGAACCTAAAAGACTTCTGGGGCAAAGGAAGAGAAGATAAACATTTTTCACCTCTTTTACTGCATTATTGAGCATAACAATGCAACTAAAGTGACTGGAAAGCCGCTGCTGTGGCAAAGCTGGAGTGCAGGCTCTAGGAGGAAGTATTTCCGAGTTTCTGGAATGCTCGGAATGGTGCCTACACCGTGTAGTGCTGTGTGACCCAAAGTGCAGGACCAGCGTGCAGAGGGGGATCCAAGTGCCCTCAGCCCAGCTGGGCTGCACAGACACTTCAGCAGGAGCAGTGGGGGGGGTCACAGTTTAGGCTTTGCCCAGCAGGAACCATTAAACGAGCTGCATTAAGCCACCTTCTCCCAAATGCCAGAGGTAAGGCTTCACTTGGATGAACACCCTTTCAAGTGTGGGAGTGGGCTACCTCTTGCTGGCCAGCTTTTGTTTGTGGAGTTGGCCCCAGTTCCCTTGCCTGCCTTCTCCAAGGGCGGGGTGGTACCAGCTCTAATTTGGAACATTGGATTTGTCAGACTTTGCTTTTTCTTTTAAAAAGCAGTAGCCATTTATTCCCAAATGCACTCTGTGCAGGCACTGGGCTGTGTGCACATCACTATGTGCAGTTACCTTTTCTCTTGCCCAGCCAGTGGTGTTTATTTGTTTAAAAACTAGAGCCTCAGTCTCCCAGGGGCCTTGCACTCCCCTTTCCCTCGGAAAGGACACTGGTGTTACTCACAGCACAACCAAACCAGGCCCTGCTGCCTCCCCCAGAAGGGACAACAAGGAGGAACCAGGCAATGTCTGACACACCATAAATGTTCACCATAAATTAGCACCTCTCTTCCCAAATAAATTATCTCTGTAGACAGGAGGAGAAATCTTCACCCCTCTTCCTGGGAGGGACTCACAAGAGCTACTTTGCATGACTATGGCTAAACAAACCAAACCCCTTCTCCTGCTTACAGCTCTTCCCACTGGTTAGCAGCTTTCCATGGAGACAGTAAGAACATGGAACCACATTTCCTCTGGCTGATGCTCAATTTCAGCTTCTTAATGCCCTGGCAGACATGAGCAGCTGCTTTCCTTCCCAAAGCCCTCCCAGGTGAGACTAAGAGCACTGGGCCAAGTGCAGGTGTTCAGAGCTGCCCACAAAGCCTTTTTCAGCAGAACATGCAGGAACAGCCACTCTACACTGTTACACAGGTAAGCTCTGACAGGGGCTGCAGGATGAGGTGCAAGCTGGATACGTGACACGGGCGTTACACTACTGGGAACAGCAGGGAGGGGACACAGCTGCCCTGGGTGGTGCTTGGCTTTAGAAAGCAGGACCTACTGGGGGAGAGGAACGAGATATAACTGCACTTTAGGGCTAATGTTACCTCTGCTTCATACAGATTTGTAAACAAGGTACAGAAGAGCAGAGTTGTTCTAGGACATTACAGAAACCTGCCGAGGTGAGGGACTTTATGGTAACTAGAGGAACAAAGTAAACCAGCCTATTCCACACACACAACTGCAGGTCACAGAACCTTGGGAGACATGCCTGCCTGTCCTTCTGCTCCTCTGGACACAGACAAAGGGAGTTATGGCTGGGGAATCTTTCCATAGTTCTCAAGGGCTTCTCCAAACGTATTTCAACCAATAATCTGGTCAAAATAATGTAAACGTTACTGTTCAGTGTCTACAATACCCACAAAGGTTGTGATGAGGTCAGAATGGAGGGCTTGGCTGTTGGTTCTTACATGGCCATCTACAAACACTACAAGGTTGGAGTTTCACTTTTTATTTATGCCCCAGTGATCTTTGCACCCTTTTGAGCATTGAGAGTACAGGACTGTAAGTCTTTAAACATGAACATTTTTCTAAACAGTAACAGAAGTGGATTAGCTGCAAGGATAGCATAGCCATGTTGTAGTATAGAAGCTGCCCTGATCCTCTGGTTGTTGACAATGCATAGAAGATTTAGAATTATGGAACAACTGTCCCTCCCCCCTCCCCCCCTTCCCCAATAGTGTTAACAAAAGCTTAATTTTCCAGTTTTAAAGTGCAAATGATTCAGATACAACTGCTGCTGGAACAGGTCTGAACAGAAAATGAAGTCCTCTTATGAGATGTTTTCCAGAATATAAAAGATGAGCTCCATTATGACTGGCCCCTCACTCAACTGACAGGCCCCTCCATGAATCACTGGCACTAAGGCACTGTCCAGGTCATTCATGTATTGAGAGGGCAGTGGCTGTCCATTGCTCCCAGCTTGGTAACCAACCTAAAAAATACAAAGTAAGAGCAGGTTTTAAGAGGGGCATGAGGCTGTGAGTCAGCAGGCAGGGAGAGAGGAGCAGCTGTGGTCTCTGCCTGAGGAGTTGGTGCTTGAACTTAGTGCAGGCACTAAAGCAGCTTTTCCACTTGTTTTTGCACTTCTGTTTCCTATGGCTGCCTGGGCAAAAGAAGCCTCTTTTTTCTACTGCTTTGCCAGAGCAGCTCACTGAGAGCAGCAGGACCCGCACTCAGCATTATCAGCTTAAGCTGTGCAGTGTTTAGGAGCTGGGTGACACTATGTCCAGCTGCTCCCAGCCCAGCCCAGCTGTCCTTTGGGACTCAGCTCTGCTCAGAGCTGTGGCTGTGGAGCCCTCCAGGGGACCTTCTGTCCATTCCTCAGCCTCAAATGCAGAGTGGGATCTATGGTTTGTGCTCACCCAGGAGCACGTTTAATACACTCCTATCTTGAATTGCTGGTGAAAAGGCCACTTCAGAGCCTTCTCTGAGCACAGAGCAGGTGCTGCTCATGCCATATGGGGGTCAAGCCTGTGCTAATTCAGGCTGGGCACTGGCTTTCCAGCTCTAACAGATGTCCCAAAACACCAAACAACAGCCAGCACCACCTGATTAGCATCTGCTATGGGTACTTCAACATTCTGGTTAACGTCCCTCTTTGGGGAACAACCCCCCAGTTAAACCAAAACTATTCAAGACTTACTTGATCCGAGTCCAGTGTGACACGCAGACCCAGCTTAGTCATTCCATCTTCTTTCAGCAGTTTCAGATGAGGACACAGAGCCAGACAGAAAGCCTTTGCCACGTTTTCAGTCAGTCTGCTGTGATCAGCTGGGTCACTCAGACCGTTGTGTTGCTCATCGTTTTCAAGAAAAAACACCTGAAGGGAAGAGTTAACACAAGACATAACACTTGGCTTTTCTAGAAAATTGGGTTACTGACTTGCCATTTAAACTTTTACAAATGAAGACTTAAAGAAGAGCTGTTCAGAGAAGGCCAGCAAAAGCCCCTGAAGACAAGGCACCTTAGGGGAGAAAAAATAAAAAAACTTCAGAAGAAAGATTTAAATAGTCCTGTCCTCTGAGATCTGGTCAAAAACCTCACTATGGAAATTCAGTATGTATTGCACCAAGTTTTAATGAAAAACTGCTTTTAAACAGATGGTAATTTCAGAAACATTACATTTTTAGCACAAGCCTGAAGATCTGAGCTACTGTTGCCACTGAACTTGTCTCTTTTGAGCCCCTGTGCCCTGGGGAAAAAAAGGACACATATGTGGCAAGCTGCAGAGTGACACACTTGAAGAAATCTTCTGACATCAGCATTTGTGTGCTGACAGAGTCACAGGTAACATCAGCTGTGCAAGCATTTTGAAGTGATTGATGCCACAGCACTTTCATTTTAACATGAACCATTTCAGAGAAGGTGGCTCGAAATAACATTTTTAAAAAACAATTTTTAAAAAACAATTTATATTAAGATTTGTCTCTGTGTAAAAAGGCAGCTTTTAACTCAAATGCAGATGAAAGCAGCTGTTCCCTTGTGTAATGCAGTCACCAAGTGCTGTTCTTGTCCCCCCCTGTTCCACACCCCTGTCAGCAGAGGGGGCCAGAGCAGCACAGGCTGGGGTAACAGCAGTGGGAGGATGTTGTACCCTGGCATGGTATCTGCCCTCGCAGGCAGGAAAGGCAACACAGGATTGTTCTGGAGCATTTGCTGCTCTCATTTTGGTGAGTTGGGTGATCAGGTCCAAGGCAGAGGAGGCTGTGGTTGCAGCCCCAGTGCTGCTGTTGGCTCATGTGCAGTTGGGTGTGACAGACTCACCTCTGTCCACCGGATGACCTTCCCGTTGGCCTTGTACTCTGAGCCGTGGAATATCTTCACGCTGGTTATGGATTCCATGGATTTGCCATCAATAGGGCTCACAACGCTGCAAAAGGGAGGGAGAAGGGTCAGTTCCCACAGCAGCAGAAGACACGAGCTGGGCAGAGCCCAGGAGAGAACTACCTTGGAATCAGGGCAGCCCCTGGAGGGGTCACGTGCACAAACCAGCTGCTCATTTCCAACAAAGCTGCTCTCCAGAGCTGGGGGAGGTACCTCCCTGAGGTGCTACCACTGCAAAGAGGAGTTTCATACAGATTGGATTTCTGTTCATTTGTAAACTCCTCAGGCCAGCAATACCTGAAACACGACTTACACAGCCCAGGATTTGGTTACAAAACCCAAGACTGATCTGGAGAGCCTGAAACTACAGAAATACCCTTTCTAGGTGCTGAGTCCTTAAATATCAAATACATCCCAACAGCACTTTACTGACATAAATACTTAAGCTGCCAAATCCACCTTTCTTTTGGCTTAAGTATCAAGTGTCCAAAGATACTGTTGATGTTCAGCAATTTTATTTCCAGCTCTACTTAATGCAAACTAAGCACCAAGAGAGCAAAGTGACCACGCTGTGCAGGGTTCAGCACTGAGTGTTGGACACAGATTAGTGGTTTCCAATAACTGGATATTGGCAATGGCAAAAAATCTATAGCATTGGCAATTTTCTAAATTGATGCCCCAAAGCTCTGGTATCTCAATTCCATTTTCATGACAATTAATTGCATCTTATCACTCAAGAGAGAGGCACAGACTTTTAATTCCTATTGATTTGAAGACTCATGTGCCTTGTAAGATCAATTAAAAATTTTAACAGAATTGGTCACCAGTGTCAAGTGACTGCTCTTCTACTTACCCCTTACTAAAGTTTTTGTCATCTTCTACCCACTGAATATGAACGTGTTCCTGAGGGTCTTCAGCATCCACTTTGCCACAAGTGATGGTGAAGTCTTTCATCTCTCTCAAGGCCTGCCTCAAAGAGTCCATGTTCTCAGCAGTTATCTGGACCATCACTCCATCTGGGGAACCAAGAAATCCTCATAAGCCAAGATAAGCCACACCAAACAGAGCCTACATAGGAAAAAACCAAACATCCTTCCTCTGCTTGCAACACAAAGGTTTAATGTTCATTTTTAGGCATCGTGGGCAGCAATGCTCTGTAAAAACATTTCTGAACTCTCATATTCCCAAAATGCAGCTCTGCTGAGTGCTGACTAGGCAAACAACAGTCAGGGCAAGGGCAGCTCCCAGGTGAAGTCAGCTACAGCAATGGCCACAGGAGTTTGCCTCAAAATTTGGCACCTGCTCTAGGCCACCCTCAGAAGCCCCACGTGACCCCCCTCCATTCTGCTGTCACTGCTGTTGGCACTGGAAGCAGTGACAGAGTTTGAGAAATCAGGGCTTGCCTGCCAGTGGCAACAGATACAGAACTTTGGATTCATGGAATTATTATGTTTGAAAAAGACCTCCAAGATCATTGACTTCAACTGTTAACCCAGCACAGCCATGTGCACCACTAAACCACATCTCCAGACCAAATTAGGGCAGAAATGACTTAGAAGTGAAACATTTCCCCCATGTACAGACTGAATCCACCTGTACCTCTGTCTCACACAATCCCCAGTTCAGACCCAGGAAATGGCACAATGACCTGCACACAGTGCCTGGCAGAGGGCTGGCTGCCTGTCAGCCCTGGTGACCCCCAGCCATGGCTGCACACTCACAGCTCCCCCACTGCCTGACGTGTGGGCACCTCCCATCCCTCACCACAAGCCGTAAGGAGAACTCCTAACCCACTCCTGCCTGCACTGTCCCAGGTACAGGGAGGTGACTGCACAGCTGTGCAGCTCAGTAACAGGCATTAACAGCTCCCAGCCCAGCATATGCCATCAGCAGCTACTCCTCTATTCCTGTGATCTGACAACAAACCACATCAGACAGGTACCAGCTCAACAATCTCAACGTGTCATGTTCTCAGCTGCCCACACACAAGCACATAAACAATGCACATTCATAACCCTGCACACTGCAGAGCAGTGGGTAGCACAGGAAGTTCAGCAGGGTTTCCTCTTCTGGTTGGTGGGTTACACATTCCACATATCTTAGGCTCACGATTTCCTCATTCAACCCAAACCAGTGAACCAGTCACAGGCTCCCAGGCCAGGTATTTCATATCTTACCCTCATTTTCTTGTGACCCTGTTTTACAGTATCTGCACACATTCCTCCTCATTAGAGGAAACAAAATGGTTTTTTGCTAAAAAGTAGGATAAAGCTGAAGCAGCAGGATGATCCCAAGACCCAAGGCATAGGACAGAGCCTTGCTAGCTGCAGAGCTGAGCTGTAAGAGGAAAGCAATATGTTTTAAGAAGCAGTTCAGTTCTTACCTTCCACTATACTGGATTTGGCAAGGTAGCCTGAGGAGGATTTTAAAGCTCCACTGAACACAAAGAAGCTGGCACCAGTCACTGTAACAACAACAGGAGAGGGTTAGTGAGGCTTTTGTAAAGCAATGCCTTACACAAGAATCAGGTATCACAGCTCTGTCAGCCAGGGAGGTGATTAACCTAAATCAGGACAAATGCTGCTTGGAATTATGGTGACTGTATTGCACATCATAGGCTTGGATATGCAAAGGCAAATCATCCAGTTTGTTTCTAAACTGGACAACAGTTTTTGTCAAGCTTAATGAATGCTCCTCTTTCATCACTCTCACTCTCCCTGCCTAAACACCTCTAAATTTCAGAATTACTAATTTTGGGTAACCAAGTACATAATTAACTTCTAAGTGTTCCCACACAGCTGGCAAAGATTGTGTGAGCTGTTTATGGATTGCACTGTAACAGCAACCCACTGACAAGGCCACAGCTCAGAGCCATCTGACAAAGTAAAATTATCTTAAATGACTACTAAGCATCATGAAATTCCTTCTGGGAATCCCTCTTCTTGTCCCCCACGTGAAGTTAACAGAAGTCAGACAAGACCATCAGTCCTGAGTGACATCCCATGCCAGTGTACTCACTGGAATGACTGGGAACACTTGCAAAACACCAGCGTCGGCCTCTGTCTTGTTCTCATTTGGAGACTGTATAAATTTCTTTGCCAGAAATGTTCCCCATACCCACATTTAAATTCTCAGCACACTGCTGCTGCAGCCTTTCAGCCTACTGTAACAAAAATATAGCCTGGAAATCAGATGGTCTAATTAAGGTGAACATGAGAAGTTTCCTGAAGCTGCATTATTAAAATGCTGCTGCTGCTGTTGTTGGTTATTCCTATTTGCCTTTCTCTCATACTAAATCTGATCTTCCTTTCACATAGTGCAGGTCAAGCACAGGCAACCACAACCTCACCTGCACCTCCAATAATGCCAAAGCCAGCTCATTATTAATGGAGAGGTGTTGCCTAAGCCAGTTCCAGCACTGTGACCTCTGGAGCACTACAAGTCCTGAGCTGTCCTGTGCCAGCAGCATTGCCACAGGGACAAGGGAGCAACTGCTCTGTGCTTTATTTTCTGTTTGCTTCATCTCTGAAGTTGCTGAAGCACATCTCGGGCAAAGTCAGAACAGCACCACTGACCCACAGAAGTGTGATGTGGGCTGCACACAGCCTGCAAAGCAGTGTGCCCCTGACACCTGAGCTCATGGGTTCTGTAAGGGGAATAAGGCACCAAGGGGTGAAGAGCACATGGGGCAATATGTTACTACTCCTCACATTGCAGGTCCAACTCACAGAGCTGCCCAGCAGTAACGCCAGCGCTCAGAATGATTTCCTCTAACAGAACCAAACCCAGCTGTGACCGATTCCCAAAGCCCCACAGCGCTGGGACAGCGGCACCCAGGCAGAGCTGAGCCCCTCTCACCCTTCCTGGGCTGGTTGTGGATGCTGATGGCCTGTGTCTGGTAGTTCCCATCGTCGTTCTGCACACACACGAGGTGCGAGTCGGCCTTCTCGTTGAAGCAGGCGCCCCCCGCCAGCACGTGCTCGTTGGACTTGTTCATGGCTTTCATCATCTGCAAACACAAAGGGTTAGCATTCCCACCCAGTTCAGCAGGCACTTCCAGAAACAGGTGGTTCTTGGAGCTGTTCAATTGGACAGGGCAAGCTTCCCAACAGTGCTCATGTCCCACGTCAGGTTTCAGCACTCGGAACCACAAACTGCTTTGGAGAAGAGGGTTCAGGTCTTTTGCTGCCTGGATTCTTTAAAGTGCCACCTTTTGTGCTGTTAAGATAAATGGTGTGAGGGATAGTTGAGCTACGTAAGTTGCAAAAGTTGTTCTCTCTAACCTGTTTTTAAAAATACACAGAAAAAAACATTACAAAAACCCTGGGAGGAAATATCTGGCTTGTTTACACAACTCCAGTTGCTTAGGACATAAAATCATAAATGCCACATGGGCACTCAGACTGGGGCCATTTCATCCTGTTCTGCCAGGACCAGACACCAAAGCTTCAGTGTCTCTCCCAATGAACTGGTGAAATTGGAATTAATGTTTCCAGGTAAAATACTTTTCTAAAAGATCCAAATCATAGATATCCAGAAAGAATTTTAATTCTCTGCAAAGGAGGCCTCCAGAAAGCATCCAATAATATTTGTGATGCCTCTGCCCTTCAGTTTTGCTGCTTATCATCTGACATACACCAAGTTACATGCCTTGGCAAAACACTCTTGTACATTATATAGTTCCTTTCCTTCTCTCCACTCTACTTCTTCAGGCAGGCACTACGCAATTTTTGATCCAAAAGAAAACAGAGGGAGTCATCTAGCTCTGGAATTTGTTTCAAACTCGAAAATGACACGTTTGCTTAAAAGAAAACAAGTCAAACTGAATTACACAAATTCTCCCACAGTGAAAACCCTGGCAAGAAGGAAAATGCAGAATTATTTGACATCTCTGAGCAGCACTCAAACTCCCACCCTCTCCTTCCTGGAGCTGATAAGCATTCAGGCTACACACAACACATCTGTCTCCCTCAGTCCAACACAAAACTTTAATTATAGTGTCAGGAACATTAGCTGATGCTCACTACTGACAAATGTGCACAGGTGTAATGTTTGGGGAGGAAACTTAATTATGATTTTGCATCAGACAACAGTGTATTTCATTATCCAGTCTATCATGTCATGCTCCAGAAAGAAGATTTTAGCTCCAGAACAGCCATCTTTGTGGAGTTTAGCAGTTGCCTTCAGCACAAGCAACAACTGGACGTGGCAACTGTGCTTCATTAGAAGGCAACTGATTAAGAAATGACAGTCACCTTTGCTGAGGGACTAAACACGCAACAAAGGATCACTGTAAGTTGTAGAAAATTTAAATAATTTGAAGACAAAAATATGTATTTATATAAAACTACATATTAATGTGTAATTTGTTAATTACATGCTGAATTCTCCACATTTAATCCATGCATGAGATTTTAAATGAGTTTTTAACTTTTGAGATAGTTTGAGTGACAGTCTTTTCTAATTAAATACTGCTTAACATGGGGAAAAAAGTCTTGTGGTTAATTCATCTTAATTTAAACTAAACTCAGATGAAAAATTTCTACTAATTCAACCTTTCAACTGGATCACAAGCAATAATGTTAAATAAATAACACTTTCTCAATTTAAAAAGTTGAATCCTTGCTTGACACTGGAAAGAAAACCCAAGCACGAGGCAGAGGTTTTGCTATTAGGTCCCCTGACCCAGAAAGTCCCTCCCAGCCCTGCTCAGTGTGTGACACAAGTGGAGCCAAGGCCAGGCAGGGCTGGCACTGAACTGCAGGCTGTGCCAATCCAGACTGAATTCACACAAACCTCCCTGACCTCCTCCATTCTCTCACAACTGCATCAAAAATTAAAACACCTTTTAACAGACCCTTTATCTTCTGGCTTCATCAATTTCATCTTCTTCAAACTTCACCTAAGGACACTTTGTCTTTTTTTCCCAATGAATTTCTTTATTCTCACGTATTTTACTCAAATGTTTCTTGCAGGCGAATTCCCTCTTCAGATAAAGCTGCAATTCTGCTCTGATCTTACAAGAACTCCTGTAAATACCATTTGCCTGGGAGGTTTGCTCTCTCTCCAGCTCTGATTGGTTTCAAAGTACCAAGTTACCCCCTTCTCCTCAGACAGAACACAAAATCAATCACCTTCTCCACTGTTCTCTTTCATTACTGTTCAAATACCTCCTCCCCCAGCTTTCTCAGCAGCACTAACTCCTACAGATGCTGATTGATTTTCTCACACCAGAAATCAAGTATAAAATTTAGATGTTGAGGGAAATTTTACATTAAATAATCAGCAATCCAACAAATACTACAAAATGCTTTGAGTGAGAAGACACAGCATAGATGGGAAAAGCTAATGCATTTTTTCTTCCTAGTTTACCTCGAGTGTAAAGTTTGTCAATCTATTTGCTCAAATCAAACATATTACACTTTATATGTAAACAGTTCAAAAACCTGAAGGAAAAGTGTAAGAGTTTAATTAATACTGAATGGAACTGTGTCCTTCCTGTGCAGTCACCCTCATTCACTTCCAAAAGCTCTGTGCATCCTGCACTTACTATTTGCTTTTGAGGCAGTTTTCCCTAGTGGTGGTGAATAAAATAAAAATTCCTTTAGATCCCAGGTACTCCAACCACAAAGAAACTGTAGAGAAATGTATGAATTATAAGCATTACCTCATTATATCTGTTGCTAGGAATTTTGATGCTGGTTTTTCTGACTTCCATATCAACCACTAAACCTTGGACCACAGGCAGTGTGTACTGGTAATTTCTGAAGTCCTGGTAATTAAAACAAGTTTTTAAGTTAGGCACAACGATCATCATTAACATTGGAGGTTTCACAACTATCCTGGTGACTATTAGTTAACTCATTCAAATAATTGTAATCAGTGACTGAAAGGCAGGGAGGGACAGGGACAGCACAGCCTGTAACCTGTGTAATTGCAGTACACAAACAAAAACCATAATCGTGACTGTAAGTCAGTGTAAGTCATTTCACTCATTTTCTTACATCCAAATTAATTTTCTCCAGCCTTGAATATCATCACTGTACATAACACAACCTGACTCTGTGTTCTGTTACATTACTGGATGGAGATATTAGTTTTTCCAGCAGTGAGATTTAAGTCATGCATCAAGGAGAATTTTCTATATTGAAAATATTTGCAAAGTAGGAAGAGATAATAACTTCCCTTCAGTTGAAGCACTGTGTAATCAGAGAGCTGTGACTGCACACTGTGATGACCCAGCACTTCTGAGGAAGCAATCTGAGCAAATAATGCTCTTATTTCAACATCCAAACATCCTCCGGTGGCCAGGTTTAGGATGTTGATTTGGGTTACAATTCACTGTGGTGATGAAAGCTCACACCCACTATCAGCACAGCAAGTAAATTCATCCAAATCCCCACTATCTCCCCTGGCATCTTCTAAACCTGATGCCAAGTGCAGCAGGAGTTCAGTTCTCCCCGCGCTGATGGAACTCCCACAGACGGAACACGCGAATTCCACGGCAGCACTTACTGCAAGGAGGTTCATGATCGTGTGTCCAGTCTCTCCAAACAAAGGCTTACGGAATCTGACACTAAAAAGTGGGCAGGGATAAACTGGAATAAAACAAAACACAACAGGTCAGATTGTAATTTACATACCAAGATCCCGCAAACCAGACTCAAATGCCACCTCCTCAGCTGAACGTGGGGAGCAGCAACTAAAGAAGAGGCTGGAGAGTCCAGTGTTTAAAAAGCAAAAGGGCAGAAGGATTTAAGGCTATAATGCATCTTCCATGTGTGTCATGGCCCCAGAAACAGGAATAATTATGTGGAAAGCTGACAAGTGCCACCCTGCAGGACTGAATCTGGTGATCTGGACCCTGATGGCAAAGATGGCCTTTCTAAATGCTTTTCTGAGACTACTCCTTCGAAATGGCTTCTTCCTTTTTTTGTACAACCCTCCTGCTGCTCTCCACTACAGCATCATAAGCCTTGCACTTCTGTAGCTGACAGGTGTGACATTCAAGTGATAATCCAGATTATTTCCTTTGCTGTTTTCATTATTTCATAAGAAGGTTGCAACCTCTACAGGGCTATGTCAAAAACAATTAAAAGGCCATTTATGGTATGTCAGCAATGTGAAATACCTGCATTCCTTGGCTGGCTTGGTCATACCTGTAAAACATCTGTGATGCAATTCCGAGGGCAGTGTATGGATCTGGCTGCCTGACGTTATGTTGCAGCAGGAGCCATCACAATGCTTGGATCATGACTCATGCAGTGATACACAGTGCCAGGGCTTCCTAAACACATGTTTGAAGGAAGGTTCCTAAACTATCCTCAGGCAAACAGTCAGTCTGATTTCCCCAAATGCCACACATCTCCACAGCTCCCAGTGTGCTCAGAAGGGGCTGCAAAGTGCTCAGCAGGTTTGAATTAACATCGTGAGGATTTCCTGATGGAAATCAGCTCCAGCCTCTGCACACCGGTGAAGTGTCTGAAAGCACCACAGCCCCCACACAGCGACCAACTCGTGCTCAGTGCCCTGAGGCACCGACAAGGGCTGAATTTCCCATGTCTGTGAACAGCAGCTCAGCTACATCCCAGATGCCCCGAATTCCCTGAGCCCGAGCTGTATGGCTGATCTGCGGATGCTCAGCAGATGTTTTCTGCAAATCCAGCAGCCCAGAGGGACTCCTGAGCTGATCTGATCTGCTGCAGAGCCAGCAGGGCTGCACAAATGGCTGAAATCTGACAGTTCCACCAGAAAACAGGATGGAAGGAAACCCAGGAAACCTGGGACACAAACGCAGCACCTTCCAGGAAGACAGTGAGGAAGTGACCTGCAGTCACAACTGCCCCAGCACATCGGAATGTGCCTAAATCCAAACCACAGCTATGGAAACGATGCAAAGCCCGGCTTCACGATGTGTCAGAGCAGGTACTTCTGTTTGTCACTATGAAAACATTTCTTTCTGTGCTAAAAAGCAGATGTCACATCCAAAATATGAGCATTCTGTTTGTTTTTCTAAACATTGATGGGAATGAATGCACTACTTAAAAAAACCTCATGGGTACACAAAAAACCCTACACATCTTTAACATGAATGTTTCCTTGGACAAGTTTAACCTACAGTCTTCATCCTCAGAAAGCAAATTTTAGGATTTTCTTTTTGCTCTCTGGCAAAGTAGGTATTTTCTGAAAAATTCACACTGTTCCCGAAACTTCAAAAGTTAAAATTACAAATCCCTATAAAGTACATTCTAAAACTTATTTTGTTGAACTGTTCTGGGAAAAAGCTCTGGGGAAAATTAACAACAGATCATTTTCGTGGTAATTCAGATTTATGACATGTGCCAATTAAAACTGCAGATGGGCAAGACATCCAATTTTTGGCCCATCCCGGTGGACAAACTTGCAGAAGTTACTGCAGCTCAGTGCCTGGTACTTACGCCTGTACTCGGCTCCGAGTCTCAGCATCAGCCGGATGGGGAACACCTTAGCCCAGGGAGTCTCCCATTTCTGGATGAGGATGCCAAACAGGTACGGTGGGGTTGGGAGCACCAGGTCCTGCAGGGACTGATACGTTGCTGCAACGTACAAGAAGCCTCCGTGTTCTTTGCTTCCGAGGAAGCTCTGGCTGAAAAAAGAGTGTCCCAGGTTGCCAACAATGTTACCTATGGAAACAAAAAGGTCATTACTTCACTAGTTTGAGAGCTGTATCAAGAATGTCAGGAGTTTTTCAGAAGGGAAACCAAAAAATCCATATTAAACTCACTTTGCTTCCTGAAGCACTTCTGTGTACTAATCACACCTGAAACAACAACACAGACATCCAACCTCTCCTGGGGAGCAGGGAGGGATTTGCCTCAATCTTTCCTGTGATCTGCCTGTTTCATAGAATCATAGAATGGCCTGGGTTGGAAGGAACCTTAAAGCTCATCTCATTCCAAGCCCAACCTTCCACCAGACCAGGTTGCTCCAACCCCATCCAACCCGGCCTCGAACACTCCCAGGGATGTGGCATCCACAGCTCCTCTGGGTAACCTGTGCCAGGGAGAGCACAGGGTATCACAGGGTAGCTCAGGCCGGTATTGCTGCCAAGGAAATGATTCCTGCAACTTCCCCCTGGCACTACAAAAACACCCACAGAAAGCCTGTTTTCAGTATCTCTCAGATACTCAAGGGGTTTCCACTGCAGAAGCTGCTGCTGACTGAACCAAACTTTTCTATTCAGCTGCAATTTAAGGAGGGCTGTGCACCTGGTCAAACAATTAATGCCCACTGGTTGTCCTTCCATTTAGGCAAACCACTGGGGTGCCTGCTCAGACACGTACTGGAGATCTGGGTCATTTCAAGAATTACACAAAAGAGTGTTTATTTCATTAGTACACTTAATGTAAAATGCAACTGAGAGACACAGGGGAGAAGCACCACTAATTTTTATTCACATTTTTACTCTTTGATGCTCCTAATTTCCAAAAATGTTTACACTGGAATGGCTGACTGAGTCTGAATGTTGATTAGGCTATTATAGCATCCAACACAGCATTTAACGTTGAAGCAAAGAACCATGGTGTGATTCCTTTTATCAAATGACAACAACAGCGTGCAAATAATGTACAGAACAGCTGATCACAATTCTCCATAGGAAGATGTGAATATTAATAGTGCTGATTTGCTCTCAAAGAAAAACACGGGTCGTTTCAGAGAGCATGGTGTGCTTGATCACACCACTCCTGAGGAATTGCACGGGACTGAGGTACTCATGCAGACCTCCTGGGCTCCTGCAGCAATCCCAGGCTTTCCCACCTGCAGACTGCTAAGCAGATTTTCTGCTCTTCCCCCCCCACCTCATAATGGAGTATATCTGAACTCAAGGCAGTGATGTGCATGTCTCCAATGTGCACAATCACTGGAAAGTAACTGGAGCCTTTCTCCCTTTTACACACGAGACACACACACAAACAAATCCTCAGTAATACAATCTGTTAGAATAACATAGCTATTCCAGCCCTCCCTCTGGAGATGTGGCCATGCTACTTTGCATCCCTCCAGATGCCCCTGGCGCAATCACCAGTGAGTATTGCTTCCTTCACCTGACCTTGGGCTGTCCAGCTTTAAACAGAGCTACTGCCAGGCCTCTAAACAAAAGGCTCCTTTCATACTCAAACTAACAAATATTCTCAGGGGTTTCCTCGTTATTCAAATTTGAAGGCACCTTAGTGGACTTTTTTTTTCTGTACCCACAAAGTGCTGCACAAACTAAGTTCTCAAGTTCTCTGCTAGAAGGTGACGGGCTTTGGCAGCTCAGACATCCCATAGCAGGGTACAGGTCATTCAGAGCTTGTCACTGTCCTGGAAGCCAACCTCTGTTTTACAGACCCACACAACCCAGAGCTGACAGTATCACCCCAGATCAAACTCCAGAACTCCCAGAGTGGCTACAACTGAGACACTGAGCGGCTCAGCTGAGCATACTTGATGAAAAGTAGCTACTGGTCCACCTAACATGATTAACAGAGCCACATTCAGTGTTGTCAGCTGCTGAGAGTCACTGATCCTGCCCATGCCAAACGCACATCTGTCAGGGGTGCTGTGACATTGTTGCCTGCTCAGTGAATACACCAATTCACCACCTTGGGCATCCTGCTAGTGCAAATCTATGTATCCACTGGTGCTCACAGAAGATTTGCACTTATCTAAAATAGCTGCTGGCACTCATTTGCTTTTGCAGTTCCCACCTACCCTCACTAATCGCCTCTTCTTCATTTCTACTTCCTTTTCCCCTTCCCATCTGTTCCTACCCAAATAGAAGCTACAGGCCTGATAGTAACATTCCTTGGTGAGGTTCTCGGTTCCAACATGACCATAATAATCCTTTCTACCCTTGAAGTGTCTGAGGGATGTGAACTGCCAACCTGAACGGGATTCTGCACCTTTTCTGTGTGGAAGAGGCCAGGCAAAGTGCAGCTGTACAGCCCCATGCAGATCCCAGACGTGTGGCACTGCCCACTGCGATGACAAAGCAATCAGACATTTCCACTCGAGACTGGTGCCAAGTGCTGCAGCAGAAGGGGATGACTCCTTATTTTTTCCGTTTCAGGAGATGGAGCTCCAAAGCTCACACGCCTGGGATGCCTTAATAAGAATTTTTCAGCCAACGGAAACATGAAAAAAACCCTTAGAGTGGAATCTGCAACTCAGCTGTTCAGCCCTTTCCTTCCATAAGCCACAGCACTATAAATGATTCCTTCTGGCACGAGTAGCTTGCACAGTGCAAGCTCCAAGAGGTTACCACTGCTTTAAGAGGGCAAATTACTGGGATTAGGTAGTTGTGCTGCAATTTGTTATTTATAAGAGCATGCAAGAGCCTGGATGTGGACAGCATGGGAAGAATCAAAGTGTTTTCCTACACACTTCTCTTCTCTAGTGCCCTTTTCAATCAGCAAACCCAAGTCAAAAAGCCTCTTTGGGCCCCACAAACATTTCTGCACTGACCAGGGTTTGTCAGCCTTTCCTGCCACATCTCTGAAGGTGGTTCCAAGCCAAGGCCCCCCTGAGAAGCTGCTATTACATTGTCAAACCCAACCCACTGCACCATTACACATTTTAAGCACAGAACTGTGTTTCAGAAGCTTGTAGAGAAAGTGTAGGTGTCAGAAAAAGCTTTCAAAAATAGCTATCCTTCTCAAAAGCATGTAATTTAATTTAAAAAATATCACAACTTCCTTTCTAAAGAGGTAATCTCAGAGTGAGCAGAAAGGTGCCTTTCCTTTTATTAGGTTCCAGCACTTGACATCAGACAACTGACATTATTTAGGAAGTGCTTTAGTGTGCATGATGCATCTAAAGTAGTTCTGCAGGAGGTCAATACTTACTCTCTTCTCAGTTATGCTGGGTTATCCTTGACTTTAAATCCTAAGCATCTCTACAAAGTCCTTTAAAAAAAAATGCTTTTCTCCACTGATGTGATTTCCCTTCAGCTGTGATCCATGCTGGTTTGAATTCTTCACTTAGTTATCTTCCTCTGATGGACAATGTACTTTACATAGTTGTTTGGCAATCCCTTCTGGACTCAGATAAAACAGTCTATACCAGGAAAGGTAGAAGGGAAGAAAAAGAATCCTGCATTTTTTTTATTGTCTTCAACATGTGGTAAAGCCAGGTAGGTGCTTTTACCAAAAATAGTAAGGTTAAATTCCTAATGTATCCTTCTATCTCTTGGTTAATGCCAGGTCACAAAGGTAGTATTGGCATCCAGTCTCAGGGAAGGCTTAGGGAAGTCAGCTCACATCTGTCCAGCCTCATTCCACTGTCACCAGGAACAGCCAGGAACTGCCAAGTACCAACACTGTGCTGGCATCCTGAAAACCCCAAGCATCTCAGTTCTGCAGCAAGAGATCCAAAGCAGTATTTACCTGTGAACAACCCTGCCACATGGATTTTCTTCAAGAGAAGGAACACAAACCCAGTCCCTGTCACACCAAGAGCCACAAAGAGCCACAGAAGAGGCAAGACCGCGACTGTACCTTGACGGCACAACACATCTGTAGTGGATGCCAGCACTGAGAAAAAATCATGTGAAACTCCACATTCAAAGTTCTGACCATGCTGAGTATCTTTTTATTGAAACACATCAGCAAGTAATTTGGAAAGCCCTTACTCCTGTTGGCAAAGGCCATAATGCTTCACTTACTATCAGTGAGTAGCTGCTGCCAGTATCCAAAACTTTTTCAGGCTAGTCTGTGGCAGTCCTCCAAACATGACTCACACACCTTATTTGATGTTTGATTTTGTATCCATCCTTTCACATAACAGTAGCAGGGGTGTATTACTCACTCAGTTAACCTTTTCTCTGTTCAGAACATCTACTTTTTGGGCCTTTTTATAGCTCTGCTCTGCATTAGTTACCACCATATTTAATTAAAACCAGGTTGGGTGAAAAATACATAAACTGTTTCTGGGATAGATCCACCCTCACACAGAATATTCCCAAACCCAGGGTGACCACAAAGCCATTTCATGCAGTTGCCAGATTTACATTTTCACTCCAGAAGTAACAGTAGCATTGATTGTATTCCACCAAAGAGCTGATGCACTGGGGCAGATCTGGCAGCGCTGTATTAACACATCCAACTGCCTCAAAGTACCCATTCAGAGGGACAGAAGTTCTCATTTTTCCATTCACTGTCAGGCTTATAGCCAACAGACAAGGATAATCATGGGATTACTACCACAACAGTACAACTACTACAGCCACAACAGAAATCATTAGCTTCCAATTTCAAAACAAGAGAAGCAACACAGCAGGGAGCTGGATGACAGAGGGGCCAGAGGAAAACTAAAGTGATGAAAAGTGAGCAGCAACTAATACTTGCCTTAACTGACAACTTTAATTTCTTATAATTCACATGCACACAACCTGTAGTGAAAAATGCCATTTTCCCTTCAAAATCTCTGTGTTCTACAGTTAGAAAGTCCTACACCCAGAGCACAGCTTAATGTTGGGGACTTCCCATAACAAAACTAATGAAGGCTCAGGGTGGTGCAGCCTTTTTTTATTTTTAAGAAAATGTTTTAAAAAGAAAATTTTTACTAAAGGGAACAAATAAAAAACACCACAGAATTTATTTAAGTTTCCTGATGACATGACAAATGTAAGCCAAACCATTATGTAATGAAAAATGAAAAGGTGAGGCAGAGAGTTTTAAATAGTCTCTAACTTCTAATAGGAATTCTCATTTGCTCTAAATGTCCATCATTTCATCCTAGGAGAGGTGCAGGACCTCTGGAATGAACAGCTCCATATACAACAGCAGGAAAACTGCTAAACACTTCCAAGGGATTACAGAGAGCAAACTGAAACCCTGTAGCATCCCATCCTGTCTCTCTGCCTGGATAAAGTTAAAAAAAGCCAGAGTTACAAATATGTTGATATTTACTTCTCCCTCTCAAACAACCCATGCCTTGGAAAGAAAAAAGGATTGATATTGGGAGAGCATTCCAAAGTGCTATAGGAGCTCACCCAGGTGCCATGATCTACAAAACCTGGAGGTAATTCTGCTGCAACTGAAGGTATCTACTTATACTTCATGTCTGAAATACAACACAGAGCAAATCCTACCACAAGAAAACACAAAGTGGAATTCTTAAACAGTGACATTTGTGTTCTGATTAAGAACTGTACAATACTAAGCAGCTCTTTGCACCAGTAGAATTGTAGAATATCAAATTACTACCACTACAGTACTAAAAGAAGAATTCCAAATACATTATGTAGGAGTTATAAATTATGTATTTCTGTAGTGTAATTATACAGAACTTCATAGCAATATACACACCAAGCTGGATTTCTATCTGCAATATACATATATATATATATATTTATATACACATGCTTGCAATTTTTCATATCTATCTCTCTCTGAATAACATAATCAGAAGATAAAGAATTGCAAATGAATTGAGGTTTGGAAAGGTAGCTGTTTGCAGTGTACACAAGATCCATTATCACATGTGATAATAATACATTCTGAACCTGGCAACCTCTCTGAACAAGCTGACCTTTGTTGTATCAAGACATTTTAGGAAACAAAGATCTTTTTCATTATTTTATTAAACTACTGGATTCAGTCACTCTAAAGGCATTGCAAATTATAAGCAGAACCCTTTGTAAAGGTATTTTCAGCACATAACCTTAATGTGATCCAATTTCATCTCTGGAAAACTAGCTTATTTTCCAATCAGTGGAACCAAACACTTGCATTTTTCCTTATGCAATGATTTTTGAATTCTAAAGTCTAACAACAGCTAGAAGTGGAAGCCTATTTACTTAGCAAATGTAAAATGTGCAAAGGTTTACATAAAAATCTTGCAATTGAGGTACAAAAATTCAAAATTCAGGGATAATGTCTACAATGCCCTACAATTCCAGGCACACATACACAGATATATTTGTATTACTTTATAATATAAATAGTAACCCCATAATGTGGCAACAGACACAGGTACTGTGGGAATCAAACTTCTGAACTACCTAGTCTGGGGATATTGAACATAGTATCCACGAGAATTCTCAAAACTTTATTCCTGGCTGGAAGATCTTTGGAGCAGCTCCCCAGCTTACCAGCAGCTCATTAATACCTTTGTTTGGTGAGATGACAATAACACTGGGTACTAACAAACAATAAGAACTCATCCCCCTGTTGGCTTCAATCCTTATTCTCTTTTTACACCCTTCTATACAAAACCAGCCGTTTGCTGTGACAGAAATGCACCTGAGCCAGTATGACCCAATCCAAACCATCTTTAACAGCGAGCACTCCCACCTGCTAAGGCATCCCGGTAAAGCTGCACAAAGTGGTTGAAGATATCCTTGGGCAAACACTTCTCATCAGGCAAACACTGCAGGAGGATGACGATCTCCGGCTGCCCCACCGCGTGCATGCCTTTGGTAGTGAAACACCAGCACTTCCTGTTCACATCTGCACAGACAAAACAGGGCTCAGGAGAGTGGAATCTCAAAACATAGCCCCGAATTTCACTGCAGGAAGACAGCTCTTGCAAGAGGCAGTTTTACAGCAAGTATTGTTGTGTTATCGGTCACACAGATAAAATTACATCCTAAATCTGCTACCGTGCAAGAAAAGCACGCCCAGAACAAAGGCAGCTCCATAATTCCCGGTTTACAGCTAAGGAAGAGCCAGAGCATTACAGCTCCCTGTGAGATCTTGGGATTAACAGCACAGAGCAGACTTTTAGCAGTTTCTGTATTCAAATTAAAGGACAGGACTGAAGTGTGAATGAAGGGGCCTGGGAAGAGGCCAGGCTGTTGGCTGTGCATACCACGATCCTGACAGCTACACCGGCTTCCAACAGTGATATCTCTCTTAGGATGGAGAGCTGAATGTCAGGTCTTTTCATGAGACCTCACTGTGCTGTTCTGCTTCACATGAATGTCAGTAAAGACACATGCTCTAAGCTTCACAGTTCATTTGCTGAGAATTAAGTTATTTCAATAAAACCTCTATTATGTATTACATTTTTATACATATGTAAAACACTGTACTGCAATCTAAGAGACGCTGAAAGGCTTGTAAACCTCTTAATTTATTAAGTTATAAAACACCCTGCCCTACCAAGCTGGACAGGAGACATAGATCTCCAAAGCTGGAGGCTCTTTTAGTCTAGTTTATATTTGCTACACAAAATTATCTGCACTGATGTCTAAATCACCTGAAAAGAGCCTTTTGTCATTTAACTTCATATGGCTCAATGTGTACACATTTTCAGAGACTATCCTACCAAATAAAAATGCTGCTGTTCCTACTAATAATATATACAACATTTCCCCTCCCACAGACCAAAATTTACTTAATAATAAAAACTTACAATTTACTATTTTTACCATGGACAGCAAATTAGCATTTAAAACAAATACTAGAGGGTCAGGGCCACCATCCTCCAGCTGCTGCATGACAGAGATCTGAGAAGGTCTCTCTTCTACAGCATAGTCTGTGAAAGAAAAACACACAATGAAATCCTTAACTTACTGGTACAGACTCCACATTATAATCAGACAACCCCAATTCTGATGCTTTTTAGTCTTTTGACCTTTTAAATAAACACTTATTTAAGTATTGCTGGCTTGATTGATTGTTTCCTAGGCTGGTATTTTCAAATGTTAATAGCACTTATGTAACAACCTCTGTACAGCCTTTAGCAAGGTGCAGCTTGTTTCACAAATCAACTATTTTTCAGGATCAACTGAAGGAGAAAATTGAAATCAAATTGGGAAATGTGTCACGGTGTCAACTGAAATCCCAAATGACAAAGAAGTTAAAATTGTTATTTATGGCACAGTATAGCAGAAGGGCATCAGTCCTGGACTACAAACACCAACACATGGCCTATTCCTTTGTCAGGTAGCTCACACTTTCTGTGCATTACCTACGACAAAGGTAACAAAGAGGGGAACACTACATGAAACAGCATTTTTTATAATCATGGAAGGTCTGAATCCAGTGTAAAATGGATCCCAACGTGAAACTCCAAAGATGTCTGTAGTGTGCTCTATGATTAGACTCAGATGATTAGCAAATTAAAATTTTTCATCCCTGTGATTATAATCTACTCAGTGTTAAACTTTAACAAAAAACAGCTGCACTGATGAAAACAGATTTTGAAAGAAATGTATAACCTTCCCAGCTAAAATTATCTAGAAAGAAAGGTAATTTTGCTTTCCAATATGAAAAGTTGTTTTTCTATTTTTAGTAGAGTTAGAATATGGGAAGTAAAATGCTGCTAAGAAAATTCAGTATGTGACAGTATAGGAAACAACAGCAACTAAGTATACAAAATACAATTTATGTGAGGGTGTTTATATGAAAGTTGAAAAGCATATTGCAGTTTCACTCATTTTTTTGTGGAGGAGACTGAACAATCAGGCATCTATATGAACAGCTAACACAGGAGGGAACAGATTGTTTTGAAATTAAATGCTGCTCACATTTTGGTTCTGACACTATTCTGCAATAAAAGGTTACTTCCAGCTTAACATTAGAAATGTACAGTGTCAGCAAAATATTTAATAGGAATAAAAAAACCCCAAGAGATGAAAAAATAAGTTAATTCCAGGAATGTATTAAAGGATGTCATGAATCAGACTGTGGAAAGCAATTTCAGATAAACAAATACACATTTTTTTCATCTTTTAAAAATTAGTTTTTAATTTTCTTAAGCCTCCTCCATTTGGATATTCTGGGAGGGGACATCACAATGACTAAAAGCTTCGCTGTGGGCCAGGATGTGCAATAGTGTTGTTGATGCAGTGCTCAGGGATGCCTCAGACAGAGCTGATGTTCCAACAGCATTTCAGAGAAGGGAACATGAATATTCATAGGACTAATTAAAATCTATCTCTGTGTGAAACATTCCCCACAGTCTGATTAGTGAAGAAATTAGCACATATTTCTGGACTGAAGTTAATTCTTTTTGCTTTGTGTTTTATTTCTTACAGGAATTTCACTGCAAGGTGAGGCTCTTCCTAGAGGCTCACAGGGACCAATGGTGCAAATGAGTGTCCCAAAATTTACCCAGGAGTAAATTAGTGAGAATTTCCTCAAATACTCAGCATATTGCCAGCATCCTATTTTTAAAACAAACACAGTAAGCATTAGGTTAATTGCAACTGGTAAGCATAAAAGCCAGCTGCCAAATGATACCCTCACCTCCTTTTACTCCAGTGGAGATGAGAATTGGAGGAAGCCCATCTTCAGGAATTAGATTCATTGCACTGCCAACAGGACTGCCAACCTGAGTTATATTTCCCGAGAATACAGAGGCATTATCAGTCTACAAGAAGGAAACAACAAGGAAGGACAACATTACAAAAGTAATAATGATAAAACTGGAAGAGCTGGCTGACTAGATTACTACAGATGTAGGTGAAGGAGTCTGTGTCTGCGGGAGAACCAGCAACACCAAGTAATTTGGCTCTTTAACAATAGATGATCGTGTGATGACTCCTGTATGTGAACTACTACTGAAAAGTCTGCTTAGACAGAGACTGCAGCTCCCTTATCTATCACCACACACCTCCATTTCTTCACAAAACCTGTATGTACCTATCAGAATTTTTTGTGGAGTCTCAGTTCCACTCACATGTGGTATGGTGGACTTCACATTGTTATACTATATCTGCACTTGCCTGCATACATCATTTTATGACAAGCATAGCGTTCTTCTGATTCATGCTATGACAATCTTACTGTTTCAAACTCCTTACTGACCATGACACACCTTTCTGAAAACGTGTATTACACAAATGTCCTTCACACACAGGCTGTTTAGCCAAACACTTGGAAGCCACACAGACAACAAACACTGGTCAGTGCTCTGCCCCATAAAACCTCATTTCAGTTCCAAATACACGGTCTTTTAAGCACTCTGCAAACATTAAAATAAGGAGGACACTTGCAGCACAACGAACTAAGACAAGCCTCAGCAGATTTCCTTGCTCATATACTATCAATGGCCAAGGCAAGGAGGTATTTTGAGTGGTGAACAGTGTAAGGCTCTCTTACTTCTGCTGATAAAGAGTTGTTGGCCATGGGCTTTGATGGATCATGTGACACTGCCAAGGTTCCTGTGGAAGTTGTCCCAGCCACTGTCAGTTTTGCTGCATCAGCAACTTCTCCATTGGGTAATATCCCATCAGCAAACCAAACACGCCTTTGCTCTCTAGGCTGAGCCACTGGGGAGAATGTAAGAGAAACAGGATTTGAGATCTCACAGCAACATTAGCTGGAAAATTTTAGTACAGAAATAGAAATGGGGACTTTAAGGGACTTAAGATATCACCTAGTGCATTCCCTACGGTAGCACCACGTATAAGCACAACTGCTGAGACCAATTTACTTGCCCTTAAAGACCTGATGTCTCTGCTGACAGCAGGAATATCACAACTGCCATTAGCTAGAGTATTTGGAATGGATGAAGTGCAGATATTTTCCAAATTCTTGCTACAGGTGAACTGAAAATAAAAAGAAGTCCTCTTACCTTCTGCTCCAGGATGCTTTAGAACTCCCACAGGTACCATGACAGTGGGAGGCGGAGAGCTCAGGGCGCCCGAGGCCTGAGCCTGCTGCAAAGGAGGGATAGTAGAACAGTATTCAGCAGGATTGTTAGGGTTAGGGCTCTGGCTTGAGGCACTCATCATGTTCTCCCAGGCTTGAGCTAAAGCAAACAGAGAACAGGAACCATGAACACAGAGGAAGGTGTCTAACACTCCAAAACACTGGGTTAAGTTCCCAGCTGCAGTCGGTGTGGACCCTGCCACCTTCCCTTCATGTGAAAGCCCAGGAGACTGTAACTGAGGAAAAAAAAACATATCAGGAGAAACAGCACTGCCCCTGTGCAATAAAACCATCAGTTCATAGAGAAATATTTTCTCAAAATTATAACAATACACTTTTACTTGAGTGGTGCTTAGTTCCTCATGCTCCATTTTCTTTCTTCTTCAAAGATTCTACTGAAAACACTCAATGTATACAGAAATATATATGTATATCAAACTGCATGGACAGACACACATTCCTATCAGAAATGTTTCATAACCCACAGAACACTTGAGCACATCTATCTTTTGTACATGATAAAAAGCACCTTGCATTTCTTTTTATACATGGCACATCAGCACAGTTTATCCTTAACTGTAAAAAACCTCCTTATGCTCTTAATTTGGAAGGCTTGACTTGAGCCTTAATTAATTTGACCAAAGAATAACACACAAAACTTCTTTGTCAAAAATATCCATCACAGGGAAATCTCCAAATATCCAAAACAGGGACAGACTGTATCTCCACAGTACTACTTCTTTTTTCACTTGTAAGTAATGTTTGTAGCAGGGTACCAGAAAATTCAGATGTGTGCCTGCACCTTCAACCATATTAGTATGTTATAAGTGAACACATTCTTTGAGTCAGGCATAAATATCGTGCCACCTAAGGTCTCAGAGCATGTACATCTTTGGGTTCCTTGGACTATGAATTGTCAGAAAACCAAGGTGAAAATAAAAAGACCAAAAAAACCCAAACAGAACCCAACAGAACACAAATTCTCCTTCTTCCCCCCATCAACCTGCAAAACCAAGAGTGAAATGCCTGTCAATGGTATTGAAATTCCATTTGAGAAAACAAATTAAACTGAAGCGATTTCTAAACAGCAATTCTGTGTCATTTAGAATAAAAGTCCTGAAAGAAGAAAATGTTAAAATGCACAAAGTTACATCTGTAGGACCGTTTTATTAGAAAAGTCATAGCATAGTAACAGAACTTTTTTAAAGCCTTCTTTAAATCAAGCGAAGTGCCAAGCCAGCATAGGTACCAATTGAAAATAGAGTAACAATAGCACTGGAAACTGATGGAACACAGCCTGGCCATGGAAAAGTGCCAGAAAACACAGAACCCTCCTCCCACACCCAGTGAAACACAAACCAGGTACCGAGCAACCAAATGAAACAAAGAGTTGTTTTTAAAGGGCGATTTCCACCCTGGTTCCAAGACTGGGCAAACGTTAATGTTCACCTGCTGCACTGAGTGGGGCAATACCCCCAAAACCTGTACTGACAAAAAAACTGCAAGGAGCAGGAGGGATTGGAGACCATGAGGCTACAGGTTAACTAACCAGTAACCCAGAGCATCCCCACAAGCCCTGCAGCAGGGACAGAACAGAGGCAGCTGGGCCCAGCCCAGCCGGGCAGGCAGCAGTCCCTGGAATGACCCAGGCAGGGGTGTCACTGCTCCCTGCCATCAATGTGCATCCATCTTTGGCCAGGTGTATTTGTAATTCCCTGTTCTTGTACACCTTGAAGTGTGTTCATTTCTCTGACTCAAAATTTAACATAACATTTTAGCACCCCTTCAACGTCATTACTGGGACTCAGTTTTAATTTCTAGATATTACAACCTACAATTCCCTGTCACCTTACATATCTGGCCTACAGTAAAGAATTATTAATAATTAAAACCTACCACTGCACACTGATTAATTTTTAATATATTTGAAATATTTAATATTTTTGGAATTTTTTTTTTAAATTATTCCTGTTTAATAACAGAAACTGTCTACTAATTTTGGATTTTCATCTCAAGATGAAACACTCAGTTACTTTCAACCAAACCTGCATAACACTGAACTTTTTTGGAGAAAAAATAAAGCTATGAGCTTCTAAGGTTAGTGTTTTAGTCTAGATGTTCAACAAATTAACAGATCTTTCTGAAGGCTGCAGACCAAATAATCCACTATCCAGTAATAAGTAAAGATACTGTCAAAATTACCTTGTCTGAATGCTGACACAAACCAGAATTTTCCTAACTAATTTTTGGTTAAAATTACAGCAGCAATCTTTGGCAAAAGTCTCCAAAGTTTAACTAATCATTTGCAGCAGAGGAGATTCCGTGAAAACTGTTCAGTAATTATCAGGATAGTTTGTTATCCTAATGGCTAAAAGTTTGCATTTAGAGCCTGAATTTGTCTGATTTCTCATTCTACCTATGACATGTTAAGAGTGCACCTGTCAGACCTTCATCTACCACTGAATTAACTTCTGTCAGCAAGTCTCAGTTATCCAATACATATTTATACCTTGAGACCAAGCCACCCATTCACCTTCCCATTAATAAACCCGAGATGAAGTGCCTGGAATTTCTCACGAGGAGACAGGTTATCTCATGATTTAAACACTCACATGGGTCCTCTCTCAACCTCATCCAATTTTTCAGCCTTCTCAATTCAAACCATAAAAACTGAATGCTGACTCTTCCAGCAGCAGCTGTCTCAGTGTCATGGACATAAGTCAACTGGACAGATAATCACCTACCCAAAGGTATCTGCCAGCACAGGAAGGTCTGGAAATTTTCACAGGCCTCAGAGAGAACAACACTGTGTTTGCCCATATTGACACCACAACTCTATGGTGTTAATACAATAAAGGACAACATACAAAATACATTCCAGAGCCCTTTGGTTAAAAACAGAGTCTTTCCTTACTCCAAGCAGAGGTAACAGAACTTTTTGTTTGTTCTACACGTCAACTTCAGACTCTCTCCTGTGTCCCATGTTCACACCAGGCTTTCAGCCACAGCACTGTCCTGGGTTTGACAGACTCTCCAGTAATGTGCCCAAAGCAACAATCCAAACTCAGTTGTCCACATCCGTGGACCCATTTTTAGACCAGACCTCCCAGTCCAGTACCACAGAGTTAAGGAGAAAGAAGAGTAGGATTAATTTGTGGATAAATACTACCTTCCCAATCTCCTACAGTGCATCATCTAGAAGAGGCACAACTGCATTACTCTCCTCTTTGGCATTCCATACCGAAGTATAATAGGTTATCTACTCAGGCAGCAAAGGCCACAGAGTAGGCTTCTGAATTAAGAAAACAAAACAAAAAAAGCCCTAAATCACAGTTTTTAGAATCCTGGTAGAACATTCACAAATAAAAGCTTTCAAACTCACTGTAACCTTACCAGTTTTTGCCTTTTGTCAACCATATTTAGTTTAGAAATCTCCACTCTCCACAGGGATTCCACGCTGGCCTCCCAGGGGCCTTTATGTTTGAGAATACTTACCCATACAAATAAAGTGTTTTGATTTTTTTTTTTTTTTTAAATAGCATCACTGCAGCTCCATACAAAACCAGTGAAGTGCCACATCTGGTATTCTCTTCCCACTTACCATTCATGAGCACTGAGTGGCAGATCACACACACTCTGGCTTCCTTTCGGTCCATGTACAGCAGTTTGCACTTCAGGCTGCAGCAGGCGGCACAAAACACCTGGAACCAAGGGGAAACAACTGAAGTGTGGTGCAAAAACAGGGAGAAACTGATGGATTTGGACAACAGAATATCTGCAAATATATGCAGAATATAGAGGTAAATTATGGGTATTTTCCCACTAAAGCCACAGTGACCAATACTTGCCAACGTGCCTGTGCCACTAATCCTGATGCAGCAGTATTTTGTGGAAAACAGAAATTCACATTGTCCTGAGACTGCACTGGGCTGTTTTTAAAATGTTTGGCGTAAATGACAATGGGTAAAAAATACCCCCTACATTACAGTTCCTCACAGAATTAACTTCAGTCATAGAGCACGAGTACTTTCTAGAATCAAATATACATCAATGCACAAGTTTTCCACATATATAAGACTGCTATGGCACAGGTTAATTCAAACAGATCATTTTTCTTTGCAGCAGCACAATTCATCTCTATTAGCAACTCTAATTGTTTTATCTCTTCATATATAACAAGCTGTTCCTCAGTTGAGACTTTGAACAGTGAAGTATCAAAATGTTTCAAGTGTTCAACATACAAACCAAGACATTTAAGAAAGTTGAATGACAGTATTGCAAGAAAATTTTACTCCATCTATCTAAAAAAAAGCTCATATTGACATGGTTACAAACACTACAACTTCACAACACTGGAGAAAAGTCGGGAACTGCATTTTAGACACACTGGCTGCTCAGGAGGCAGTGGATGCCCCAGGAGGACAATGTGCTGTGGAGATGCAGGTGCAGGGCTGGTGCTTCTCACCTGAACCAGCTCTAATAACTCCTCAGTCTTGGGCAGGGAACAGGCTTGAGGCTTCCTCCAGACAAGCAAAACCACAAAACATGAGCGCGGCTCGTGCACCAAAACACACACTTGCATGCAGAGATAATCCTACAGCAGCAACTGCATTCTTATAATCCTGCAGAACTGACAAGTCAGGTGCCCTAATGATTTCTTATTTGTTTGAAATAATAATATTTTCTTTATTTAAAAAGAAACTATTTCCTCAGGGTTATTGTTCAGGTGACGTGAAGATACTTGATGAACATCCATTTCATGCAGAAAGGTGGTGTCAAACCCAGGAAATCTAGAAACAGAAGCAGTTACCTAACAAATGATTTCACACAGCAAGAGAGAATTTCAAATTTTAATTATAGGTGGGTATTATCTCTGCAATCCACTGTGCATTACTATGATCTGTAATGCTTTCTAAATCAAATCACTCCATCACTTCAGCAACATTATTTCTGTAATACAGACAAGAAACTACATAGAATTCTCATATACAAATATGTGTAAGACTAATTAAATTTCATACAAGTTAAAGATCACACCAAATTACAACTACTTTGCAGCCTGTTATTTGCAGTCTTTTAGTGGAAAATGTTTAAAACAAGCAAATCTAAGTTCTGAGCTCACCATGAGCACTGAAAATCCAATGTGAAGAAGGAGCTCACCCTGTCTAACTACAACCAATTTAAATGTTTCCTACTTATGTCAAGTGAAACATTTCAAAACCAAGATATGAGTAAGTATACACTGGCATTTCCATGCAAAAATAAACCCACCTCTTCACATATGTAAAAACCTTTTTTAAAAAAAAAGCAAATGTACTTTGAAAATCTGATTTCTGCATTTACACCTTAACCCAATTTACAAGCATTCTAGGGAATATTAATAACAACATCACAGCATATTTTAGAGACATTTGACATCGGCAAAACTTCCAGTCAGAAGTTCATTCAGTATTGAACATGGAAAAATCAATGTCTTCAACCATAAACGAAGGACCGACACAAATTAATATCTAATTTAGGACCCTTTATCAAACAACATGTTGTGCATTCAGCAAAGCTCCCAAATGCAATGATCTAAACATTAAAAGAGAAAATAGAAACAGTGACAGGACACCCTCTCCAAGGCTGCACCCTCTGTAAGGCTGCATCAGCCTTTAAGAGCAGTAATGCAGAGAACACAATCCACTGACAAGTCAGACTTGTTATAATCCTCAAGTCATTATCTCAGTATATCATGCTATAAAAAAATAACAGCAGTGTCAAAGCAAAATTTGATGTTACTAGGGTTTTCAGGTTCACTGGGAGTTGTTAAAGCATTAGTTGCTAGGGGAATTGGTGGGTCTTTTTATATTTTAGTGGAAAAATATGGTTTTGGTTGCCGGTAAAAAAGATTGCATACAAGTTTTCTGGTTTTCCTATCAAGGATTATAATTTCATCTGACAACATAAAGTACATAAATATATATAATTTGTATATAAAGTTATATATAAATACATATCATTTATGAATGTGTTCACACACATTCTTCAGGTTCTTAATTCAAAATTTACTGTAAGTGTATTACTTCCTACCAATCGCATGAGGCTCATATCTTCCATTAACTTTGCAATTATTATCCTGAAATTAAAAATCGAGACAGACTTCCCAGGTGCCACTCAACTATTTTTAAATGCAATGTTCATTCCCAAATGAAACAGGTACATTCACCCCTACCATAGCAATTTGCCACAATGCTGAGAAGGCTTTAAAAGAATCTGCTGTGCTAAAGCTTGTGTTCAAAATATTGAGACCTGTGACTTCTCCTAGAAACAAATAATTGAAGAGTTGAAGACAATGCCTCCCCAGCTCCTTAGGGGAGATTCAGACACTTGAGAACAGGTATTTATTTCTCCAGCCACTGCAGCCACATCCATCAGTGCTTGCCTGTCAAAGCCTTTGGTCTCTCTCTGCCCAGAACCCTTACAGGAATGAAGGATGTGAAGCAATTTGCAGTAAGTGCTAAGTACTATTTGACTTACACTGATTCTCAGCATTTATTAAGCAGTGCTTTCTGCCACATCTTTTGGCTGCACTTGTGCAAATTTGGCCCAGACAAACATTAGCTAACCAAGGCTTCTAAAAACAATCCATTCTGAGGATTATTCTAACACTGATACCACTATGTGACTTTTCACAGCTCAGAAACAGAGCAGAGGGACCTTTTTTTTTATCCATTCCCCACATATAATCCAAAACAACACTGGTTGTTCTTATCAAGGTTTGTCAGAATAATGTAAAAAAAAAAAAAAAAAGGAGAGAAAAAAAAGAAAAAAAACCACTCTGCTCTAGCATTGCAGTTTTTATCTATTTTTTATAGATATTTTCATTTTCTGCACATTCATTTGTGCAATCCAGGGCTTCATTACAGTCATTACAAAGAAGCAATTAAATCCAAGCAATGAACTTGTTTAAAACACAAAAATAATTAGAAAACATTACTGTAAATGAAAATTGAAGTGATATTTGTTAAACTCAAAAAAACCAAATCCAGAAGAACGACCTAAATAACTGACAGTATAAGTTAATATATCAAAGCTAAAATGATGGACATTCTGCCTTACAGATTCTCCTTAACTGCAACGAGAAGAAGAATGAGGCCTCTACACAAAAGGCAGACATGTGCTTTATATGATGTTTATTGATCACCTGTGGTGACTGGTTCCACATCAGGACTTCACTGCAACCAACCTGCAACAGGATGGGCAGAAGCACCTGGAAGTCCTGGACCAGTGCATAAAGAAAGTCTGCTTAGGTTTTAAAAGTGTCCTGGGAAAGACTGTTCAGCATGTCTCAAAATCAAATTTGAAGAAAACCTGCTGGTGTTGCAGTGAGAGATGGAACGCTGTGCATTTTGATCACACAGGGACAGAAGGGACACATACATATTCCATTACAGAGGAGCAAGCCTGGGGTTTCTGCTTCCAGAAACAGCTGGCATGAGGATTTGAGCTTTCCTCATAGATGTGCTTATTTGAGGTCCTTTATTCACATCATTCTGCTTTCCTGCACTCTTCTGGTAGCAAAAATTATCACCCAGAGCAATCAGGAGGTCTTTCAATCAACTTCAGAAACCTTTGAGTAAGGCCTAAATGAACCAAAGCTATCTTTACTCTAGTTCTTAGTTTTAGTATTTCTTTTTAAAATACTAATTAATACCTACTTGACAAGAGTGTTAGTTTACTGCTTTTGAATCATCATTTTTCCCCTAACTTCTTACTTATGCCACTGACATGTATTTCAGTAAAAAGATATTTGGAAATACTTTACAAGTTAATCATTCACCATAAACTCATCACATAAGAATTTGTGTTTACATAGATGGCACACAGATAAAAGTTTTAAAACCCCTCGATACTAAAATATTTCTTACACAACAAAAGGTGATACAGAAATTATGTTTTAGTTGTCTTAATTACAAAATTTCTCACCATGTGCACACATATCTGGTTACAGATCATTTACTGTTTTTTTTCCAGGAGTGAATGTATGTTTCAAAACATGTAAATATTATTTTAAGAAGTGTAAGCAATATGAGAAAAGTTAGGAAAGAAGACTGAAAAGAATGAAGTTGATCAGCCATTCCAGCAGGAATGCCTGCAATTCAACAGCACACTTTTAGTCCAAAGCAGGATGTTTCAGTATCTTTAATGGGGTTATTGATGCAGTAATTTCTGTAAACTAGTTTCCTGCACTTTGCCATTTTATAAGAGTTCAACATAAACCCAATGATGATGATCATTGCAACCAATACACTGCTCATACAGGCTAATAACAATCAGTTATTCTTTATTAGAACTCTAAATAGATCAGAGCTTAGAAACTCTTTTTTTCCCTTCACTCAAACATGGATTTTTAGGAAGAGATGCCACAAGTAACTATAGCCAGTGGCTTAGAAAGCCCTCTGATCTGATGTTGTGCAGTATCAGGAAAAAAAACCAACAGTGTTTTGAGCTACTCACAAAATCTGAACTTACCTTCCCACAAGCTCTGCAATGGTGCCTTCTTTTGGTGAATGTAAATCTGGCCTCACATTTCATACAGTTTGGTGCTTGAGAATCTGGAACCCACACTGGAGCCACCTCACCCAAAGTCGTAAAAGGCTTTCTGGCTGGAGCTCCAAACTGACCAGCTCTGAGATCATTATCTGGACTATCTGGGGCTACTGCAAGGCACGAACTATTAGAGACTCCAGATTCATACTCATCCAAATGTTCCCCATTAGTACCAGTACCAGAGGCATTTGAAGATGTTTCACCAGGAAACGTGTCTGCTGTATCCCCTAACTGTGTCTTACCAAAGACATTTTTGTTTTTACTATTACCTCCACAATTTGGGGGAATAAGATCATTTTGTAAGTGGTCCGACAATGGCTTCGGAATCTGCAGTTTCAGATTTGTAGGCTGTTTAGGTCTTGCACCACCAAAAGGAACACTGATATATTGCAGATTAGTCACTGGTTTTGGTGAAGTTTGCCCTTGCATGGATGAAACCTGACTGCAAAGATTATGTAAATAATTTTTCTTTATGTGGTCACCAGTGCTGTTTAAAATAAGACCACTCCCTTCTGTGGTCTCATTTCCCCTCTGTTCATAAACATTAGTGTAACATTCTGACTTGCTCTCCTCAATCTCCTTTTCCTCTGTTACCGAGTCTTCCTTGGAGGGTAAAGTCTTTGGAACATGAGCAACAACTGGGTTCTGCATTCCATAGGAATCACAACCATTAGACAGAGAGCTTGCTGCTGATGTAGCCATCACATCAGAGAGACTGGGCCCTTCAAGCTCGTCTATACCAGTCCCCTTTAAGTCTATGCCTGCCTCCATCGCCCCATCTCCACCTTCTTTGCTATTACCACATGCATCATCAGGCTGTTTGGTCTGCAAAGGTCTTTCATTCTCTCCTAGAGTTTGCTTATTGTTCATCTCATTCAACTTTGTCAGTTCCCAATTAGTCATCTCCTGAGATTCAGGGTAACATTCTGCCGTGCCGAGCAATTCCGTTGTGCCGAGGTTTTTATCACATTCAATGACTTCGCTTTCAGTGGCACCAACATCCTCAGGGCCAAACTGCTCTGCAACACATTCCTTGTGATTGCCACTTCCAGCCACATTAGGCTGACAGGTTTCAGCGAGCCCAGACAGGCGAGACTGTAGCTGCTGGGTTGTTTCCTGTTCTACAATTAAGCTTCCATTACTGGAACCAGGAGAAGAGTTTTTAGCTTCTAGATCCGTTCTCTGAGGAATGGCTTTACTAGTAAAATTTTCAACTGATACACAGTTTTCTTGCATTTTAACAGTACCATCAACTGGCCTCTGTAAGAGAGTCACTGCATTGATCCCTGCAGTTGTAGCTTCTGAAAACAGTGAATCCTTACTCATATTAAAATCATCCTTTAATCGAGAGGAGGGGCATGCGATGCTCAGGCTTTCAGATGAAGCATTAACCAAAGGACTTGCAGAGTCATCTTCAGTGCATGGCCTGTTTACTTGCTTTTCAGTATCTGTATCCTTTTCCATGGATCCATTTACAGTAACACTCAACTGGTCACTCTGTCGGTTCTCATTATCCAGTGTAAAGCCAATAGTGTCCATTAGGGACTCACTGTTGTAATTTTCACAATCCAGCAAATCTCCACTTTGTAGTGTTCTGTCACAGTTGTGCATGACTGCCACCACTAGCACATTTTTCTCCTCTGGCAAGCAAGCTGTATTCCCACATTTCTTTTCCCCTGTTTCCACAGTGTGACACTGATCATCACGATTACTGTTTCTTTTAATCAACTGATCGTCTGCTGCTGCCTGATCATCAATCCACATGGCTGGGGTCTCTGGGCTTATGCCAAAATCCTTCCCATTAGCACAGTGGTCCCCTCCTCCTGTTGGTGTAGTCGCTGAATGGGACAAGGAGAAAGCCTTTACTCTCTGCTGACATTCACTAGGAGTTGTAGCTTCATTCACATTGGCCACGGTTGGGTTGAACGACAGGCGGCGAGAAGGCGGATCTAGGATCTGATTCCACTTTGCACCCAGCACGGTAGGTGAGACAGCGGCATCTGGAAAAGGGTTGCAATAAGAGAACTTACTGTGCTGCTGAAGCTACAGGTTCTGTTAATTCTGTTGCATTAGAATGCCCCAAATATAAATGCAGAGATGTCAAAATACGGGCACAATAATAAAACGCGTCTGCCATAACCAACATTTTTGGATCAACCATTAGCAGTGTAATTGCATAATGTTTCCGGAACTCAGGAATTTAGAGCTACATCAATTAGTATCAGGTTGAATTTGCAACTTTAAAGTACTGATTAATGTACTTTAGACAACTAGAAGTGCCTAGAAAGACTCTCACCCCCATAAAATGTTCAACTTCCTTGACAGCACAGAATTAGCAATTAGACTAAGCAAAAAATTTAATCCTTCAAGGATAACTTTCATTATATGATTTATGTGCTCTAATAAAACACTTCTGCAAAAGAAGCTTAAAATAAGTTTTGCCTGATTTGTTTAAAATAAATGATTTAAATATTGCTACTGAGATTCAGCTTCACAAAACCTTTCTTTAAAAGTGTACAGAGCATTTGCTATTAAAAGAGTGAGAGATTTTACAAAAGTAAACAAGATTAATGGAAACAGAAGAGAATACTAAGAAACACTGAAGGCATACCATGCAAAATTAACAGATGTTTTTTGCAAGTTCTGAGATTAATTTGCAACTCAAAACCAAAAAGAGTGTCACAGATCTCTGCCTCTTCAATACTGCTCTCTGTAGAATACATCTGATGTGCATCTACAATCTTGTTCAAAATGACTCACCTTCATTTTGCTCAAATTCATCTAAAACCTTATCGAGGTTATATGCCTCTGCTTGGAAATAGTTCTCCATTTGTCAGGGAACGACCACCAGATCCTTGTCTGAACCTGCCAGAGAACAAATTACAATCAGATACTTAACCTTCAGTCAAGCAGTGTTCCACTACCCAGTGTCCTGATTTAAGGGGAAAAGTCCTTTGGAAATCAAATTTTACATACATTACATACATAAATCAAAAGTATTTTCCAGGAATAAAAATTATTTGTGTGCTTAAACTTGCTTGATTCAGATTAACAACCTCCCCAAACTTGCTCTGGATTTTATTACCTCCAGTCTCTCACATTAATGTGTCTGGCCATCAGAATCACCATAATGGTAAGAGCAAAACTGCTCTGACACCAGTCAGAAAAAACCAGTCTAGAGAACCAGAAAGGCCAACTAACAATCTGAAGACCTGACTTTCAGTTCTGTGCTACCACCAGTTAGCTCATGTGGCTTTGAACAAGTAGTTTAAACTCCCTGTGCTTCTGATTTTTTAATGTATACTAGCCTAGCAGTATTCTGTGTCACTCCTCAATTCCCAGAGATGCTTCAAAGATTCATAGTTGTAAAAGTTGGTAAGGGACTTAATGGGTGTTACTTGAATTGTGCTGGCTCTTAAAATGTCTGCTTTAATAATCCTTGTTTCCCTGAAAGGCAGGCACTGGAAATCTAGAAAAATGCACACAAGTAAATAGTGTCATCAAAACATCATGCTCTCAGGCTACAGAGGAAGACGACAAGGGAGAAATGAAAAAAAAAAAACAAAACAAAATCAAAAACTCAACCCTAAATCATTACATAACTTTCTATCTTCACACAATAAATAACATTTTGCCCTAGCAGTAGGAATAGGGACTTCTTTCTTCCAAAGACTTGTAACAAGACAACATCCAGATTCAGTTTTTCCAAACATTCACTACCAGCAAAGACATTTTCCCTGGGAAATGTGTGCCATAACCTATATACCACAGAGAGACCTTGATTTGATCTGTTCTCTGAACATCACCCAAAACAGCCTTATTCTCTTCAGAGCTGGCTTTCACTGTTGTGAAATAAGGCAGTGGAGGGGGAGAGGGTGAGAACCTTGTTTTGCAGTATGGAGCAGTGTTAGACCAGACAGCTTAATTAAAAACCTGCTCTCTTACAGCACAGATACAACAGACACAACAAACACAGCAGAGAAGTTTCCAGTCTAAAACAATACTTTACCATCTCCACCAGAATACTTGGATTGAGGAAAACATCAACCACCTGTATTTGCATTACTACAGCACTGAATGTGGTTTTGTATTTGTTATGGGCAACAGCTATAATTAGGTTACTGGTACAAAGTTGTGCACCAAAATATCACAAAATGCAGACTTCAAGTTTTTATGGTTGACTTCAAATTTGATAGATGGTTGTTTCAAAGGGTGATCATGATACAACATAAATATATTGCTTTTTAATATAATCAGACTAAATCATGTTATAATCAGATTAAATCACATTTTAAAGATATATACAAGAGTTAATTTTAAAGTAAACCAGTAACTTAAAAGTTGCAAAAAAGCATCAACAGAAACAAGACTATTTTGCAAAAAAAATTCAGAGATAAACTAGATTTCTCAGCTTACAAACTCCCAGATTTGTCCTCTGATCTGGGATTTTAGATAACTCCTGCAGAGAAAATAGATGCATGCCCATATAATTTACATGATGCACAGGTTATAACACAAGCAATGGAAAAGCTGGGCACCTTGATCACAGGCTGCATTTCAGAAGTCTCAAAAAGACTGTTTTGTACAAAATACCATATAATTTCACATCAATTTATAACGTATTTCATTTACATTATAATAACATTCCTGCCTAGCAAACAATTGATGAAGACATGAATAATTATTCCTAGGCAATGTCCTACCACTGAGGTCAGTGATGTGAAGAGTATTTGTCAGTGAAGCACTGCAGGATTGAAAAACGTCACACAAAATTTTTGTGTTCGTGAGTTCCAGCTGAACAGAGAAAAGACCTTTTATATCACCATTGTTATTTCACTTACTGATGTACCAGGATATATGGAGAACCTTTTATTTTTAAACTCACAGTCACTAAGCTGACAGCCACACTAAATGAGATCTCATTGTCTGCACAAGGAGGTATTGCTCAGAAAAGGTCAGCTGCAAATCTTCAGGTCTAACATCTAAAATTATTATCATTACATTAAAGAACACAACAATCCCAGAAGCTTTTCTAGAAATTTCTGTCCAAGGGCAAAACACACTGCCAAAGCCACAGAAGTCCTTAATGCCCTCTGTCTGACAGAAAAGGAGGACAAGTCCTTGTGTTCGAACAGATCCCAGCGACGTTTCCTGATTATACATTGTCAGCAACTCATTTTTTTGCCAGTTGAAGATCTAATGCTTCAGCTCTCCACAGCCAGCAACTCAAGATCAAAACACAAAATAAAATGCTCTAACACAGCATGCTGTAATAATTAGGTAGCTGTTTTCCCTGTGCTTTATAATTTAATTTTATTTTTAATATTTTTGCGAAATACCTAACATAAAGAAAAAGAAGCATATTCCTTTACAGGTCTTTTGAAACTTTTGACTGCAACCCACAGGTGCCACTATAAAGACTCCTGGAATTATTCTAGTCCCAAAGTTCCTCTTAGTACAAAGGTTGAAATGACATTTTTAAAAGATCCTTAATAGTTGTATAAGTTGTACTCTGCAGTATTGCTCATCTATTCTAAGTCATAGCATGGAGAGAAGCTCAGGAGCAAACACACAACTCAAAGGGAGAATAAAACTGAGAGTAAATCAGGAAGAAATTTCAGTGGCAACTGTAGCTGCAAGCTGCCAAAAAGGAGACACTTCCTAAGTTAGTATATATTGGGATGAACAACATGAAGGAGAGGATATTGTGCCAGTGCAAGGAGAAGGAGACATAAACTACCAATGAGTGAAAAGCATAAGATGGTTTTTCAAAAATACAGTCCTCCATGCAAAGATTTGGCAGAACAGACTAACTACAGGCAAAAAAACCCATTAAATATTAAAGTTATATATTTTATTTTAACTGTGTGTACAAAAAAAGATTAATACAATGGTACCATCCACTGGTATAGTCAGTTCAGAACCCAAGACCACTTGTTACCCATTGCAGAATTATCTTCTGTCTTCCAGGGCAAAAAGCAGATTAAAACATGCAGCCTGTCAGATCAGATTATTTTCAAGCTCCTGTTGGATCACAGATCATGCATAATTCAGAAACTCTGTGTTTTACTTATCAATTTCTTCATACAACAGCATGGGCTTATCACCACCTTCTTTCCTAAAACTTAAGTATTTATGTTTTATGAAGTTTACATGCTCTGCTGTCCCCTGATGTCTAAGTACAAAGGTGCATGTCCCAGAATGTCTGTGTCATATGTACCCAGAATCACCACCCTCATCACCACTGCACTCAGACATAAAGCAAACTTTAGCTGAATAGTGGGGAGGGAAGGAGACAGAAATAAAGGACAGAAAAACCTTCCTTAAAATTAGATGCTTTTCTGAACAGGCTTGACCTTAGAGACTGCCTCAGATATCCCACATGCCAGCTCCTTCTTGAGGAATGAGCTGTACCAAGAGACTGGCCTTGTGTTGCACCTGCAAAGCAGCAAGAATCAGATTTGTTTTGGTCTCTGTGATAAGGAATTATGTAACCCACGATGTTCCACACTGCACATCCTAAACTACCCGCAGGATTTTTTCACCACAGGAACCGACAGCCCTAAGTCTTTCAAATTGTCTTCAACAGTGGATGACCAGCACACAATTACATTAAAACTTTATAATAAAAAATGCACCAAAGGAAATAATATCAACATACAACTACGAGCCTCACAGCAAAGGCCTAAAAATCAGAGAGTATGTACAGAAGCAGAATAAGATCTCAGGATTTTCTATCATGCTGTCCTGTGGAGCCTACTCTTGCAATATGAAACTGTGAACCTACATGTTTCAGTAATCTCTTACTAAACAAAATGTTCAAATAGTTTATTACAGTCCTCAACAACAGTATACATGAAAAGCTCCTAAGATGGAAGTCACAAGGGATATGATCAAACGGAAACCAAACATTGCTTTTTCTTCCTGATAAAAATCAGATAGCCAGAAAATGTCATTTTCCCACAGCATGACCACGTGGAACTACAGATCAACTGGGCAAACTAATTTATTAGGTCTGGTACTCCTAAAGACTTCCTTCAATCCCAAGAAACAATAGTCAAGTCCAAACATTGTTCCAGCTCCCTTTGGTGATCTGTGTATTACCTGCCCTTGCAGGGAAGCAGCCAAGCACCTTTGCTGTGAAGAACACTTTGTTCAGAGTCCAGGAATAGCTGTATTTTTAACTGATGAGATCTGTCTACAGCACAGGCTGAGCAAGAAGACTTTGCCCACCTCCCCCCCTCCCAAACAGAAGAAGACACAATCTTTGCACTAAAACAAGGCAATTACTCTCAGTAAAAAACAAAATAACAAAATGTTAAAAATACTCCATCATTGTCTATATGAGATACATCCACACATAAATTCTATGTATATAAACATATATCCATAAGAATACAATAACCCCCTGTGTATTTCAGGTACATAATGAAGCATTATATTCTAAAGCAGAACTTGCCTCTTACCTTTTTCTCTTACACATATGTTAGGAAATGAATGCCCCCCTGCCTCCTCATGGTGACTGCAGCACAACCAGCCAGCTCTGCTGAATTGGGGTGTTCTACTTGATCCTAGAAAGAAAATACAAATGTGTATTTTATGATTGGCAATTCCACCACAAACCATGCTTTTTTCAACACATGACTGCAGTCAGCACAGGCACATTTGCCAAATGCTGCAAGTTTCCAAGGATCTGGATTAGGTTTGCAGCTTTAAATTCAGGGATCTGTGCACTATGCCACTATTGCTCTCCAATAGTCTGGTGAAAAATGTTGCTAATAAACCCCACATTGCTGCCTACCTACTATTATTCTTCACTTAACTGTAAATCCTCAGAGTAAGGCAGCAACTCCAACTGTCCTTGCATTCCTGATGACCTTGACTGTAACAATTTATAAACCAGACTCTGAAATTAATTATATTACACTACAATAGGCCTTCCAAAAATAAAGAGCTAGTAGCTTTGATACTCAACAAAAATTCACAGCCCTCTGAATTCTGTAAACTGTATTCATCAGCTTCCCACTGATTTTGTTAGAGCTAAACAACTGGTTTTTGTCTTCAAATTATTTCCCCTACAATCTTAGGCTCCCTTCATTTCCTAAAGGCTTCTTCTCACAAAAAATACAACAGCATCAACATTCAGTAGCAGGGAAGACCAAAAAAAAGGTCTTCAGAAGAAACTGTTTTGCTCTCCTAACTACAGCATTTCTGTAGGTCAGGTGCTCATTTTCACAGGCTGCATCTTAACAGTCAGCATAGCTCAAAAATCCCACACAGCCACGGGCAGAGAAAACAGACTGAGCTTATAACAAAAAGTGCAACAAGGAGTAAGATAAGTTAAATTCATGTGTTAAGGTTTGCTGGTGCTGGCATTTTGACCTGTTAGGTAGTTGAAATATTTATTAGTGCTCTGATGAAGCTGCAGCACGTTAGAAAAAAATCTTAAACCTCCAGCAAAATGAACAGAATTAAAAATAAAAAAAAAATCAGTTCTCCATGTATGAAAGCAATATTGAATGTTACACTACAATTTTCCCAGGGTTGTTTATTATTCTTTTCAGAAATAAGCTACAGTAATAATTCCAGGAAACTAATGAACTGAACAGTAACACTCTGAGTAGTACTGTTTCCAAACTCAGAATCCCACAGCTTTGGATGCCAAGAGAACTCTTCCTGTATACAATTTCTGATGCTATATATATACTTCCACCTCTATAAACTAAGATAAATTTTGGATATTTGAGAAATAGTAGATATTATCTTATTACAATGTTCTTCTACAGGCTTCCTATGCATGCAAAAATGGAGTGAAGGAAATTTAATTCCACTGAAAGGCTTCAGAGTAAGTTTTTTCAAGGCCTGTCATGTAGTGTGGCAGTGGGGAAGGTTCTCTGTACCACCACCATGGCCTCTCCTCTCGTGGAGGAAAATGATTCAGTTTGCATGACCCCTTTGAAAAGACAGATCAATTAATGACAATTCTGCCTGGGATTTATGACAAGGCCTGTCAGCTGCGTCCCGAACACTGGACACATTTCACACGAACCAGTCACACATTAACCACAAAGTTCAACCTCCCCCGATCAGAAACGGATCAGACCCGGCAACCCCCAGCTGAACCTGTGCTGACACCAGTGCCCTGAGCCACCAAGCCTTCTAGGCAGTGATACTCAGGGCAACAGTGCAGCTTTATTATTCATTGTTTTCATCCTGCTCCGCTCTCCTTGTTCCATTCTTCTCAGGTAATGACTTTTTTGTCCGTAACCATTCTGCACAGAAGAACACAGATCTAATCAATGGCTCCCAGTCTCCAAAGCAAGCTTGGAAGAGCTATTACCTGGAGGTCCTGGAGCTTTTTGTTTACAGTTCAACATTTACTCTCAGTAGCCATTTTCCCTTCCAAAGATCAATGCAAAAATCAAAGCAAGCTTACAGATATGAATGTAATATGTTTAAACAAAAAGCAATTAAAAAAAAAAAAGTAAATTATAACGTATGGGTTTCATGAAAAAGCAAAACAAGTTGGCAACAGACACAAACTATTTTTTCAGTAAGAATTTAATGTAAGAGAAGTATATTTAAATAAAAACCTGGCACAAAAAGAATAACTACAAATGAGAGTCAAGAATACTCACAACAACATATAACCTCAGGATTATTAGGTTTTTCACGAATCTCACACACACTGCTAAAAAAGGGGTTCCATCGCACCTGAAAAAAAATACACACATTTCCACCTAAAATTTATGGGCCCACTGAGACATCATTGCAAAGGGAGGAGGCCCAGTATCTCTGCTGGCCCAGTTTGCTGCTTTGAGCAGTTGAGTGTCTTATCTATTCTGCTTGTGGTTGCTGAACATCTCTGTCTCCTGCCCTACAGTGGCATCACTCAGGTGCTGCTCTGGTTATACCCTCCATGTCTGATTTCCCTCAGGAACTCCAAGAAGGCAACTACCAATTACTGCAAAAGCAAAACAGAAATTGAAGAGAAATTTGACAAGCTGAGACGTGCACAGAATAAAAAAGTGATGAAGAAGAGAAGCAAAGAACTCTGAGAGTATAAAATTAGAAATATCTTCCACAAAAAAAGGAATGTAAAAAATGTTTACAACATTAAATGGAAGTAATCTGAAGTAGCACAAATTGGAATAGTTTATAATAAATGGAAAGAGACTGAAAAAGAAGCAATTCTGATACTATGTTAAAATATATAATGCAGAAAATGCTCAAAGCTTGAAGAGATGCTAAAAAATGCTTCCATCTACTGGCAAAGATCCAACTCCTAACTACACCAGAGATCCTCTATAACGTGCTACCGGGGAGAAGATGTCTTTGAGTAGGCAGGGAGACATTTGCAGCCATTTTAAGGCACTTTATTACGGTTAGATTAGTTGAACTAGGCATTATCTCTAACGCAAACCCACATTTCAATGCCGATATCTTTACTTCATCCCTTGTCTACACCCTGAAATATCAGATGGGAGATTCAGAGACTCCGGACATGGACGTGCTCAGGGCCCAACTCTGCAGGAATACAAACTGCAATAAGAAATCCCATAGCAAAGGGTTCCATCAACAGGAAATCAGAGTCCTTAAACAAGAGGGGAAACAGGACACACATCAGTTATACAACATAAATCACTTTATCTGATCAATTACTCTGGAAGCTACATCTTCACAAGTGGAAAAGTTGGGGGTTCTTCACTCAAGTGATGTAATGCTTGCAATAATGGCAATTTACCACACCCCCAACAATATTGTCCCAAAATGTGGAGCTCTTTCTACCTAGTGTGTGCCAAAACAAAGGTTATTAAGCGTTATAGAGTGTTATAAAGAGTTTGTGACACAGCAGTACCAATATCTGTCACACACATGAAAATGCCTGCAATGGTAAGGACTTCAGATTAGGCCCCAAATGAAACATTTCAAAATGCAGTGTTCTATTAATAATCAAAGCAGCAGTCATGCAATGCAACCAGAGAAGAGAATGATAGTTTTCAAAATTCTAATTTATTAAAGGATACTCAGCAAATGACAACAGAATTTTTTAAAAATACGTGGTCTAAACCACAGCTCAGGATTAGAAAATCCCATCAAAACTCACTACAAACCCATTTCATAAGAAACACTAACAGCAGCAGCAAGAGATAAAATGTAACAAATATAAACAAGATACGATTGTTGCTAATCCTTTCCCTGCACCAAAAGCTCCAGATGACCAAGTATCCTTCAGCTTTACTTCCCATAATTTGCTGATGTTCCTACTACCCAATGTAAATGCACCAAAGAGCAGACTGGGGCATGACAGGCTATTTCTGTGTAATACAACACTTTGTACCAGCTCACGACCCATGAATGCTGACAAAGATAAACTATTTCAATGTTGCATTGAATTGTCTTTTTTTCCAATCAACTGAGCAAACAGAGCTGGACAATGCCTAAAGCAGAACAGTCTCTCTAACGATTTCACTGATATTTACATCTTGTGCCTTGACTTTTCCCCACGCCATTTTAAAGCCATTATTTCACTTTTGTCTCTAGCCAAGTTTCCATAAGGAGACATTCACACACCCTGAGCAGCAGTAAGGCCCTCAAAAGAGCAGCAACTTCAAGGAGGTGCTGCAGGAGACATCGCAGTCAAAAGTAACAGGGGGACACAAAAACTCCAGCAGCATCCTCAACCTTTGTGCTCCAGAAAGTAAGAGCAGCCCAACTGGAAAGGACACCTGCTTTACAGCACTTTACAGTAGAAAATAAATTCCATTTTCTACCCTTTTTACTGTTTCAAGGAGAAACCAATTGATTTGTTTTCTTGACACAACCCCAGCCCTGCCAAGTAGCCTCAGCTGGGCCCTGAGCACCTGGAGACAGGAACCAAGTCCTGCTTATGTAACTGCTTGGGACAGCCTGGAACAGGATCCATCCCTGCTCTTGGGAAGAACAAACAGATAGGTTTACACTGCAATTCTGCCTTCCACGCAAGTTTTTCCAGAGGAATACAGTTGGAAAAAAAATGAGAAAATTCTTTCCTGAGCTTACTCATATGCTCACAGAGGTCACTTCAAAATTTAGTTTATATATCTAAAGTTTCATAACACTTTGCTTCATACAACTCCCAAGTTTAAAATACTGTAAACCACAAAAACCTAATGCATTAAACATAAATTTAATATGAAATCATGTTTCTTAATTTGTGCATGGATTCCATGTAATATCATCAATGTAACAACGTACATTTTTAAAAAACATCAATCCATTTAACATACTGATCTGAAGCTGTTACTTCCTTTTTTTCAAATACAAATGAAACATACAGAATAAGTAGGTTTATGGGGTGAATTTTTATGTTTCTATATTTGAGAAACAAGAGCTTGACTATAGTGTTTAACAGATTTGAAGAATAAAATTATTTAAAGCCACATGCAATGTATCTCAGAGTGGATCAATCCTGTACTCTAATACTTTGTGAATTTTTCTTCTTTCTAATGTAGGGTAGAAACAAGAATGAAACCCAAATAGACTCAACATTATTTCAGATGTTCCTTAGATTTGTGCAATAAGGTCCCCTAGAATCAGTAATTAAAAGCCTCCCACTGCCAAGGATCTGGTCTTTTTATAAAGGGGCCGATACCTGTGGGTGCTGTGAACAAAATCTCTATCTGATAATAAAACCAGAACTGCCAACACAACCAGAATGGGACAGATGAGAAGGACAATGGGCAAAAAGGGAAACTGCTTTGCTACCATTTACCAGCCCATCAATTCCAGTTGTACCCACTGGGGAGAGAAGCTGCCAGAAGTGACACAATTTATGCCCTCAGCTGCTCTTTAGAGAAAGGACAAGCTGAACAGAAAAACTCTCTGGAAGTCCACAGTCCCTTTCTACTGAAGAGCATCAGTCAGCTACTAAAGCCACCTTTATCAGCACACTGCAGTTTCCAACAGCACAGTGGTCATTTCTGCTCATCTGACAACAGAGTTCTAAAATCTTACACACATTTTAAAGAAATATCGTAATTATAGACAGTAAACAGTTACTATTCCTCAAATCCTACATTATGTAGAGCTGGATTACCACGCATCCCTGAAAATAAGTTTTCAGAGATCTATGGGGTTTTGTCTCATATTCCCTTCAACCTGAAATTATCTGAAAGTAAGTAACTTTTAATTGCCACTTTGTGTTGACCCTTCTATTCATACTCCACCAAGCACATTATAAAACATCGTTGTCAGTGTAGCAAAGTTCACTCCCAGGTTTGTGATCATGATCTCACATCACCGCTGATGTTCACAGTGTCTCAAATCATCTGTAACTTGTAACTCACTCCATACAACTCAATAATCCATGGCAACACTGTGTACTGAAACTGCTACTTCTGAGCATCATTCCCATCTCTGCTGAGGTCCATTAACACGCTTTTACCAGTGCTGAAGGGACTGAGCACTAACCAACAGAAACGGTGAGTAACTTGCATTTAGGTTCACTGCAAAGCCTTTTTCTTTCCCCTGATATATTGTACCACTAGAGCAATCAGGACATTTACCTGAAATTTATGTTAGACTCAAGGAAGTTTCAGCTATAATACTAAGTGCCCATAATTCTGTATCATTGCTGGCAGTCACAGGAAATAAAGGCTTAACAGATAAAAATCAAAAACATCTGAAGGCATTTATTATTAATGAGTTATGAGTATTAACACAGTTATCAGAAATCTTACAGAGGTCTAGGAACACCAAATTCTCCTAAACTCAGATGCAACATTTCTCACATAGATCAAAACTGAGAAACCCCTGATTCTTTTGTCCACTGATGCGGTGGTTGATTCTGCTCAGCCATGACTCCCTACCTCTTTACCCCTCCTTAGACTGTGCCATACTCCTGTTTTCTTCATCTGTCTGTCTTCTTTTCCCCTCTTGCATTCCCTTCTCATTCACTTCTTCCTGCCCATGCTTCCTTCTTCCTCTGATTAAAAAAAAATGAGAAACCCCATGTGTTAACATTACTGTTCAGAGCCACCGGTGTTTGTAAACATACCAGTCGTAAACAACCTTATTAACCACATCATATTATTCCTCATGTCTAGGAACAGTGAGAGCAAAACCAATAGCAATGGTGATGCCTCCACTTTGCAAACAGAAATTAGTCTTTAGACCAAATGGATATCAAAAAGGAAAAAAAAAACCCACGTGGTCGAAATAACAGCTGAATCCTAAGACACTGTTGTAACTGTCAACCTACCTCCTGCCCATCCTCATCATTATTCACCATCATCATGGCTCCTTCACAAACTCATGTAAACCCTCAGTCTTTCAGCCTGTGAAATGCAATTTTTGACACATAATTCAACACAGTATTCAACATCCAGGATCAGCACAGCTACTCACTTCCCTCAAGCATTTATGCTTGAAACCTCTAGTTAAGACATGTTTTGTTGAATACATAGGAGGCACAACTATATATTTCCTCAAAGCAGAACGTACAACAGCATTTAAAAGCCATCTGTACAGAATCAAGTTTAATAAGTAAACAAACAAACAAACAAAAATTAAAATACAGCCAAAAGGAGTACTGTAGGAAAAGAATAGGGGAAAAAACCACCACACATACAGGTCTCTATTGCCCATGAGTCTCAGAAGCAATTTCTAATTGCCAACCACAGTAAACCCCAGGTTCACTCTACAGGAGTATAAAAAAAAAAAAATCTATGTGCAAATTCCAGAGATAGGTTAAAATGCATTTTATGGGTGACTTGTTAAGTGAAACTAAGGTAAATACAATATAGAGGCTATTAAACCAGTACACTAGTATAATTACTGGAAGCATAAAAGCACAAAGGCAGACTGGTGCTTAAGTAACAACCTTTTAAAGTTACATTTATAAGAGTCAAGAACTGTGAAACACATGAAGTACACTGGGGTTTTATTCTGCCTTCATCATTTATACAAAAACTCAGTATGAAATTACTACAATCAGTGCAATTTGATGTTTCAGCTAAGAGGCTGCTTCAATATATATGTTATTTAAAGTAATTCGCTAATAATATAACCTAAGAAGTGGGCCTTGCACATACTTTCAAGTTCCCCGAATAAGGGATCATTAAAATACTCATTTTGAATTAACCAATAGAGCACTCACAATATACCTTTGTGACATGATGACAACCAATGTGCTCTGAAAAACTATCAGTGTGACTGGCAAACAGAAACAGTAGCTGTGTACTGAAGTATAAACCCCCAAAAGGGTCTAAATGGGATACCTGTGCCTTTCTCTAAAAACCCAAGTCTCAGGAGCAAGCCATTTGCAATCTACAGCCTGTATTTCCAAGCTATAGCATGTACTTCCACAGTAACACAGGAGAATGTGCTATTTCCAAAAGACTGGTAGATAAATGAAAAAAAAATTAATATACAAAGAGGGAACTTTCCTCTTACATTATCTCAACTCATATGAAATGTTCATTTATCTGCATTACAGTGTAGATAGGGAATAAAAAATTACACTGACATTACTGGTTTGCTGGGTATATTTTAACCATGTAACTTTTGTTTCTCCTCCAGCCTACAAAGAGAACTCAGCGTTCACAGCCTCAGTAACACAAATAAGAGGACTTACACAGTGGTTAAATGTTCAGATGCTATCACTTCTCAAGTGTTGCATCTTTAATCTCCTACAGAAAATAGGATTATGGGATCATATTGTTCACTTACTATTCTCTATGCTCATATTTAAAATATATATATGTGTCATGAAAAATAGCATTTACACAGTAAAGACAAATCCAAAGGACTGTCCTCTGAGGGAAAAGCAAGCTGCTATATGTATTTTAGCAGCAACCTGCTGGGCAATCAGTACCCACACAGCTCTGGAAAAAAACCCCAGAATTACAGTGTTATATGAGAAAGATGGGATTAAATGCAGAGGGGAAAGCAAGGGAAAAGATACTATGGGGCAAAAAGGATTTACATCTACAGGAAAACAAGATTCCTTCAGTCCACTGATGGTAGAAAAAATGCTTACTAATAAAGTATCTCAAAGGCCTTTGGTACATAAAACATAGGATATGATTTAGACTATAAACTCATTCAACTCATCTTCCAATTGGAAACAAAACACAGTTCTCTCCATCTCCAGATTGTGTAAGAATTTCCCTGCTACTTACAAACTCTTTCACAAACTCTAAGGAATCACAAATGAAAAATAAGTCCCAGCCAGCAGAAATGAATCTGGACTTTAGATTCCCCAGTTTCACCTGGAGTGATGGGAGGTCCTTTATCCCTGGACCAGCACACTGCACTGGCTCAATCCAAGAACCACTGAACACTTCAGAGAATCACCTTAACCAAACCCAGTTCTCCATCCTCAGTACTGCAGGATGTCAGGCAACACACTCCTTGGACCTGTGATGTCCTCAAAAGGCAGGTAGGCATTATCCCTACTCAACAGCTGGTGGGAGTGGTGACACACAGGATACACTTTTCTCTCTCATATCATGCTCATTTAAGAAATCTCCAGCACAGACATCCACCCCTCTTCTGCACAGACCACTGAGGTCCACCTGCCTTTGCTCCTCTAGCACACCTGGAGGAAAAAGTGTGCACCTCTTCAGCACTGCACTTCCCAACCTGGGACAGAAACATTTTGGTGAAATTGATATGCAAAGCTCAGAGCTGCAGAACTTGATGAAGGAATACAAACTGAGTTCTGTCAGGCACGTTGGGCAGATGACAGGAGCAGGGATTACCTGTCACCCTCCCACACATCACAGAAGTCTCATCTCAGAGATAGAGGATGTGAGGCACACCCAAGGTCACAATGAGGTCTGAGCACCACAGACCAGAGGAACCCACATCACCAGAAACCAACCCATATTTTACTATTTAGGACACCATTCTTCAACCTTGCTCTTAAAATCTGACCATTGAAAAAAAGGAGAAAGGGGAAAAAAAATCAAAAAGTTGTTGAAGAAGAAAAGGATACAGATGAGAAAAGTTTCATTGATTAGGTTAAAGGAAATGTAAGAAAAGTACAATTAATAACTAAGAAACAAAACCCTCACAAATCTGAAAATATCTACAACTTTTGTCCTGTAGTATCTTACAAAATTCCAATAATCTGACTGGCCAACTGATCAAGCAATAAATTTTATGCATATTCATATGACTTGCCAATTCTTGAATTTATAACAACTATATGCACTATAAATTCATAGTTTCATAGTTTCAAATGGCTTGGCCTTTATTTTAGTGTTCCTAAATCAATCTTCTAGATCTCACTTGGAGTGCAAACAGGTAAGTCAACGTGTACACTGAGTTCAAAGCAGAGTTTTGACACAACAAAACTGAATGTGGAAACAGAAAAGCTCCTCTAATAGTCGGTGTCATTCCAGATAAAGAAGCTGTTCTGCGATTCAGAAAGCTCTTTGATCTTCTTCTTACACTGAACATTTACCAACTCCTTTTAAATGCATCAGACTACTTTTTGGGAAAATGTACCAGTGTATGTTCATCCACTGATAATCTGTTATGAATTTGCTCATGTATTTCACCCATATTACTTCCACAAATAAAATTTTAAACTTACAGTAAAATACAAATGTTGTACTCAGAGCACGTTTGTAAAGTTTGAGTTCTATTATTTATTAAAAAGGCTTCAGTATCTCACAGAAGTAAACAAAACCTTTCCAATTACAGTATTTTTACAAATTGCATGAATGCAGAAGTAAGGCTGGTAAGTGCTACTGGGGCGGTTACAGCACTTCTGTAATTGACAGAGCTCACATGAATCTCTGCTCTAAGTACGGCCTAATTTCAATTTATCACCTGATAAGAAGTGACCTCTGGATTCTCTGTATGCTGGGAAGAGGGAAGGACAGATTCCTCCCAGCTACCACTTCACTAACAACAAAAAGGCACTGAACTGAAGACATGCACTAAACATTTTGCCTTTTTATGCAGGCCCACAACCCCTCTTCAGCAAAATTGAAGTGCAAGAAGTCAGTAAGTGAAATTCACACTGAAACATTACAGTCATTATAGTCAGAATTTGGTATATAGTATTTGTTTTTCAACTCTTACATGGACAAGGGATTTTTTTTCTCAACACAATGAAAGGCTGAAAACACTTACAGCATCTTTGATCGTGCCTAATTCCTCTGTCACTAATGAAAAATAGCTGGGGAAGAGTCCTAAAATAGCTACCAAACTAAATTCTACAACATAGAAGTATTTTCAAACATAGATAATAGCAGAAAAAACAAACAAATACTTTCAGTTTTGTCTGTTATTAGGCTTTAGTGCTTTTTATAACTACTATGAATGTCAGTTCAGCTCCAGTTGGACCGAAAACCAGGGAGAGACTGGTGAAGATCCATTACTGCATTACTTTATAAACAAAGCCATCCCCCAGACCAGGGCTCAGCAGCACTGTCTAAAGAACCAGTTGATGCCTCGAGCCTCCATTAGGGAGCTTTTCACCTTTGTTACTATTTTGGAACCAAACCATAGCAGAAATCCAACAGAAAAAATTTTTAGAAAAATTGTTAAGTGGCAATACCATTTCCAAATGTGAAGTCTGATTATACTTCATTAAGCAATCAATCTTTAAAAAAAAAATAAATCAAACTTCCTTGTTGATATCAAAAAGGGGGGAGGGGGAAGTATAGAATCAGAAGCAAAATCTATACAAGTAGCATGGAGTGCAATTCTTGACAGAAAAACCTGGAGGATCCTAACAGAGCTTACTGGAATTTTTCTAGATCTTCAGAGTATTCCCTTAAACATCTGATACTAAATTGACTCCACTGACTCATAGGTAGATGTGTAGCTTCAGTTGTCATCAAAACATCAGAGATATAAGTAATAATTAACATGTATAGCAATAAGACAAAGATATTGATATATACTCCCTATATATATCAGAGTACAGAATACAGGGGTACAGCCACTACCATTATCTGCAAACAATTCCATATGAAAGTTAGTAATTGCTACTTGAAAATATAGAGATAAACAAAAAAAACAATGCAAGTGGAAATCCGACACTGAAGTCCATGTTTTCATTTGCCCAATGTACACCAGGGACAAAATATGTAAAAAGTTTAATACAGTGACACCAAAACTTCAAACCACAACATATGGTCCAACTGTCACACACACTGACATTTCCAAATTATCATGGAAATTTTACATGGAAGCAAAACAACGGTAAAGTTTCCTGAAGTTCTCTCCTCACTGGCCTTCGTAAGGAACACAACTCTCGCCTTAGTTTATACTCAGACTGAAGATACCACACAAGCTATTCAGAGAGCACTCCAGCTCCACACTTCCAACCTGTAGATTCTCTGTGCTTCAGGGACTCCACACCTGTTTTTCACATAGCTTCTCACTTTTTTTTTACCCTTTTTTTTTACTGTGACAGAACTATGTCTGTGCAAAAGTCAACTGACTGGACTTGCTTCTTTAAGGCACCTCTCACTTGAGCAGATCTGGATGAAAGAATAGGGAAGGAACAATTTACCCAGTGTTGTCACCCATAAGTTCCTGGCCATACACTGTTTGTCTTCAACCTATGTTTTTAAATTAATTAGATTTCTCTAGTCATGGCCTTTATGGATTCCCTCTGCCATTCACGTTAAGCCTATTTGATGCTGAGGTTGAAGGGCTGTTATTTCTTGAAGAATAAATACCAATATTACACATCCCTGCTTATCCCTTCTAGTAGTACAACAGTAATATAATTACTGGTGTAATAATCCAGTAATAATCCAGACTGGAATTTTTCACTGAAAGAATATAAACTCAGCTTAGAAGTATTTCTCGTATTCCACCTGCCTGCTATGGCAATCTGAATAGTAGCATTCCTAAATATCCCAAATTCTGCATGTGTGTGATACAAAAGGGAGAAAACATCATAAAACACATTCAGAAAACAAATACCTGTCACAGTCAAAAGCACTGAGTGTGGTATTCCATCAATCCCAACGAAAATGTCCTGGGACCTGCAATGTCTTGCAATTTTCTCTAGAAACTAACATTTAAAAGAGTGACAGAGTTTAACAACCTAAGTATGACACTCATACTCATTCCTTCCCACAAACACTAGCTGAGAAATACATTCATTAAGATTTAACTGAGCAACTTAAAATCTACAAATGTGCAATGTCTAAAAAGAATCTTCAGAGCCAAATCTAAAAAAAGAAATTGTGCTGTCCTTTTGTTTCAATTAAGTGAAACCCAGTCAAACAAACAGTAAGTAGGAAAGTACTTTAGTTATCTGTAAAAATAAAATAATTTATCTCTATAAAACAAATATGATTCTTTATATATAAATTATATTTGTGTGCATTATGATAATGGCCATTTATTTTTATCACACTGATTTTTCAGTGTGCTAATCTTTTGATAACTATATAGCCTGTTTTGTTCCAGTTAGTAGTCAAAAAAGTTGTATGAATATGTATGCTGAATTCTAATTTTCCTGAATTCTAATTCAAGTAGAAACTACTATGTCAACGAAGGATCCTTGATGTAGCTTTTATAACTTCCCATCCATTTACATTAATTGATATAATTTTCCCAGTGTTACAAGATATAGCCAACACTTAAAGCCAACACAGAAGTAAAAGCTGTTTCTATCACCTAAAACTCGATACTTCCAGTTACTTTGAGCCATTTACTCTTGACTATCTATTTCTTATCGATGCAAAAAGCTTTCTAAACCTACAGTATCATTGCAGGGACACATTTCTCAATGCTTCACAGAAACAACTGCAGGGAAAACCAAACATGTCAGTTCACATTGCTGTCCATTTCAAAGTTCAAGTCTCCTAAAGAATCACAAATAGAACTATAAACAGGCCACCTTTCGATTTCTTCAGTCTTTAATCTCAATCACCTTAAAAAAATAAACAGCAGCCTTTATATAAAACTTTCAAAGCAGCCTATGAATATACTGGTGCCTCACAACAGTGTTCTGGAAAAGGTCACTGATTCATCAGCACAGGGACTGACTGCACTGAAACTATTGTCCCTCAACTGATTTTTGGTCAAGAAAGTCACTTTTATTTGGAAGATTCTTGGCTTAGTGTATCAAAAAGATTTTTCTGATCAACAAAATATTAATACACAAAAATCTATTTTTGGCCAACTTTTATCCAAAAGCAAAACTTCACTCTAATCCTTTACCATAATAATTTCCAGGCAATTTTTTTATAGATAGCCTGTAGAGCCAAAAACCAGCAAGCTGCTTTCTGCTAAAGCTGGCACAGCTAGTGGACAGACTACAATAGACATTAAAAGCTTATCATTCTTTGGCCACAAGTTTTAATACTGCATCTTTGTTCAGTCTCTACCTTTGTTCCCTGAGACAACCACAGTCAGACTTTATGCCAAACTAAAAAAACTGTATTTCATCTCAGCCTTAGCCCCAGGCCTCAGATCCTGAAATGTGTGTCTTTGAAAGTGTTTAATCCCCGGCCTCATAACTGACTCAGAGCTAACACACAAAAACAACACCCACTATCAGGAGTCAGCACTGCAGTTTTGGGGTGGGTTTCTTCCTTTTTCACACACTAAGGGAGGCCCCATAAAGCAAAGAGAACCAATCAGTGTGTCAGAACATGGTAACTCGTACAGTGTGGATCGGGGCTTCAATTAGAGGGAGGCTTCTTTGAAATTTTAGACCCTTCTTCAGCTTCCATTTCAGATTCCCCAAACCTCTGAAGAGATTTTTAATTTTGTCTCTCTTGGGTCAAGGAGACTGTTCTTCTCATTTTGCATCACATGCTGTAACTTTATAAAAAGCAGCACACTGCTGGGTTCAGGCAGTAACAAAGGATTGTGATGTTGTTTCAACCACTGAAGGTATATCTAAAATTTGGATTCGTTCCACGCAATCAAAAATGACTTGCTAATAAAAGTTAATTACAATGTTTTCAGACATTGTGTTGTCAGCTAAATGATGCCCAAAGAAAATATAAGCTTTTATTCAAGTAGAGCATCTTTTTTGTTGTTATTATTATTTTACTTGTTTATACAGGGCTCCTTCTAGTTTTGGATTCTGCCTGGACCCAAAAATTGAGGGCAGCGTTATTCAGAAATTCTAATCTGAGACAACCACGCTTAAATAAATAAGATTCACAGAATTCAGTTAACTTTTAATATTGGAACTGAATGAAAATATGTGTAAAAATTACACCCTCTGAAGAACCTCTGTCATAAAATAATAAGGAATATCTTGTCTATAAATAAACAAGACCGTTAACACGAAAATATAAAGTCTATCAATTTCCATCTGCTACTTGTTTCTCAGCCTGGTTAACGAGATAAAAACAATTCTTGAGCCACCCTCTGCCATAGGCACCTATTTAGCCGTAACATTTATAAGCAAGTAACCAGCCCACCTCTGCAAAAAGTCCGACATGCCAAGAGTGCCAGTTATTCTTAGAGTGAGACATGACCACAATTTCACGTAATTAGAGATGTTATAAAACGCATCCCGCCCGCTCTCCCCATCCCCCTTCACCACTACCACCATTGCAGGAGTGACTTGTTACACATCGCGATGAGCAAGTAACATTCCCTGCCCGGGAGAGAGCGGAGATCAGGCCATAAAAAGGGCACGAGATGCAAACAGGGATCCTCCCCTCGCCGGGCCGGCGGCCGCGGCTGCCCGGGAACAGCCTCGCCCTGCCCCGCGCCGGCACACCGGGGTCCCGAGGGGAGCCAGAGCTCCTTCCCCATCCCCGGGATCGCCGGCGCGGGGAGAAAGGTGCCCCGAGCGAGCGGGTCACCCGACCCGCGCGTCCGGGGACGGAGGGGGAACGGCGGGGAGGGGGCTCAGAGGAGCGGGGCGGCCGGGGAGGGCTGGGGAGCGACCGCTGCCTTCCCCTTGGCGGCGTGCGGGGGACAAGGGCGGCGGGGCGAGGGGGCACCCGGAGCCCCCCGGGCCCGCGGCGCTGTCGGCGACACGGCGGCTCCGCGGAGGCGCCGGAGCCCTCCCCGCCCGCGGGGCCTCGCTGCGGGCGGCAGGGGCCTGGGGAGCGGGGTACCCCGGCCTGCCGGGCCCGGGGGCGGCGGGCCGGGCGGCGCTCACTCACCTCGGGAGGCAGCAGGCGCCGCCGGGCGTGCATGGCGAGGGGGATCCCCCGGGTGCTGCCCCGGGAGCGCGGGGGGCCGGCGCGCCCTCGCCGCCGCCAGCCGGGCTCGCTCGCTGCCTCCGCGGCCAAGGCCGCCGCAGCGCCCGGCAGCAGCGCCCCCTGCCCGGCCCCGGCGGCAGCGCACGGCACTGCGGCACCGCCGGGGAGGCGGCGCGGAGCTGCCGCGCCCCCGCCCCGCGCCGCGGGGTCCGCGCCGGCACCGCCGCCCTCCCCGCGCGGGGTCCCGCCGAGCCCGCGGGACCCGCAGCCAGACAAACACACAGAGACAGACAGACACAGACGGACACAGACAGACACGCAGGGCTGGGGGGCGGCACCGCCGGCAGCCCGGCCGGGGGGCACCCACGCACCACACCGAGGGAGCTGCCCCGCAGGCGGCTGCAGCCGGGGTGTAACGTGACCGTACACGCCCCGGTCAGCAGCACTCGCGGCTGGGAGCCGTCCGCGTGTTATTTCGCCATTTCGCGTCGAGGACCTTCACCCTCGGAGAGGGACACCCTGAGGGGTGCGAGGCACGGGGCCATCCGCTCACAGGCACGTCCAGCCGTCAGCAAAGAGGGTTCCAGAAATTAGAAATAAACGAAAACACGCCACGCCAAACAACAACAAGCAAACGCGCTCGTTCCTCACGCGAGCCACGATGGCGAGCTGACAGGTTATGCCAAACCCTGACTGCGCGCCCGGAGCCTCGCCCGTTCTCTCCAAGAGGAGGCGGCCGCCCATGCCGGGAGCGGGACACTTCCCCGCCTGGCTGCAGGCGCTCGGGAGCTCCAGGAAATGTCACTTCCCGCGCGTGTCTCGGTCCGGCGGGCGCGGGGATTCACAGTGCTAGGCTGCCGTCCCGGACACATCGCGCACCGACAGCCCCTGCCAGGCGCGGGCAGCCTCACCCTTCCCGCAGGAGCGCTCAGAGCCTTAGGAATCCCTCACTCCTCGCCTTAGGACGCCCTTGCCTCAGGAACTCCTGTCCCTCGCATCTGGGACCCTCACCTCGGGAACGCCTCATCCCGGCTCCCTCTCAGGAAGGGCTCGCTCTACGCCGGGGGAATGGGAAGGAGCCGCTGTCCCCTCACCTTCGGGCAGTGCTGTGACCTTCCAGCTGCGAGAGGGCCATGTCAACTCGGGAGGGAGGGAAAGGCGAGTGTGGTGGCTGCTAATGCAGTTGCACAGCCATTCCCTCTTCTCAGGCCTTCACAATTCCAGGCTATCACTTTCCAGCAAGTTGGGCTTCTCCATTAACTTCCCCCGTGTGTCAGGGAATACGGTGTAATGAGCCTCGGTGATAAAATCTAAGCCTCCTTGCTCCAAGAGCATCAGCCCATCCCGCTGGAAATGAAAGGGAAGCACTTAATGTTTATTCATTGATTCTGGTAGAACTATGTGCTTTTCAAGCAGAAAATGCAAGATACTCCCAATCAACTGAATCATCAATCCATGGGCAAAGAGCTGAGAAGATAAAAAAATGCTCATCAATCATAGCTGGGAGTAGCATGTTAATGGAGATGGAATTTATTTTCTCCCATAAAGCATTCCCTGTTAACCCTAACTTGCTGTCTCTTTAGCAATTAGTGGTGTCATGCTTGTGAAGCACAGATGAGGGCTTCAGATTGGTCCAATACACAATTACCATCCTCAAAACAATTCTCATGAAACACCTCAGACTGCTAAACACACAGTATGCCTGGCAAACAAAAAGGAAGTAAATTAAAGGGTGAGTGACATAACACTCTGTACCCTCTGGCCAAATGCGTGCAAGCACGTAGGTTTGCCATCTACAAAAGTCTCACAGAGGCATATCATAATTTTGTTCTACTTTAATCCCTCTGGATGCAACCATTCATTGGAATGTTTTCTCACCAACCACTGAGAGGTTTTTCCTGAAGGATATTGTAACTGGCTGTTTTGCAAGAGTGCTGTCACATGAAAGCATGCAAAACAGGAGTTAGGAGCAATGGGAAACATCTCTGTGAGTTAAGGTGATGGAACATGGTCTCATTCCCCATTGCTTCTGGGTACCTTGGATGCCACATGACTTGTTCCTAATGAAGATGTATCTAGAGGAGCAGCAAACTCCACAACACCCACATTGCTGCTCCAGGCAGTTGTGGTACCAGGCACCTCAGCTTAATGCAGGCAGATTGTCCATCCTGTGTTCTCACTGTGCTCCCTCTGCAACTGTCCCAAGAGGAAACATTTCACTAAGGATAGTGAGAAACACTATTCCAAACCAAACCAATAATTTTTATCCCAAGCCCCAGCAAAGTTGTAAGACATGGACCGTGATCTTTTACTTGGCACATTCAATGCTAGTGTCAGAGTTACAAATTCTCCAAGAAGTATCTTCAGCTCTTCCATGTCCCTGATCCTTTACAGCATCATCATAAGAAATCACGCCCAATAGTGTCCCACATGATAGCACAGACATTTGGTACTGAGTTTCCTACCACTTTTCCCAAGTATTTTGCCATCTTTCCACAGCTCTTTAGGAGAAGCTACCAAGAAAAAGGGAGCAGCAGAGAGTTACAGGCTCAATACAAAGACATACACTGGGAGCTAGGAGTTCCAGGGAATTGATATGGGATTCAAAATGATATCTTTGAACAACAGAGTTAAGGACAAATAAAAGGATTTTTTAACTACTTGGTGAAAGTTGCAGAAACTAGGGGGAAAAGGAAGCTTAATGAAGGCTTCACTCTCTTCCTAGGCGGAAAGAGTAGAATGTTTAACAACAGTGTAGGAAAGACAGAAGAACTCAAGAACTATTTCTTGGGAAAGAGGCAGATGATATACAAATACCATGTGATGTTGATGAAATACATTCCATTACTACAAGCACTGAGGAGGATGTTAAACAGAAGCTAATGAAGTTGGGCATCAGCAGATCCAGGTAACTTGCATCCAGAAGTTTTAAAAGCACTGGCACAGAGTATCTTTAGACCATTAATGTTGATTTTCAATAAATCTTGGAACACTGTTAAAGTTCCAGAGGACTGGATGAAATATTGTCCCAATATTTTAAAAGGGTAAACAAGGTGACCAGGGTAATTAGGACCTGTCAGACTGACAAGAATTCTCAGTAATATAATGGGACATTATCTACATTACTTGATTAAAAAATAATTAAAGGATGGAAACACAATAAATGCAAATTAATGTGGAAAATAAATCTTGCCGAAATAATTTGATTTTTTAATGGCATTACAAGTTTGGTTGATGAAGGTAAGTAGGTTTGCAAAATATTTGTTATGGTAACTTGCAGCATTTTAATTAAGAAGTCAAAATGATACAGACTCATCACAGCACATATTAAACTGCTGAGACTCTACCTAACTGACAGTTACAAAGTGGGGAAATAAGAAGTCATCATCAAAGAATGTGTTTCTGGGTCCTCTGGCAATTAGTTCTATGCTGTATTGAATTGATATTAATGGCTCTAAGGAAATAAAATCATCACTTACAAAGTTTGTAGGTGATGTAAGCAGTAGGGATTCATAAATAACAAGACACGCTGTAAAGTAGCTGAGACAGCTTGATAACAAGTAATATGCATTTCTGTACAGCCAAATGTAAAAACATGCACCAAAGAATTAAGACAGTGATTATAGGATGAGAAAATTTGTGCTTTACAAGTTAATGCTCAAAAACCTGGAGAATCATCACATATAATCAGAGGAAAATAAGCAGGTGGTGTGGTGCTGTAGCCAACAGGCCAATGCAATCCTTGGGTTTATAAAGAGAATAATGTAGAAAGATGTCTGTATTTATTTTTCTGGTACTAGTTCCAGTGCTCCTGAAGTCTGATATCCAAATTCCTTAATTCCTTAATAGAAGGGGGAAAAAAAGATGGTTCAGAGAAGATGAATAAGAATGAATTAGATTGAAAGTGAAAATGTTCAATCTATTTCAGTGTCAAAAAAAAGGTGAAGGGGTCACTCAATCACAGGTTCTAAGTACTTCCAAAATTCAGTGACTGTATTCAGCTTCTCAGTGAGGTCTTCTACCAGGGAAGGTAATTAATCACTGAGACACTTTAGAAAGGGACAAGTTAGATTTCCCAGCACTGGAAATGTCAAAATCAGGTGACTGTAAAAACTAAATTTTAGCAGAAGCAGGAGTTCAGTGCTGTAAGTCTGCTCCCCATGAGACAGAGCTCTGTGAGCACAGCTGTGGATTCTGTTTGCTCATCTATGCAGAACTCAATTTCCTTGGGCACTAAGAAGTAACAACCTGTCATCCCTTTCAGCATCATCTGACACAGCTCATGTGCTCCTCAGCACATGATGGGAGCAGCCGTGGGGATGGCAATGTTTACACTGGTTGAAGGGATGGGTGGACTTGTTCGCAGAAGGCAAAGCCTTTGAAGCATATTGCATGCCAAGAGAACTTTTCTCACTTGGGAAGTCTGAGACATACATTGCTGGGAGCTGGGAGGTTACTCCTGACAAATGTGACTGTATGATTATCCTGCTACTAAACTCTTCCTCTGGCATCTGCTTCTGGCCACTCACATGCAGGATACTGATCTTGTGCCAAGCAGTCTCTCAGGTCCACACCAAAGCTGATCCATGCCTGATCTCGGAACAATGGAGTGGGAATTTTAGCAGGAGCAGAGAATAGATGACTGACAATAGACATAGGCACAGGAGAGGGCAAGAACCAGGGGAGAGAAGAACTGGAACACTTAATATTAGAAGGTCAAAGATTGACTTGGGTAGGGAATTGTATATAAGGCTCTGGACCTCTCCAAAATCTGTCAGTGATGGAAACATTCAGGAGTTTCCCAGTTTGATCTGGTACCATCAAACAATTAGGAAACCTTGCAGCAAAATGTTCATTACTTTCCCGATGTGGTTCCTGACACAGGTGCTCAGTCTTCTACTGATATGTAAGCTCTCAAGTAGGAAAGGCCTCTGCTGTGAACCTAAAGGGTCCAAACCTCTTGGATGACTGAAGCTTTTATTAGCAGTTCCATGGAAGAAAATGTTGGCTTCTTTTTCCCGTGCAGTTGCTAAGGACTGCCTGCACACCACACCGACAGAAAAGATACTGTTAAGTATTCATTACTAACCCCATTGATGGGGAAGGGCTTGGTGATCATTTAACCAGCTTTTGTTGTAAAAAAAACAACCCCTCCTTGATAACACCCTTAGAAAGGTGCGGTGATGAAGTTTGCAATGTTGTGGCTTTGCCCTCTAGTGGCTGAGAGACTGGCCCAGCTCCTGTGCCGTCTGTCTTAATGCACCTTGATTACCTCATCAGCCTTGGATCTTTGATTTTTCTAAATTTGTGCAGACTTCATCCGTTACACTCAAGTACTACCTGCACCAGAACAATGTGAATCAATAAAATCCTCGGCTTAATATCCTCAGAATCCTATATTAAGGTTAACTCAGTATTAGTGAGTCATACAATAAAGCCACTAATACATGGGCACTTAATTAATCTATGATGCATTTTCCACCAGATAGGACTTATTCTTAAGAGTAAAAAAAAAGATTGCATTGTAATCCTTTCCAGCAGTAATCTCAATAGGCTACGCGTTTAAAAGGGGGCAACACTTCCTTACTGTCTGTGCTGGCTAAATCTTGAAATATCCATCACTTTTCTCTCCAATATTCCAGACACTGGCCCAGAGGGTCTGAGAGATCTGTGTCTGTTACAAACTTATGTGGGAACTTGGGCAAGGGCTTTGGACTTCAATTACATCTTGATTCTTTTCTTTTTCTCTCCCTCTGGCACGCATTTTAAATTATTAGCCCAAGCTTAATAAAGAAATAACACTTATTCCATTAAATTGTTTGCCTTCCTCTTCCCCCCCCTCCTTCCCATATCTTTACGATCTCTTGGCCAATTTCTGCCACAGATGAAAAACTGATGTCTCAAAGGAAATTTAGTTCTTACAAGTTTTGTGTCAATCCATGGCCAGACGCAGAGGGGCCGAGACAAAGCCAGTCCAGCTCTGCTGGTACATACTGAGTGTGGCAGCAGCCACTTTGGTAATCAGTGTCTGCTCTGGCCTTGCAGAGGATGTGGAGGAAGCTGAGGTTGTTGTGGGAAGAGGGTTGTTGTGGACATGGCAAGGCTGAGGTGAGTGCAAGGAAGGGGTCAGAGGGTGGCACAAATCCATGAGCAAACAACGGCTATTTTTCCAATATTCATAGGATAACTTTTCAGGGGTTGTTATTTGGACTTGATATTTGAGAATGAGATGTGATACTCAGGTAATTTGAAAGCCTCTGTTAAGCAATAAGGCCAATTACAGGATTAAGTTAACAAGAAAACAATAAGCAACTGGATCATTTAATTATTATTGTTTATTTTTTTATTCATCTGTGTTTGGAAGCCGTGGAAATGCTTAAGTACCTTTTTGATTACACTCCTGTTCTGGTCAGAAGATGGAAATGCCTTCAGTGAATACTCATGGGGTTCAAGTATTTGTGAGAGTGTTCCAGATGAACATGTCTGTGCTCAGTAACAACAAACTTGCCAGGATTTGGAATCGGGAGAAACAGGTTCTTGTTCAACTCTTTGCTGACTTGCTGGGTGACATTTAACCCGTCTGATCCTCTCTCCTCTGTGTAGTAGAAGTAGTTATATTTACAGCATGAGTAAGAGTTCCATGAGACCTTAGGAAGGTCTGTGAAGCCACTTGGAGAGTCTCTCATGAGAAGTGTTATTATGATGATTACATGAAAAGCTATCATTTGGAAGATATGAAATCATCACCTAAATATGTGCTTTCTGGTTCAACGAAACAAAAGAACTTTGAGGTTCAAAAATGAATGGGAGTTTGAGACAGTAACTCCACCTACAGAACTTCATCTTCCTAAAATGCTGACAGATGTGTTTTTAGCATTTGAAGATCTAAAAGTAACTTACAAATAGTTGAAACCTGCTAGTTGCCTCGTGAGGATTCAGCAACCTGCTCCACATTGCTCAAAAAATGCCTTTCAGAGTTTGTACTGGAATTGTAGACCTCCTGATTTTGCATCCTATCTCATGTTTATTGGGATATCACTGGGCTGTGGTATTATTTAATTTCCTCAGTCATATAAAACTCTTCCAAAGAGAATAGTATTCCAGGAATAATGTTGGCACTGTGCCAGAGGATGGTGGATTGAGAATTGTGACTCTCATTGTTTAGATAAAAGTCATAATTTGTGCCAGTGTGGTCTAAAAAAATCTGCCTTAAGCATGATACATTGGTGAGGAGGGAGGGACCAGCACACCTCACAACTTCTAGAAGGAAGTTTCTAAATTCTTGACAGCCCTTTCTAAAAAGCCATATTCACTTTTCCATACATCCCACCAACGTATTCATGCTTCATGGCCCATAGGAAACACAATGGCGAAGAATGGGTGATTTTAAAACAGAGATTCTCCAAAACCAGACCAACTGTGAGCCTACAAGGGAGCTTACAAGCTCATGAATAACAGACTCAGGCATTTGTGTGGGCTTCAGTGAACGTCCTCAGTGCTCTGTGCACTCACTCCTAGAGGCAAGACTTAGTCAATATGTTGGCTGGGGACAAACTGCATCAGACACAGCAGAAAGGAATTCCACCAGCAAACAGTAGCACAGAGGATGTTTTGTGGAGGATTTTTCAATGACTGTTTTTGTGAACAGAAATCCACTCCCTCGAATGTCAACACTTCAGATGCAAGGAAAATTCTAAGAACAAAACAATTTTAGAGAAATCAAAACACTACAATTCAAACTTGACTCAATTTTAATTATATACAGTGCAAAATCTACTGCTGAAAAATCAAATCAACATAGGTATTATTAAATAACCCATTATTATGAATGTTGAAGTGATATCTTTTGATTAAGTCTTTTGTTTCTTCCAACATAACTATATTCCATGACCAAAACAGCTGTCAGATTTTTTTATAGATTCAGTATTCAAATGAAATAAATCAGCTCATTGTTGTACCTAACTAATATAAATGGATACACAGTTTATAGGGAAGAACATCTAATCCTTTTTAAATCCTGTTTTAATCTGTGAAATCTTGTAACAGTGAGTTCCATGAACTAATTGAGGTACTTCAAAAATATATTCTTTCATCAGATGTAAATGCTCTACTGCAGAATTTAACTTAATGCCCTTTTTTCTCATATAAGAACAATCTTCCTCTATACAATCCTTGATTCTCTTCATTTCCACTACGTTCCTTCTGATCCTTCTTTGTTCTGCAAAGATTGTGACATTTTCTATTTCTCTTTAATCACAAGTTTCTCTGCATCATGAGTGCTGGAGCAGGGGAAGGCAGAGGATGAGGGACAGCTGGAGCAGTGAGGGCACACATTCTGCTTGAAGCTCATAGTTTCTGGTTGAAGTAGGAAATAGGTTTCAGAAAAAGTTTTCAGTCCAAGTGTAGAGTTGACAACATGTCTATGATCATGCAGTTACATACTTCCAGTCTGGTTGGTTTTGTTGTTTGAGGGGCTTTTTTTTTGAGGATGTAAGACAACAAAAGTATAGACCTTCATCTACAGTATCTTTTTTTCTTTCAATGCTTATGAGAAGGGTTTGATCTAATATGTATGAGTGTATTCTTTAGGTCTTTTTAGATTCAAAGGGTTTTCTTTTGAAAGGAACTGAAACTTCCTTGAAAGGAAGTGATAGATGTAGTTGGATCATTGTTATCTTAAGCATTTCCCGTCTTTGTTGTGCTGGAGATAAATGAATAGCTGCTATCCATAGACATACCTGACTCTCTGGTTAATGTTTTTTTGTAATTAAATCATTCAAGGCGTGATTGAGTCCAACTCCAACAAAAGGGATTTTATTCTTGGAGGAATCTGGCAGGCATCACTTTTGCAGGCAACACTGTTGCCTTATGGCTTGGCTTATCTGCTCCTGGCATCCTGGGCTTTTCCTCCCTACTCCTTCTTAGTGACAGTGGGTGCAGTGGGCATCAAAAACACCATCCTTTGTGCACAAAATACTTCAAGCTGCCTTTGGAAGGAGAGAGGCTCACACCCCTGTGCTGCAGATCGCAGGCACATCTTCCTTTCCCCTTAAATAATTCAAGAATATGTTGCTCAGATTTAACCACACTTGAAAGAGGCAACTGGTGACTGCTGTAGAAGGTCACAAAGGACCACCACTGCTGAGGGCAAGGAGAGGGAAGGAGCCACTCCAGTAGCTTTCAGCAGCAGGTGGCTGTCACTCAGACACAAGTCTAAAATCCTTTGTAGGGTTATTTCTCCTGTCTCAGAACTGCCACAGGGAATACAGTGCCCACACCTCAGGGAAAAGGTGTGATGGGGGCAGGTTAAAAAACATGGGCTCCTGCTTTCATTAGTTCTTTGAGCAGCAAATGGTTCACACACACACACACACAGAGGTTTAAGTACACCCCGAAGTATTCAAGGCAGTAAGGAAAATCCAAAGCATCTTGTTCATTTCAATTACTTCTCCACCCACATTCTTCATTGAATTAAAGGATATCCTACACACTCTTTTGTTTCACTTATTCCCCAAAGATCGTTTCATCGCACACCCAGCAAAGATCTTCAGCATATTCATAGTAACGTCTCAGTCATGGGATTCAGCATTCTGATGTTGCTGGCACAAGGGATGTTATTAAAGGATTGAAGAGATGAATAGATGGCAGATTTCCCCAGGGCAGCACATCAGAAAATGGACATCAAAAGAACCTGGCTCAAAATGTAGTGGGTATTACTGGCTCCTGGCAAATCCCATTAATTTCTGAACAGTAACACTGTCAGGCTGCGTTAGGGACATGTCTCTCCTGGAATACCTCCATAAAACTATGTTTGCTCACCCAGTAAGAGCACTCCCATTTCAACACCCACCCCTCTAGCTGAAGACAGTATAATCTTCACTAGCCAAAAGTATTTTGGGCCAAATCCAAATCCAATCTTACTCAAATCATTAGCAGTATCCGAAGGCTCAGGCTCTGTAGTAATCAATATTACCTTTATTTTCTCCTGTCATTTCTCATGAACCCATCTGGACTGTCCTGGAAACTCCGCAGATCTCTGAATGTGTGATTTGCTCCTACAGGATGTGTAGGTTGTCACATATTGCACCTCATCTTCACAGACCCCAACAGGATGACAGGCCACAGTCTGGGACAGGAAATTTTTTAAATTTCTATTTCCTCTTTCACCAAGAATCGGTTGGAATTTATTGTCTCACAGCTATTTTGAACCATGAGCAACAATTCTTGAGTAGGCATTGAGGAAGGAGGACATATACTGACATGATGTCACCACCTGAATTATTCTGCTGAGATATAAAAATAGTTTGAAAAGCAGCACGGCCAAAATTACTATATCATTTAATTACACCCTACTTTCATGACAGGCCATCAGTTAATTAAGAGTGTCAAAATGCTGAATTGCCTCCAGCTTCTACATGCTTTGCAAATGACATGGAAGTCATCTTTTTAAATAGCAACAGCTTAACTGAAAATGGAAAACCCATAGTGAAAAATGAGGCAGTCAGCTGAGCTGACATGAAATTCCCCACACCATAAATTCACTAGGGAAGACAGTTATAACCCATTTAATTTGCTCTCTGAAGATCATGTTCACATGACAATTTCTGTGTTCTGAAATTGGTATAATTTTGAAGTGTTATAGAACAGGAGCCTTAAGTGCCTGTGGTCATTGTAGGCACACACAAGGCCTGGCTCCAGCACTGGCACGTTCCCTCCAGGCTGCTACAACACAGGCAACTGTGAAACAGGAAAAAGCTTAGAAAAAGGTTTTTTTCCTTCAGAAATAAGTCACCTTCACTGGTTCTCAAGTACCACATATGACACTAGAGAAAATTCTCTGTAGAGGGATTTATGTTTCAAGAAACTTGGAAAATGATGGAACTGGTTTACCCATTCATAATACCTGATACCAAATCCCTCATTCTGTTTATAGGACAGTCTTCTAAAATAAATGACTTTGTATAAATTATATAATAGTTTTATGTAAACTGTAGCACAGCAAAATAAGAAAAAAGTGGAAAGCAGACTGGATGGAAAACTCCTGCCTGAACCGAGCACCAAAGGGTAAGAACAGTACCCAACTACAGAAAGAAGTCAAACATCTTGAAACTAAACCCCTCTCCCTCATTCTCCCTTCAGTAACGAGGTGGTCCTTTTATTGGACAGCCAGAAAGAAAAGTTCTGTTTAGTTGGTGTGATTTTCCTTTTCCTCCAAGGTAAATGAGTGCTTCACACTGGGAAAAAAACCCACCTGGTGAGCAAACATCTCCCTCTATAGTTTGCAAAAAGCTGAGCATCTAATAATGTCTCTTGGCCGAATGAGGGAGCCAAGCTAAAACTGAGCCAGAACTTTGTCTGGTATGGCAACATGGAAATGGATACCTCAGAGAGAGGGCTTGAATAGGAAGGACAAGGCTACAAGCAAGAAAGATGAAAATTTGGCAGAATTGTGGCAGGCTCACGCTGTGGCAGCGTGCAGGTGATTAATGAATTTGGGGTTGGGGAAGACAGACTGAATTTCAAGATAATGTACATGTGGGACAAAGGGGAGTTCATTAAGCCTGTAATTTATGCAATAGGTAAAGGCTTCAAATACTAGAAAGAATGAGCTTTCTAAGCTGAGTTCAAAGCACTCCCTACTACTAAAGACTTTGATTGAGAAAATATTTCAGCTTGGTAAAAATGCCATTTAGTGTAACAGGCCACAAAAATGAAAGCTGACCAGTAAACAAGGATGGTTCCCTTTGACAGGATGACAAACATCTCAATGCAACTTTCACAAAATGGTGATTATTAAACAATTTTATGTCTGCTTCAAAGGGAATATGAGTGGGATGGATTCTGTTGTCCATGTCCTGCTGGGACACTACAGTCATTTCTGTAAGGAAGAATCCCTGACCCCTCTAAGTGGACTTTACTGCCATTCATAATTACTGAAAACCAGTTTCATTCATTACACAATCCCTGTGGAGGTTTAAGGGAAAGGGCTGTCTTTCATTCTGTTTTTTTTACAGAAAATAATGTAACAAGGAATTAGTATTGAGCAAGGCCCGCGACACGATACATTGATGCAACACTAATGGCAACTGTGTTCTTCCCTTACCTTCAGTGTTTAATAGGCAACCCCTGAGATCCAAGTATTAGCCCAGCAATGGCTGGAATGGCATTGGCTACACTCATTTCCCCTAATGGTAGAAAATATCCAACCAGTTGCAGCTGCACTGGCTTAGCAAATGCTTCACATACCAGCCTGTGCTGTGTTCCTTATTCATGGAAACATACCTAAAATTCCCATTTGCCAGGTGTTGAAGATGGACTGGATGAGCCTGGAATCCCACAGACACTGGAATATGGCAGGAGGTTGGAACTACATGACCTTTAAGGTCCCTTCCAAACCATTATGGTTCTGCATTGAGTCAAAAAAACTGAATGAAAGAAGCAGTAACATCACTGGTGTTACGTAAAGATCTGGCTGAATAGTCACTCACCATTCCAGGCAGGTGTGCCTGCTGCCCCAGCAGTTCATTTTTCTTTCACTAATACATATGAGGGGGGGAAAAAACCCAACCACCCAACATACCAACCAACCAACCAAGAAAAAATCCACAAAACACATGCTCACCTCGACTGTGTCATTTATTGAGTCAGCAGTGATGGCAAACAGGGAATGATTCGGACTTACCGTCACAAACAAACCCCACCACCACATCCCAGGAAGTGTGCACATGGAGACAATGGGGTCACAAGTACACACACTGCTCCTGCTTGTCCCAGGAACTCCATGGCTCTGCTTGACCCTTTCTGTTCTCCTGGCCATGTTTTGCCTTTGCAGCAGTGTGGCAACTCCCCGCTCGAGCAAAAGGACACTGCTTCACCAGGTGTAATTAGGCCTATAAAAAAACCCACCCCAGGCTTATTTATGACTTGCTAAATCACATGATTGAGATTTTGTGGAGTGCTGTGAGTCAGACACTTGGGAAGGCCTGACCAGCTCTTTCCTCAACATCTCAATGAGACATGTTTGTATGTTGTTCAGGTTTGTCCCTCAGCTGAATGCTCTGAGTTTGCTAAAAAAGCCTGGTACCTCATTTCAGCCAGCCAGAACCCTTGCAAACAATTTTGACTATGATGCAGAATTAAATAGGGCAGAATAAATAACAGTATATACATCAGGAAGCTGCTTTCTTGGAGGGGAGGGAGAGAAACAAAAATGCTCTTTGGCATCTTTGAAATCTGCCCTTTATTTTGCTTTTACCAAACCAGAAAGACATCCCGAGTATAAAACTTGCAAATATTTCTGCTTTAACAGGATTACTTAACTATGGTAAGAACAACTGTTAAAGCTTGTTTTTATTGTCCAAGCAGACAATACATGTAATTCCTCCCACAGCAATTTTTCATGGGACTGCTTATGAGGGCAAGAACAGTTGAGGACAAGTACTTAATCACCTCTCTCCTATCTTGGTTTATCTAAGTGTTAACATAAAAGGGTGAGAATTGAACCAAGGCACATCTCATACAAATTTTAACACAGATTAACGTCTCAGCAGAGGAACTAATAAAAAGAATTGCTCACCATATTTACTCAATGCAAGTGAATTCTTGTTCTAGTTCATTTGTTCTTTCCTGACAAATACTTGCCATCCTGAATCATAATGAACACGAGGGCCCAAGCAGTTTGAAAGTAGCAGCATACTGTGCTGTCAGTCCAAATTCAACAGTTCTGGTTCTCAGACAATACTCACAACAGCTACAGAGAAAGGAAGATGACAAAACAACCAGTCACAAAGCAGAGTGCACTTGGAATACATTCCTGAGGATGGTACTGTGAGCCATTGAGGAAATGTAGGTGTAAGACACCTAAACCTTTCATTACAGCTTATTGCAAACTCATGGAGTGCTTGTGCAGATTAAAAGCATTAAGAGTGCGTGCATTTTTCACGGAAAAGTTTCCATCAGTTAAGATGCTAATAACGTGTGTCTGCTTGCAGCCAAAGAACGAGCACGCTCGTTCCCCCAGTTCTCAGTGACCCGGACTGCATTATAAAAATAAAAATCCTCTATAATTTACAAAATCATCAGGGTAGAACATGTATACCACAAGAAACAATAGCCAGATTATCCCTTCAAATTTGACTATAGCCTTTAAAAGAAAAAGAGTGGCTGGAATGTTTTTATGGAAAACCCATTTCAAGGTTCTCAGGAGAACCGAGCTGGAAAAAATCACCATGTAATGGGATAAACTATTACAATTTCAGGGCTGTAAGTGATTTCTCAGTGCATGCTGCCAATAAAAGCAACCCTGCAACTCAAAGGGCAGGAGAAGAGTTAGAGGCAACAATATCTCTGTGTTCAAAAGTTAATAATTTACAACAACACAGAAATAAAGTGGCTGAGAGAAAGGTGATACAAAAAGACTAGAAAACGTAACACATTCCCTGTTTTTCAGAAGACCAACATCACTTTTGTTTCAAAATAGAAGTCTCAGCAACTTAGCCAAACATCCAGCAGGAGATCATGAGAAAACCTGGTGTCTTTCAGTGGAGCTGAGGAAGCAGGCTGTGGGAAACTTAAGACATACAGGGGAAGAAATTCTTATTCAAAGTAAAAATTATTTTCGGCCCTATTCGCTTTCTTTCAGAAACAGCAAACATGCAAAAGTGTCACTAATTACAACTGTCCATCACACAGAGCAGAGTCTCCAGCAATAGAGCAAGAGTTTCAAAATGAACAGAGCAGAAGCTTTAGTTGCATCATTATCCCTGGAGACTCTAACAATGCTGTAAGCAAGTTACAGCTATTTTCAATTCAACACCACGTGCCAGAACCCATTTGAAACCAGATCTTGTCACAAAAGTGGAAATTCCTTATTAAAGATCTTGGCAAGTAACTTAAAAAGTGATTTTCAGTGAACAAGAACCTGCAGGATGAATCAAAACTTCAACAGCTTGCTGCAATAAATCAGCGTTCATCTAAACAGAGACATGCAAAATGGGCTCACAGGAAGGCTGTGGAGCAGAGGGATGGCTGGAGCAGAGGATGATAGGGCACACTGAGGTCACATGCTGCAGTTTATCAGCCCATGGTGCAGGCAGTGCCTGTGTCTCACAAGGCTCAGTGAACTGGTCTGAGCCCTTGTTTCACAATGTCAAGTTTAGAAACACGCTGCAAGTTCCAGTATCTGACCACATGGTCACCAATACAGCAAATCCTTCCCTTTCCCCAAACTCAGTAGGATCCTGGCAGCAGCAGCACAGGTTTGCCCCCAGTCTTGCCAAGCCAAGCCTCGGCAGCAGAGGCAGCAGCAGCAGCAGGGCTGAAAGGCCAGTTCAGTGCAGCCTGGAGGCTGGCTGCTGCTGCCCATCCCCACTGCCCAAACAGAGCCTGCAATCACTGCCCCTCACCCTTCATCTCACACAGACTGAACACTGCCTGGCAGGAGGTGAGCAAAGGACACTAGAGGGGCTCCAGAGCTATAGCTTCAGAGCAAGCTGGTCCAGCCGACCTCAGGCATCAGCTTGAGAAAGCAAAGGAAGGGGAAGACTGCCCCATTGGCAGCAGAGAAGCCAGAGATTAGTGAAAGCTTTTCAGGGAACTTCACTCTTAGTATGCATAGGCCTGGTAACCTGATGACAATCAGCTGAGGTTTTAAGTCTTCACTTACCTGTATCTGGTTATAATTTGCATCACTCAGAAATTCCCAGCTTCACACATGGCCTCAAAATGAGATCTGCTGTTCTCAAAATGGAGTTTGTGCCACATTTCCCAATATCTCGGAGAGCTGGTCTCAGCACTGGCTCTTCTTTGTCAGCTAAGTTGCATTAAGTATAATCTAAAAATATATTAAATATTTTCTAATATTACCTTTCGACATAAGCAGTTACTATAGCTGCCTCAAGGATGGTGCAAGGGAGGGCAAGAGATTGCATAACTCCTTTTATTCAGCTGGGATATGTGCACTGAAAGGTCAAAGGGCCTTGGAACAGGATTTTTTGTTTCAATGTTTGCCTCAGCATCAAAAATATCAAAACAGCTTCAAGACCTCAAATGAGCAGATAATCTCCTTTTACTTCAAGGAGGCAACTAATTTAGCTTAGCTACAAAAATCTACCTGTAAATGCAAAGTTCAAGGAAATGCCACCTAATATTTGAGGATTTGTCAGACACCATTTGTCAAGAAAAAACAGCATCTGAGCAAGCTGTGGGTCTGTTGTGTAGTGAGAGGGTGTTCAATTCAGCCCACTGAATACCGTGTGTTTATTATGTAGAAGTAGCCTTTTTATAACAATTGCACAGAGATGTAGCTCTCTTAAGAAACATCCACTTTGTGTTCAATTATTTACAAAGTACACAGAGGAGGCAGAGCAGTGCTGGAATAAAGGCAAGCCAAGGCACTGGAAGATGTACAAGTGTTATTTCTTGCCCAACACAGAGATGGATGTGAATGAAAGCTTAATTCCCAACAACCCTGCTCTAGGAATCAACCCAAGCTTCCACCCAAACATACCAAGACAACTGATTTTAGAATTAGTCTCTTTGCTTGCTCCACTTGGCTACCTGAATTCTTGATTGACACTGCAGCCCTCATGTTTCTGAATAAATCCATGAAGTTCTTCAGTGTCTGCAAAGCGGTCTTTGAAAGTGAAGGAATAAATAAAAAACCATTACTTGATGGGAAAGCAAACAGTTGAAGGTGAATAACCATTCTCTGCACTTCTGCTATCACTCCTGCAAAGCTGCTGTGGCTGCTGTTGTGATGTGCTTCTGTTCTGCATCACTTCATTTGCTCAAGTACAAAACATGGATCATTGAATTAGTGAAATCTGCATCTCCAAAATAAAGTCTGTTCGCTTGGTTGAAGAAATCAGTATTGTCTTCAAGTAATAAAACCAAACTGATCTGAAGTGCCAGTGGAAGAATTCACTCACTCACCTTCACCTAAGGAGCAGTTTGTTCAGCCCCTCTGTACATCTCTACAGTCTGATTCCAAGGAACATTAGGAGGATCCTTCCTGGACATTCTCCAGGAGAGGCTTGAGTTCATCTCTTACATACAGCACAGCTTTACTGTGCTGCTACAGCTTCCTCAGTTCCTTCCTGACACTGGTCAATCAACATACTCCTCGGTAATTAAATCAGCTCTAAGACCTCTGGATCTCATCTTGTACACACCAAATCCAAAACATTACTTGTGAAGATCCTGGCAGAAGGGAGTGCATAGCAACTCCTTGTTCCCATGGGAAGCTGACAAATATGAGCAAGTTATCAACATATTTCAGTTTCAAGCCAAGCAAAGAACATTTTCATGTTCACTTTTGTGCGGGGAGTTTTTATTTACCAACACTCCCTGAAACTACTTTTAATAACCCTGCATTTCCATCAGCATGTACAAGCACTGTTTGTGTTATACCATGAATAAATACAAAGAAAAAAGAGTTTTTCCCACAACAGCCTTGACGGGCTACTTTTAATTAAAATCAGTTTAATGATTGATAAGCTCTAGTATTTCCAGCAGCAAATCGTAAGTGGTTGACTGTTTCCAGATACAGTGAAAAAACTGAATAGAACTACATAAGCTAGCATAGTTAGTTTACTGGTTGTCAACATAGGAAAAACTGAGGGTTTAACACATAAATTGTCATGACCAAGAGCAAAAACTAAGTGAGTATTTTGGAGGAATTAGAAAGTTCAGCTATATAAACTTATGGAATCATTGTTTCCAAGGCTTACTTTTAATCTCTCTCAAAATTACTTTTGACATACTTCCTACATCAGAAACCAATGAGCAGGAATTTTCAGTATCTGATTAGTATTTAGGAAGGGGATGTCCCACACATCATCTCAGTACAGTTGCTACTTTGAAAGGGTCTTTGCTCACGCCTCTCAAGCAAATGGAAGAACACTGCAAATACCTGTTGCTTCGTGTCCTTCCTTTACTCCTTGGGCTCACAGAGGCAGCAGAAGGCAATTCCATGTTACTGGGCACACACCAATGAAGACACCTCCCCCTTATAGACACAAATCATCTGCAGCTGATCAGCCATACAACAATCCAAAGGTTCATTCATCACCATAGGGAAAACAGGAGTGAGTATAGGGAGTGTGAAATCCTAAAGCCCTACCGGAATCCTCCCCAGTCCTGCATGTGTCTTCCTCAGTCACTGCCATAAGGAATGCAGTGCTGTTCCAAACAGCTGCTGCATCCACCTGCCCTTGGTGGGAGGAGCAGACAACACACAGGAGGAAGCATTTCCTCTTTTGTACTTTTATTTTGTAGTAAGATCCATGTAGTATATAAAATATAACAGGAAAAACGGAACGGAGCCTGTAAAACAAACCGAGGAGTTCAGAGGACAAACCACTACAGTTCTACTTCTGTGGTTTCATGAAGTCTCCAGAACTCATGGACTGTTTGCTTGGACTATTACACTTCTCTAGCGTATGAGCCTACATCAAAAGCTGATATGTTCCAATTAAGCCATAGTTAAGTGACAGATGTAGAAAAAAACAAAAACAGAATGGCTTTTTTAAGCCACAGCTGCCCTTGACAGAGGTTACAATGATGTCTAACTATACTGTAATGCACATTACATCAAGAACCTTGAAAGAGTCTCTGAAAAAACAGGTTCACATTAAGCATTTTAAAGAAAGGTCATAAATACTGCACTGTACCAACAGTACTTCCCAATGTCCTCCTCATGCCTGAGGAGCATTTGTGTTTTGTAAGAAGCTACTACATAGATGACACCAAACCTAGAGGTAGGTTATAGGCCAAGGTAAGTTACAGGCAAAAAAAAAAAAATCCCTTTAGAGCTAATCACTGCACAAACTGCCCAGCAGGAAGCAAGGCAAAGTGTCAACAACTCTTTCCTCCCACCCTAGGCATTGCTCACACAGTGCATTTAATTCCTAGTGCCGTAAGAATGACAGTGGATCATCAGCTGCTAGTAAATGCAATCATGCCAAGAGAACAGCTTGAAGTTATTCAAGCAAAAACCGGTTACTGTGTAAAACTGGTGCACTGGACTGTTACCAACCAGACCTCCAAGCTTAGGAAGTGACCCAAGAGTAGAGAACCAAAATGTTTGGTTTTCTTTTGACTGGGAAATACTCCAGTAACCAACAGGAGAACACACTGCTAAGCCTACACGGAAAGAGTCAAATATCAGCTTGTATCAAAAGGTTAGAGACCAAAAAAAAAAAAAAAAAAAAGAAGGTGAAGAAGGTTAAGAAAAGCACACTTTTCCGAGACCAGGTTTTAAAAAAGTTACTGTACCAAACAAGCCGCTGAAACAGCTCATCTTCGGTATCATTTGGGATCAACACAGGGTTGATAACAAATGTGTACACTGAGAAACATCTGCAAGTACAATAGTTAACAGCAAATTAACCCCAAGTGTTAATGGTGTAATGCCTTCAGGTCACAAAATGTGAACAAAAAGTTCACCTTAACTACCTTCTGTGCGCTATCTGGTGGTACTCAAAAGTAGCAATGCTGAAGATTCGTTTTATTTCTACTTCCAAAGGAAAAGGGGAAATGGTTAAATAAGCGTTCTCCAATTTGTTCTCCACTATACGTACACCCACACACATACACACACCCCTCAAAATGCACTGACATTTCTTTTTTGACCAAAAGAGTAGATCCTGGGAGTAAGTGCAAAATGCAAAATCAACTGACAGAAAATGCTGAACAAACAGCATCATAAAAATACAAAATATTTATATTACTGAACTATTAACAGATGATGTTCTCTGTTTCTTTAAACTTTGGAACCACATAGCTGATTTCTTAAATCTAGTCCATGCCAGCTTCCAGAACTATTAATGTTTTAGTTAGCTTCATTCTTTGATGCTTCATCAAAATTTTCTACGAGATCTGAAAAAGATGAAGATATTTAATGCAGTAATGCCCAATAAGATTACCTTTAATGAAAATGCATATATTATAGGAGAGGTTAAGTAGTACTTAACTACACTCAGGGAAGTCATTTTCTTATGGGCAGATTTCAAAAGGCTTTAGAAAATATCATTTGTTTGGACATACACAAAGAACTAGAAACACAGGAACACTCAGACAGTGAAAATTCTAATATTAAGTGATTAAGATCTGATTTTCAGAGGTGCTCTATTAGCTGTAGTTGGGTTTCAAGCATTTGCATTCATTAAAGAATGCCTAAAGTTTTAGAGAATTGAATTTTATGCAAGGTCACAAAGAAATAAAGTAGTGCCAAAGCATGAGGATTTGAACCTCTGATCCACAAGGGTGGATCATACTGACGGATACAGCAGAATCTGGTGATTAATAAGACAGTTATTCACTGTCATATTAAGAACTTACCATATTTTTTTTACTTTCAGATACTGACATAAGCTTTTTTTCTTCTACTATAGAAATAAAAATCCCCACTCCAGTCTCTGAATTGAAAACAACTCGATAACTATACCAATTGTGTCATTTTGCAGCCCTAAAACCCTGTTTGGATATTCAGATACCTGCTCAATCTCACTGAAGGTATTTTAACCTAGTTTCATTAATAATTAAGATGTTTGCACAAAGTAAACCCTTTTTCAGAAGCTGGACTTCAAAGCCATGTTTTAATGCTGCCCTATATATGAAGCCTCTCTTAGCAAGTGAGGAGTATAATCACACCAAGAGCTAAATATTTCAGTGTATGAATCAAAATATTTATACATTAAATGGACATAAAAGTGTGCATGTGCCTACCTGGGACATCATCATCTTCTTCATCAATATCTTCAGATTTTGGTGCTTTACTATCCAACACTGTAAAAAGAAACTTGGTGCTGAGTTCTCATGATACAGAATTAGGGACACTCACATGACACAATAAAAACCACACAGGTGAAAAAAAGAAAGCATTTCCCCAATAGTGAAAAGCACACAAATGACCAGGTATTGACAGTTAACAGCATGACCAAAAGGCCTATGTGTGGACATTATTATGCCAAAGTATTGGCAGGGCCATTTTCAAATGCTATGGGGTAATTCATGCAGAGCTTGCAAAAGATCAAATGATATAGAAAACCCCCAGTGTCACTAAATCTAACTGGTGTCATGTGTTTCAATGTAACAACAATGTGGTACCAATCAGTGACCAACATATCATATGATTCAATTACCAAGGGGCCACAACTGTAGGAAAAAGTATTTCCATATCAGCTGTCCTGCATTAAACCTACTCTGTCAGTCACAGATCGTGCTCCAAGTAACCTAGAGAAATGAAAGAACTAGAAAAAAAAAGTACTTTTTCCTCACTGTACTATCCAAAGAAAGCACAGCATGCATTGGTACTGAGGTTGCATCAAATGAAATATGCTTATGATTATCCACCCCTCTGAATTTTAAAAGGTATTTTACTTATCAATAAAGAAACCCTTTACTTTCACTTAAACTCTGAACATGAAACGAGGAAGAAGATGAAACTCATTTAGAAAGAATAACTATTTGCTGAAAACATTAGAACAGGTGATGTATAATCCAGTTCCAAATACAGACTACTGCAATGTGTCCAACTACAGTCATCTTAATGGCCAGAACAGTCTTAACTGGAATTGTCCCTAATCTTCATTTCTGAACTGTAAAATTACAGTAATAATTATAGCACATATACACACACCCTCATGCTCCCAAGGTTTTAAAATAAATAGAAAAATCAAGAATCACAGTCAAAACTGTGATTTGATTTTTTAAATTTTCAATCAAAACTCTCATTTTTAATTAGATTTCTTAAGTCCTGGTTGAATTCTAAAGGGAATTAAGGAGTAGAAGAACATATTCCTTACTCTATAATCACAACAGAAATATGTTTTGCAGGAACAAAGAAAACAGAGTCGATTCCCTGACAAAAAGAACCAGCTGAGTTTTTCCAAGTAAAAATGTGAACTTGCTTTCCTAAGTAGTCTCCCATACATAGTTGTACACCTGCAATAATAGCATGCCAGACTTACCTATTTTTTTAAATCAGGGCATGCCTATATAATCTTGAATCAACAAGAAAAGTTTTTCCCCCACCCTACACTTCCTCAACAGTGGGAAAGTAATCAAGGGTGTGTGCACTTTAATAAAAGTCATGTACTGTTGTTAAATTTGGGTTAAAACTTTTAAGTACTTCATATATTCTTTAAACCAGCTATGAAAGACTCCAAAGGACCTACCTTGTCTTGGGAATTGTTCAGCTAACTTCCTGAGACTTGTTAAGCTGTCAGCACCAAGCTGGCTTAAGATGCCCGGAAGCATTTCTGTGATCGGTTTAGCCTCTGCATGACCAGTAATTGCAAAAGTGTTGGCAGACAGGGAAGCTTGAACCTTGGGGTTGTTGAAGTGAATAACTGTTCCATCGTCTTTTATCATGTTCACCTGTTTAAATATAGTAATAACATTTACCAAAGTGTTGCAGCATCTTGTTGAATGAGCGTGATCATTAAAATCCAGATTTAAAGTATTAAAATATAAAAAAATTACAAAGCTACCACTCCTCTTAGAGAATAACATAACCATGACAAAAGCACCTGGAATTAATACCACCTAAACTGGAAGTAAATATGAGTTAATGGTAAAATATGGGCTCATACATACTATATAATAAGGCAGAATTTAACAGCTATGGTTCCTTCATAAAATGAACTTACCTGAATACTAATAAATACATAAGGAGTATATGTTGTAATGCAGTTTATGTGTATTTTTAACAAAAGCAAAAAAACATACATAGATTATTAGACCGCAAGGTATAAACATGTTAACGTGAAGAACGTCTGGGGAGGGAAACCCCCCAACAAACCAACCAAACCCTTCAGCTCTGTGGTGACTCTTCACAGGCTCAAAACTCCAACAGCAAAGCCCAGCCACACCAGTTTAAGCCATTGCCTTTCACAGGTACCTGTGACACCTATCAGGAAATCCCAGTAATTCCATGATAACTCTTATAAAACTAAGGACATCATACAGTGATCCTGCTCTCTTCCTCTTTCCTGGTCTTCTGAATCACCAAGAATTAAGATTTATGGCCAGTGTAAGTGCCCTGCTTTGCACCTTTTGTCAGTTTATATTGGCATATTTGTATGGGTTTACGTTGTGTTTTTTAACTTAATGGCAGACAGCATGGACAGTTAAAAAGGTTTTTCTTCTGGGCATGGCTAAACTACGGTTATGTGGAAAATAATTTTGTCTGACCAAAGGAGGAAAGTCCTACCCATCCAACACAACAGTGGTATTAAACTCAAGTGACAAAATGAATAAGCAAGGTTTTTAGCAGAAATTACAGGGAGAAATAAGAGATTTAAAATATAAAAACATCCAAGTTCTCAATCCTCACACAGCGGAAGAGGTTCAAAATATGTTTTGAACGGGAAAACCAGGTGTGTTGCTTTCCTGCAAAACTAAACAATGTCCTGTCCTTTGCACATAAGGAAATGGTAAAGGCTTCAAGCACAGTCATCCTGTTACTTAAAAACCTCTTTTAAAGCCACACAGATGAGTAACTCATGCTTGACTCAACATTGCTATCCTCTCCAAACTCTTCTACACAAAGCTTACCAAGGTCAACTTGTGTTCACCTGAACACAACATACTGCAATTCTGTCTCTAGCTATCAAGGCAGAAACATTTTGCACTGTCTTCACATCAAGATATTTAAAATCCTTAATAACTGTGTCTAAGTAAAGATCCTGAGATTTGTGTGAAAAAGGAAACCAAAACACATACCCAGAACTGTGTACTCTTTGGGTTCACATGGCTCAGTATATACATACTGAGCTTAAGAAAACAGAGAAATAAGTGTTTATGCAAGAGAGGACTGAAAATCTACAGGCAAAACCAGGCTGTTACAGTGAAATCTGCATTTGCCTTTGGAAGAGAGAATGCACTATGTGACCTCTGCAGGCACCTTGCAATCCTGCTTAAATTAATTAATCACAGATTAAATACTGCACTTCTTTAACCAAGCACTACAGTAATACTGAGTTCATGATGGAGGAACACCTCCTCCTCCCATGTATGAGTGTCACTCCCTACAGTGTTCTGGAAAACATGTTTCATTCATACCTGTCAATTAGAGGTATTCAAGGAACATCTGAAACCCTCACATTCCCACTTACATTAGCACAGAAGCTGCTTCTGTAGGGTCTCTGCAGTGTTTTAAGAAACATCATCTCCTGTAACTACTGCAAACAATTCCAGCAACTTTTGTAAAGTAGTAAAGGATCCTAATTTTAATAATATGGACTCAAGTTCTTACTCCAGGTATTTCTAAACTTTTCTTTATATTCTACACCACACAACTCTTGCCCTGGATGTGCCTGCACAGAACACGTGCACTTACTGCTCTTTTGAGTAGGTAATCAGGTTCATAAAAGTCAAGAACAAAGAGAAGTTTTGGTCTGTGATGACACACACACAACACATAGCTTACTACCTCCTGTAACCACTATGTGGCCAGCAGAACCTTCTCCCTTCTTTCTCCAGGTACATACACACATTTCATTTCACCAAGACAACAATCAATCAAATAACTTTGTCTATCAATAAACAGATCTGTAAGATTTTGCTTGGAAGCCTGCTGTAAAAGCAAAAGTAAAAACCACCACATGACCCCCAAAACAATACAGTGAATTTAATTTCAAACAGGAAACACTTATCACTATACCTCTTCAATGCCAGCAATGTTATTTACTGCCAGTTTTTTGAGGGAACTCTGAAGTTTTTTGTCATCAGCTGTAGCTGTTCTGTGCACCACCTTCTTCTTTCTGCGAGCTGTTCCCTGGGAAACAATCAAGAGACAACAGTCAGCTATGCTCAAAATTTCTCAACACTAATTGTGAAAGTCCTACCACAGTCTGAGCAACATCTTCCAAGTTATGAGATGCCTCTATAGTCCTATTTCCCTTTACCTACAGCTTTAGCCATCAGTCTCAATTTTAAGGTTTTTCTTAAATGTACAGGACCAAAAGACACCAAATAGCAGCAGTATTTTCCCTTCCTACAAGCCAGAGTACAAAGATACTATTTACTACTGAGCAAAATATAAGAAATTTTCCCCAAGAACTCTATTTTTTCCAGGACGAAGCACAAATACAGTGATTTAACAACAATTTTGGAATTTCTACTTTGCAAAATTCTGTGGAAGTTTGGCAGGGGATGAGACCCCCGCACGGAACCAACTCCATGCCTTTTTTTTTTGGTCAGATTAACTACCTGCTGGCTCAGAGAAAAACAAAGCTCAATGCAGAGTTAGTGCCTGGAGTGGACATTGAAAATCCCCAACAGGAAGAAGGAAAGGGCAGAACTGGAACACCCAACAGGTGAGCTCAGCTGGAGCTTCCACAGGTCACAACAAGTCACTGAATTAACAGAACTCTTACACCCTGGAAACTGCTAATCCAGCAGTTGGGAACTGAAAGAAACTTGCATTTCAGGTAGAAGCACCATGATACAGATCACACAAAAACCTATATCTGTCAAGTCTCAGAAATATAGTTTTTTTGCCTTCTGTGAACTATAGCCTATGTTTTGAAAAGCATCTCTGGTGGGTTTCTTACCTTTCCTCCTATTCGGACCTGTGCTTGAAGCTTGGCCAGTTTTTCTTGGTTCATAGTGATGTGTCTGAAAAATAACAAGAAGATACAAAACCCAAGTTAACAATCAAAATAGTAAGAAAAAAAAATGTCACAGTCCATTTTCAAAGCACTCCTAAGACCGCGGTGGGTTTTCGAAACTTACAGAACACTACCCAAAACACTGCGTCCAACAAAAACACACAAACAAAGCTTTAAAACCTAAATAATCTGAAGTGGTCCTGTAGTAGGCCATTTAGCTGAAGTGCCTGTGACACAATAAGGCAAATCAACAAGACACTTCATTCCGCATCAGTAAATTCCCAGTGTGCCAATTTACTTTTGGAAGCACTGAACTGAACTCAAACCAGACCCAAACCAGCACAACTGCTTCTGGGAAACACCCTTATCTTTAAGAGAGCCCAGGGAGAGATTCATCACTAAACTACTTCGAATACTACTTCCATATAATGAATCTCTGATACTTGTAACTAATAAGTGAACTCTGAACCCCGTGAGTTCAGATCTGGACGGTTTTCCCATAGGAACTTCTGGAACCCCTGCATCCCATTCAATGACTGGGAAGGCAGTCCAGTGGCTTCTTCCACGGGTCAAGTGGGACCTTTAAAGACTGAAAGCCCTGAAAAAAAACCGTAATGGGTGGGAAAACACCTCCAGCCTTCCAGCACAAGGAACGCATTCCGCTGCTGTGCCCCAGCAAGCGATCAGAGATCCCGGGAATGACGGGGAAGCCCCCTCCGCGTGTGCTTTGTGCCGGAGAGAGGGATCAGCACCGGCGGGAGAAGAGGCTCGGGGCGGCTCGCCGGGCACCCCCTGAGCACGGGAAGCGAGAGGGGCTCAATGCTGATCCCTCAGGAGCCTGTATGGCCGGGGCCTCCCGAGCCGGGGCAGCCCCCGCACATCGTCCCGCCGCAGGGCCTCGCTCCCTTGGCGTCTCCTCGGGGAACGGCCCAGCGCGGCGGGCGGGAACAGGACCGAGTCCCCCGCCCGAGGCCACCGGGGGCACGGTAAGGGCGGGCCGCCGGGACGCGGGAGCAGCAAGACCCCTCACCTGAGCGCGGCGGAGCCCCCGCGGCCAACACGCGGCGAGAACAAGATGGCGGCCGGGAAAGGAAAGAGAGGCGCACAGAGAAAGGAAGCTCCCCTCCACGTGACGGCGCCGGCCCGCCCCCCGATTGGCGGAGCCGCCCAGTCTTATTTGCATAGAGGCGGGAGAGGGGGCGAGCAGGACCTCCTGGGAGTTGTAGTCTCGGGGGGGGGGGGGGGGCAGACACTTGGTACCCCGGGGCAGGGAATGGCGGCCTGGGGTAATAACCAGTGTCCTGGGGCAGGGAGCGGTGTCCCGCTGTAGTCTCGGGTGCCCCCGCTCAGGCAGCGGTGGCTAGTGACCCAAAGGCGTCACCACGTGCTCCACTGTCCCCCTTAGCGAATCCTCCTTCACGCACGGCGCTTTGCGGTCGGTTTTGCCTTCCCGACAGCTGGGCAATTCCAGAGAGCAGCGCGACAAAAGCGTTTATTTTGGAAAGGAGAAAATAAACCCGGATCCCCATACACACACACCCCTCCCGCTGCCTGCTCCCGCCGGGATAACCCTGGGCTTGTCCAGGGGCAGTAACCCAGGTGACTCGCACGCCACAGCATCCCCTCCCGCTGGGTGCCACCCCGGCACCCCCGAGCCGAGCGGCGAGGGCTGCGCACCGCCCACATCCGCCTCATGTCACTTCCTGGGCTTTAAAAAAAGGGAAAAAAAAAAGAGGAAAGAAAAAAAAAAAAATCCGCCTGAGCGGGTCCTGTGCTGTGCGGAGCTGTGGGGCTGTACCCGGTGCCGCCGCTGCCCGCGCCGACACCATGAAGGCTCAGCCCGTGGCCGTCTCCGTCCTCTGCCTGTGCCTGGTGCTGGCGGCCTCCGCCGCCTCCGCCGAGGGAGGGCTTGGAAAGGGTCAGGAAAACGCTTCCTTCGGGCTTTCCTCAACTCGTGTCCCGGCCGCGGGCGCGGGTCCGGTCCCTCAGCCCGCGGCGTCGGGGGGCGGGGGGACAGAGCGCGGGTCTGGGGGCTGGAGGTGAGGGGGGTTTGAACTGTCCCCGCCGTCGTGGTTCTGTCCCGGCTGAGCGTCCTTTCGAGGGGCTCCGCGGAGCCCTGCGGGGCAGCCCTCGATGCCCGCTGTGCCCGCCCAGCCCCCGCCGGCTCCTGGCAGGCAATGAATGGCGCTTCCCTCCGCCCTCGGCTTCCCTTGCCCTCGATGACCGCTCCTCACTCCTCTCTTGGCTCACCGAGGCTCCTTGACTAATTACCGTGTCTAATAGCCGGGTTTAGCCAGCGCCTGAGCTTCACCCCAGGTGGTGGCTTTGCCTTAGAGGCAAATCTCCTCCTCAGGACCAGTAGTAACCAATTCGATCAATGACAGCAAAGCTCTGTGGTGTGGATCCCAGCCAGCCATCCTCCTTTAATTCCCCAGATGACTTTCATTCAAAAGAAACGCTCCGTAGTGTGTTGTGTAATTGTTTTAAAAACATAGTGAAGCTTGCCACAAATGGGATTTTGGTTTAAGTATAGAAAAGCTTTCAAAAAGTGTTCCCCAGCTAGAACAATAAAAGGCTTTCCCTATTTTAACATTTTGGCCTTTGACTGAAATAGCTGACGTGTCAATATGCTGGATAAACATGACTTCTGCTAATCCAACTGGCTTTTGCTTGGGTACGTTGAGCTTGTCCAAAAGTAGCCCTGTGTCCAAAGCTGCCTGAGCAGCTGGGGTGTGATTGGACGTGGACAGGGCATCCCCACCTCACTGCGAGCTCATCTGTTTGATGTGTTGCATCATATGTGTTCACAGTGGTTCATATCAGGAGAGAAGATCAGGTAATACGCTGTGCCAACTGTCCACACCTCCCGGATACTGAATTAAGGTGCCATGAGGATTTGCTGACTCTGTTTTAGGCTTTCTCCAGCTTCTTTCCCATAGTTGTCTACAATGTCCACTTTTCCCTGTGTCAGCACTGGACAGTCTGGGGCTCTGACCTCTGTGTAGCTCCTGAAATCTGCTCCCCTCAGCACCCTGGGGGTTGCTGACTAATCCAAACCCTCAGCGATGGGAAGGGGCAAGCCAAGGCTGATGTTTGATTATCCAGTGCACTAATTGTTAATTACTGGAGCCATAAGACCTCTGAGGAGGTCTTCCAAGGGTGTTCCTCTTCAAACAGTTCCCGGATCTCCTTCATCTCAGCTCTCCAGGTGGCTTTTGGCCATGTGCTTTGTTGGCTACTAAAAAATCCCAACCCTGGCAGTCCCTGCTTTGCAGCTGTTAAACATACACTGACTCACTGTTGTGTCAATTGACACAACAAGACTTGTTATCTGGATATGGGATAAAATATTTCCTGCACTGTTTGGTCACTCTAACATTCAGAAATCTGTGTAGTGGTGTTCTTTCTTACTCTTCAATTATCATCAGCAGTAATAATTAGCATAATAGTTTTAGAGCAATTAATGATCATATGTTGGCCTAGGAATTTTTAAGTTTTGCTTTAGTTCACATTCAGTGGGATTTAGGAAGCCAAATGCTGACATGTTTAATTTGTCACTCATCAGTTAATAAATGTTCATAGATTGAAGAATAATGGAGAATAATCAGAAGGCCCTTCAATTTTAATATTCGTTTGGGGGATTTTTATGTCGTTTGCATATAGATATAAATATTCATTAGGATGGTATGTTTTTGTTAATTAATTTCAGTGGGATTCCTCATACGACTATGTGGGTTGTAAGTATTTGCAGAAGTCTTTCCAGAACTTGGATTGTAGTTGGCTTTAAAAAAAGAATATAAAATAAGTTGAAAATACTCTTGAGGGTTGGACTGTTTTCCTCTGTTAGCTGACACGCTAAATTATGCAGCATTTATAAACCCTTCTCTCTGGCAGGTTTTGGAGATCATATTCATTGGAGAACACTAGAAGATGGGAAGAAAGAGGCAGCAGCCAGGTATGTTTGCTAGTTTTAAATACAGAAAAGTGTCTTTAAAAGCATTCACAAAGGTTCTGTATCAATCCTAAATTTAATCACAAAAGAGTCATTATTAACAAAAATGAAGATGGTTTAGGAGACTTCAGATCCCTACAGCTTATTAGAGAGAAAATACAGAGTTTTGATATCTTTGCTGAGGCACCACCTAGGTTTAATCACTACAGTGTAATTAAATCATTGAAGCCCTAGCATGTCTTTGAAATGAGAAGAAAATAATTTTTTCCCACAGTAAAGAAAGGTATGGTTCTCAAACCCACAAATGAATGTGTAAAGAGTGCTCAATCCCCTTGAACTCAGCAGTGCTGAGAGCTTTCCTAAAATTCCTTATGCCTGTATAGATGAGGCCTCAGCTTGAGATAAGTTATTTTGTTCCAATCTGCAGGAAAAAGTCTGGAAGTTTCAAACTAGTGAACTGATAGAACCTGATTTGGTTAAGTTTAAAGTCTAAAAATAACAGTCTCTTAGAAGGTAAAAAATTATTTTTTGACACATTATTTTCCTCAGAATTTCTTCTGTTTCTTGTTAAAATGTGAGAAAGGAAATGGTATGCTTATAAATTCTACTTGTATTTTAAATTTATAACCTAAATCTGACAATGCTGACATGAGCAGAAATTCCTCATGCCTTCCAGGTTTGCTTTTTGAGTTCAGCTCTCAAACTGATCCATCGTTTTAGTGTAGATACCAAATTAACCCAGATGATACAGTTCAGAGGTCATACAAGTTTCTATAATTGGATATTTTTGAAAAAAAAATTATTTCCGTATTTACGGGTGTAGTTGTGGCACTGCTTTGCAATGAAGCAGAGGAAGCTTCAAAATGAGACAGAGGAGGGCGGGAGGCATGGTGAGCTGTGAGCTCTCAGGTTTAGGCAGGATGAACATTCCTGCTCAAGGAGACTCTGCAGGAAGGGGTCGGTGTAATCCACACCCTCTCCTTTCACTGTTGGAAGCACAGACCCTTTCACTGTTTTGAGTTCAGCAGCATTTGAGCATTACTGAAGGACTGGGAGAAACCACTAATAACAAAGAAAATATAAACCTAAAAAGTAGATTTGTTTTCCTAAGTCTGACCTTAGGTCAGGAGGAGATGAAAAATAATACGAAAATTATACGAAATTAACTGTGGCACATCAAGTGAGATCCAGCAGAGCCAGTGAGCTGGGAAGTTTCAAGATTTCAATTTGAATTTTATAAACTGCGCAGCGTGGATGTGTCGGGGGATGCTGGAGACGCCTCGTTTTTAAGTTCCGTGCGGACGAGGGCAGGGATCAAGCGTTCCTACAGTTAGTACGGTCGCGTTTTTAAGCCGCACGTCTGCCAGGACGGTGTCCCGGTGCCAGAGGCGGGGGCCCGGCGGTTCCGCATGCCCGAAGGGGCAGAGAAGCCCGCCCGGCGGTGCCGCCCCCCGGGGCCGGGGGTGCTGGCGGTCGCGGGCGGGCCGTGTGTGGGTGTGTGTGACCGGCGGAAGCAGTTCCCGCCCGTCCGGGTCGGTGCCGGCGGGGCGATGCCGCTGGTGGTGCTGTGCGGGCGGCCCGGCAGCGGCAAGAGCCGGCGGGCGGCGGAGCTGCGGGCGGCGCTGGGCGGCCCCGACCGGGCCGCGCACGTCGTGTCCGAGGCGGAGGGCGGGCGGGCGGCGCTGCGGGCCGAGGTGGAGCGGCGGCTTAGCCGGCGGGACGTGGTGATCGTGGACGCGGGCAACGAGCTGCGGAGCATCCGCTACGAGCTGTACTGCGCGGCGCGGCAGGCGGGCACGGCGCGCTGCCTCCTGCACTGCGCCGGCGGCGGGGGCGGCCCCGACGAGCCGCCCTTCGAGGAGCCCGACCCGGGCTGCCGCTGGGACCGGCCGCTGTTCACGGTGAGCGGGGAGGAGCCGCTGCCGCTGGGCGACATCCGCGCCGCGCTGTTCGAGAGCGCCCCGCCGCCCCCGCACCGCTCCACCCGCGCCCAGCCCCTGCAGTCCGGGGAGTTCCTGCACCGCCTGGACCGCGTCACCCAGGACGTGCTGGCCGCAGTGATGGCCGCGCAGAGCGGCGGGGCGCTGCCCGGGGACACGGTCCGCGTCCCCGGCCTGGCCGAGGGGCTGGTGCTGAGCCGGCCCGTGAGCCTGGCCGAGCTGAGCCGGCTGCGCAGGCAGTTCATCAGCTACACCAAGATGCAGCCCAGCGATGAGAACATGCCCCAGCTGGCCAGCATGTTCCTGCAGTACCTGAGCCGCAGCATCCAGTGAACCAGTGGCAGTGGCCGTGGTTGTCGAAGTTCTTGCGACACTAGGAACACGCCTTCCAGACGCAGACCCCGCAGAGCCTGGATCCCACCTGTCGTGTATCGGATATCTGGCAGCAGCAGCTCTGGGTGCCGTGTTCCTGCAGCAGCCAAGCAGACTATTTCTGAGAGAATCTGTAGGGATACAGTTCCACACACCCCTGAATTCTCACCGTCAAAAAGGAGAGCAGCTGTTGCATCCCCAAGCAAGTGAAGTCTCCTGTGGAGACATAAACCCCAGTAATACAGTAGTGTCTGAGCATGAAAGCGCAAAAGGTGATGACTGTGTGTCTTGAATAAGAAGATTGTTTTCCAGGGCTGCCTCCAGATAATGTCAAACTGCAGAAGAGACTTCAGGTCCAGAACTAGAACAGGATGTGACTGTTTCAAAAAATCTGACTGAACCCAAGAGAGATTTGCAGCTCTACACTGCAAAAGGGTGCTGGCTTAGCAAACTCAAAAGAGATTTAACAATAAAATGTGTGCCTTAAATGGACTAAACTCTTAATTTATCTGAAGGACTATTTTATTGAAATAACTCGCCGTGTCTTTTCTCTGCAAGGTCATCATTAAACACCTTTAAAAACACTAATTACTTAAGAATGAGTTATAGGAAAAACAAGCTAAAATGACAGTGTCCTTGTTGAAACCCGTAGGTCCATACCAGCTGGGATGGGTAGCTTAGTTTTGCATTTAGTTTCCAATAATTTGGGGTTTGCGATACAATAGATACAGTTCATATAAACTTCTCACTTTCTGGTGGATGCTTCATCCCTCGTTCTCATAAATTGTCATTTTGGTTTAATTGTATGTGTAGTGCTCCCTGGGAGGAAAAAGTACAGTCTGACACACCGACTGCTGGGGGATTTATGCATTACAGAACTGAGAATTGACTACAAAAATGTTTTGATGTAAATAAGTTTATCTTACCAGTCAAAGTAAAGAGAATAAAGCTGAGAAAACACATTCATTATTTCAAACCTCTGTGAGTTCTCACTAAGAATTGGTATTTCAAGGCTGTGAGCACTTAAATTTAATATCTGCTTTGAAAATTTCTCTTTAAAAAAAAGCGTGTTGCAGTACTGATTGCCAGATGATTGAACTCTTTTGACATGAACCACTGGTCCTTGATAAGAACAATGTGTATTTTCCAGACGTAAATCAGCCTGTCCTCAAGAAAGAGGCAAAACAATTTGGGACTCTGTAGAAACAATGAAGAAAAAAGTGGTTTTTCATCCTCAGGGACACGATGCAATGCAAGCTCTACTAGGGCAATGTGTATTCAAACTCCTTACTGCAAACAGAGCCCAATGTGAAGGTGATGACATTCGTTAATTATAAAGTGCAAACTTCTCTTTGAATGACTCTAAATGTTAATGCCTTCCTCTCTAATGCTGCTAAGTAGAGATTGCCTTTCATATCTGTTTACAGCTAAAGGGTTACTGGGTTCAATGGTTGCTCAGTGGGGTCTTGATCACAGAAGGTGACTGAAACATGTGGGCTGTAATGGGGAGGAGGATGGATAAGTGACTGTCATCCACTGGGTTGCCATAAGCAGCCACAAAAATCCATCCCAAGATCTCTCAAGCAGCTGGTGTCACTAACCATTTCCAGTAATCCAGTAAAAAAATGCATGACCAGCTGTGTGTCTGAGGAATCTAAACTAATAAGAGCAAGTCTTCCAAAGACAAAGTCTCCTCTATGTGAGCAGTTACAATAAAGTATTTTATGACATGTTTTAAGACTGGGAAAACTTTTTGCAAGCCAAGCTTAGAACACAGCAGAGTCTCTTTACATCTCACTTATTTTCTGTTACATTGAGCCTTTGAGGAAGCCCTGATTGTTAAAATGTACACATAACAGAATTTGGTTTAGAGGCTTTCTGGAAGCTTTCTTTGACAGTTTTTTTTCTTCCTTTTTTTAGTGGTTTGCCTCTTATGGTTATCATCCACAAGTCCTGGTGTGGAGCTTGCAAAGGTAAGTGTATTTAATGCTAGAGCTTGCTGAAATTTCTAATGAATCTTTGTATGGAAATCACGTAGCCATGAGAAACAAGAGCTTTGCATTCAGACTGTAGCTAATGGTAACTATTTCATTAGGAGAAGCATAATATGGCACTGCCATTGCAAACAAACAAGCTGGGGGTCATGGCTAAGCTTAAAGGATGAGGCAGTTGAGTGGGAATACTGGTTTATAGCAGGCTTTCTGCTCTGTTCCACTGGTTCATATACAGCCATGTATGTTTGATGTCAGGCTTCATCCCATGGCTGCCCAGCAAGAATTGTTTCAGTCACCTGCTGCTCTTAGCCCAGCTTTGAATAGTTTGATATATACATTCCATTTACTCACTGCTTATTGAAAAGCTTTCCAGAGGGAGGGATGAAGTGGAGATTTTGATACTGCTTGAAAATCTGAAATATTTTCCACTGTTTTTACATACCTCTTTATTTTTATTCTCCCCTCCCTTAATTAGCTTTAAAGCCAAAGTTTGCTGAATCCAAGGAGATCTCTGAACTTGCCCATAATTTTGTTATGGTCAACCTTGAGGTAGGCTGCCTTCTGATCTGTGTCCATGTTACTGCCTGGTAATTAAGCATTTGGAATCCGACTTTACTGGTTACATCCTGTTTGGTGTACATCCTAAATCCTGCACTCCTGAATAGGCATTCAGGATTGATTGATACAGCTCATTGTTTTAAAAAGAGTTTTCTTCAGTCTGCTTATTTTAATTCTGTTTATAAACCTGGCTCTCTGCCATTGTCTCTTTAACAGTTTGTGCCTTGTGTGATTGTGTTGCTGCAATAAAGGAATTTATGTTTATTCTCTCATTACTTATCAAACATTCCTACACCAAAGTGGAGTGTGTAATGCAAATTAACAGGACAAAAAAAATATTATTATTTTCACAGAGGATACTTGTTTAGGTAAAAATAACTTACTTTTGTTGAGAGTGGAAGATCCTGCAGTTACTTGGCATCTGTTCAAGATGTAAATTGCTCAGGGTAACAGGAATCTGAAGGCAATAAGTTGTTTCTTAAAAAAGCAGTGTTTTGTTAGATATCTTGCTAATACATTCCTTCTCTTCTGTCTTGCTTTGGTAGGATGATGAAGAGCCCAAGGATGAAGCCTTTAGTCCTGATGGAAGTTATATCCCCAGAATCCTTTTCATGGGTAAGGCATCCGCAGCTCTTGTGTCCACTCACAGGACTGGGTTCTTATTGTTACCACCTAAACTTCCTGATGGATTTCTTGTTTCATAGATCCCAGTGGAAAAGTCCATCCAGAAATCATAAATGGGAGAGGAAACCCCAGCTACAAGTATTTCTATACCAATGCTGATCAAGGTATGTGCAAAGTAGTTGAAACTGCATTTTTAGTGAGGACACACCTTCACTGTTTAGTGGAGAAAAATGATGGTACTTTACAGCATAACTGGGAGCTGTTAGGTACAGTGTGAGTGAGTGGTTCTCCAACGCCTGAGGAACCATATTCAGAATTGTAATTCACCTTAAGACATACTGTTATGTCTGTAGGACCTAAACTTTGTCTCCAGTTGTGGCATGGAAAATTGTGGAATTTGCATGATCCAGCTACACATAGGTGAGGAAATGGTGCAGGACTGGAGGGTTTTTTTTGTTTGGTGGTGTTTTTTTTTTCCCCCACAGGTTAATTTGTGGGGGAATACATTCTATAACTGTTGTTTTAAAATAACTTTCATTACCAGTCCACCTTGATGTTTGCATCATGAGATTAATAGTTGGTCTCTCTCTTATCTAATCTTTCAGTTGTCCAGGGGATGAAGGAGGCCCAGGAGAAGCTGACAGGTGATGCTTTCAAACAAAAGCACCTGGGAGATGAACTATAATGGATACACTAAATGATTTTTCACTGCTTCAAAACTCGAAAAGGAAACGATTGAACAGACTGAGAATGTAGTTGCACTGAAGGGACATAATTCTCCTGTCAACAATGTTAGGGTAAACCCTGTTTGGAGTTCACACACATGCATCAGTCACAGTGTTTTCTCCTCCTGCCTGGAAGTTTGCACTGTGATGATTATTTGCAACTAGGTAATGTGCAAACACATCCCGTTGTGTGTTTGAGCAACCACTAATATTTGGTGTTAAAAGGGAGGTGTGTAGGGAAGAATATTATTTGAGGACAAACAATGTGATTGAAAAAACTAGTAGCAGCCAACATTTTGACACCTAATCAGGGTTGAATTCCTCTTTTCTCACTGGTATTATGTGATCCCATTGTTTTTACTGGGCATTGCCATCAATGGGGCATCTTCCTAGGCCAGGTATTTTCTAGATATCCCAAAACACAAATTCTGCCAGTAACCCAGTAGAATACATTTCATGAATGTCCAAGTAGCATGTGAAATTATCAGCTCTGCAAATGTATTTTTGTGTAAAACTGTGTGATTCACTTTTATTTGCCTTTGGGCAGAAAATTAACTTTTTCCTTATGCACTCACCTTTTGATTGTTCCATCAAGTGAGGGTGGGTTATGTTGAAGCTTTACGGGGTTTCCCCTTTTATTCTTTGAATGTTTTTTGGCCAATGCCTTGCCATCACATTGTACTGTATTTTTGTACCAGGGTGAAAAAAAAAAATAAACCTTTTTAAACATAAGCATGCAGAGAGTGTTTTGTGGTAAAGGGCATAACTTTCTGTTCTTAAGCAGAGGGGGATATATTTTTGTTTATATTGCGGTGGTTATTAATGTTGAATGTCTCAGCGGAGGAAGATTCCTTGTCATTACCATTCAGCCATTCTTACACTGCCTATACTGTCAAGGACAAGGTGATACCTAATGTTTATCTACTGGAACTGAAAAGGAAAATGGAAAGGAGAAAAATTACCTCTCAACCTGCTGGGGACACTTTTTCTAAGGCAGCCCAGGATGCTGTTGGCTTCTTTGCCACATGAGCATATTGTTGGCTCATGGTCAGCTTGTTCTCCACCTGACTCCCATATTCTCATCTGGAAAGCTGTTTTCCAGACTCTACTGGTGCACAGGTTGTTCCTTCCCAGGTGAAGGACTTTGCATTTCCCTTTCTTCAACTTCCTGACAACCCTCCCTGCCCATTTCTCCAGCCTGTTCAGATCCTTTTGAATAGCAACACAACCATCTGGTTACCAACCACTCTTCCCCAGCTTTGTATCATTGCCAGTTTGCTCAGAGTGGGCTCTGTCAGTTCATCCAGGTAGTTAATGAAGGTGTTACAGTACCAGCCAGGGGTACTCCACTAATGATGAGCCCTTTTCAGCCCAGCAGTTCTGCCAGTTTTCCATCCACTTCACTGCCCATTTATTTAGGTTGTACTTCATCAGTTTGTCTATGAAGAGGCTTTGGGAGACAGTGTAGAAAGCCATAGTAAGGCCAAAATAAACTACATCTGCTGCTCTCCCCTCATCCACCAGATTAGTCATCTAAAGCAAAAATTCCTGTCCCAAAGGCACTTGCCATAACTTCCCATAAAAACCACAGAGAGATCATTTTCTACAGATACTTTCTGAAGAACTATCTGTGGACATTAAGTGGGGAAAACTGTTGTATATACAATAAACCCAACTTGTCTACTGAGTCCACTATTACTGTTCAGTAGCATTAAGAATTTTACTTTGCATACCAGTCTGTCTGGTGTCTGATTTTAGACACCAAAACTCAATTGGCCACTAAAAGAGAAGGACTCAGTGGAAATAATGGGATTGTTGCACATCACAATTACCCTGATCAGCTGCTGAAAGTTATTCTACAGGCTTTATCCTCTGCTTCTCTTGCAAATTGTCTAATAAATTAATGATCAAATTGAACTCAGTAACTATTCTCAAGTTGTATTAGCCTTCAAAGTAAACCTATGTAAGTCCTAAAAAAAGGATCTGCGTTTTGCAAAATTGTCTTCTTTTTTCCCCCCAGCTGTATGAGTTGACCTAATAAAAAATTGGTCCTATCTGATGCTCATTTCATTTATAGCCTTAGATTGACATGATTAAAAAAGTCATTGCTATGGCTTTCTTTACTTGCCACCAGGGGGAGGACTCTGCATTTTCATCTCCAACAAATCATCATTAAAAAACCAATCTCTAGTGCACAATAGCAGGCTGGACCTCTGCGATTTTCCATGCACAGCTTTGCAGCGGCTCTGCCCCTGTCTTATCTCTGCAGCGAAATTACAGCCCACGAGATGTACATCAATTGTCCCTTTCTTTGCAAAACACTCTGATGTCAGAAGCAACATGGCCTCAAAGTAATTTTTAAGAAGTTCTTCACCTAGAGACAGATGTGAGCACTGTGCTTCATCCTTTACATTTAAGACCAACCTGATTCAAAATTACTCTCCTTCATGTCTTCTCTCACACAATTCCTCTCCTTCAGCACTTTATGCCTTCCAGACTTGCTACTTTGGAAGGAAAAAAAATTCCGTGATCCTTTTTCCTTTGTTATTTAGCTGCCTCCTTTCTCACTAATCCTCTCTACCCTCTGTGTGTTCAGCCATGGTGAGCAGGCACAGCTTCCCCACCCTCCCTTTGACTTGCTCTTTCCTAGACTTTGCTTTTGTCCTCTGTAGCAAGATGGAGCTTGGCACTTGCTGGCCTGGTCAGTGTTTAGCTGAGGTCTCAGCAGAACATGACATATGTGCTGCCACACGTGGTTGCTAGGGGCAGCTAGTTAACTCCTGTAAAAGCTGTTTCACATCTCTGGATTGCAGGGTGAACCTAATCTGTTACTTAAATATTTTTGTCTTTCCTACCTGTCAGCTTTGTACCTGGACATTTTAGTTGCTCACTCCTACTGCAGATTCTTTAAATTATTCTTGTTTTTCATCTAGATCAGGCTGGCATTTTCTTCTGTGCAGAGGGATCCATCCATCAGTTTTTTTATATATGTTGAGTGACTTTGTGGACACAAGCAAGTCCACAGGGCTTAGAGGACCTGCTTGCAGGTTAGTGTCTGCTGTAGTTGTGTTTAATTATACACTGCAGCAGCTCAGCACTGCACAGTAACTAAGGCTTCAGATTAGTTTGCCCCCATCAGCTTTGTTTCATTTACTGCCCATCTGTGTGTGACTTGCAGTAAACCTGCATACTTACATAACTTCTTCAGATGCATCCTAGAAATCCCCATGGATTCTCAGCTTCTCCTCCTTCTGTGAGGTGACAACAAAACCCAAAGACACTTCAAAATTCTTAGTACGGACCCAGGGAACTGCCAAGCCAAATCAATCTCATGTAAATAAACATGCTGTCAGTTCCCTTTTTCCCAGAAACAACCCACAGAGGAAAAAAACCCAAAGTTAATTAGGGAGTGCCTGGATTGCAGCTGGCCATCTGGCTGCCTGGGAGCAGAGGTTGCTTTTGCACCTGAGGCTGAACAGGCTCTAAGGAAGAGACTCAAGAAACCTTTCCTTTGCCATGTTTAGCAGCAGGGAACAAAAGTACAACAACCAAGAATGCCAGCACGTCCAGAGTGTCCTGTCTGTCATCCTGGCATGCTGAGTTTAGGGATCATCTATTTCAAATGCACTTTTGTCCCTGTGGCTGTCTGCCTGCCATGGTATCCAGCCTGCATCCAACTGCTAATGAGCTTCATTCACTGTCCTCACTTAAAGCTTGTGTAATGAATAGCTCTGAATTGAAGTATTATTAAACCCCTATGAATACAAGGTCATATATCCTTGGAGGTGATGAAACTTCTTTTAGCTTTTGCAAGAGGATTTGCATTTGCATTATGCTGTGGTATTTCTTTGCAGCTGACCTGGTGTTACGCCTGATGGGGTTTGCCCAACCAGGAAAACCACTTCAGGGCTGTTCCTTGACAACTGTGCAATAGGTGGATCTAAACCTGAGACCTAAGGATGGAGATTCAGAAAACACTAATGGTGGAATTACACTGAGCAGAGCTCTATCCAGAGGGTGGGAGGAAAAGGGGAACTTCACTGCAAATCCATGCTCGTTTCAAAGACAGCAAAGCCAAAGATGAAGTTTCTCTAAATGGTTGCATCCCCCTTCCAGGCAGCTGTGTAAGTTGTCTTTGGCACTGACTGGATAGGGGAGGTTGCTGCCTGGAAGGAACCAGGAAACAATAAATGAAGGTCTGTCAAAATGGTAAAAGTCACTTCTTCTCAAAACTATTTGGCATATTAACTCATTCCCGCTTTCCTCCTTGAAGAAACAGGTGCTGATTTGTTAAGCAGTTAGTCAAATAAACTCAGTTTGCTTTTCCTTTCAAAGTTTGCCCAGAGTAAGGAGTGGCTGTGCACAGTTCCCAGGCCTGCCATTGTCCCAAGAGCACCACTCCTGCCAGAGCTGGTGATTCACTCCCGCAGCGCCAGCCCGGTGCTACCACGTCAGCAGAGGAGGGAGGAATCTCCACTGACAACTCCAAGCCAGCTCCTGTGACCTGTCACAGGCACTGGGGACAGGGCCTGAGTGATCCTCTCTAGGCTGTGAAAAATGTCATGACACAATTTTGTGATGGCTAAATCTGCAGAAGGTTCCTTTGATTAGGGATGAAAACAAAATAGATGCCCCAAACTTCTCTATTCATAATTATGTTGGAAGCAGAAACTGGCTGACCTGTGCTTACAGCATTCCAGGTTCAGACTCAGACCAGTAGGAGAGGCAGTTACACACCATCCTGGGCTGGCAGTCATCCCAGGACAGGGCACAGTGGCCCATCAGGTAAAGTGCAGGGAGCAGGCAGGGTATGTTCTAGGCATGGAATCACCAAGTGGGTGGTTGCTGCTCCCACGTTCTGCATTCCTGTGACCAGCATAGCTGTCTCCTCCTCCATTTCACAAGTCCCTGCTGTGATGTGGGGGATAAAGGGGAGACAACTTCCTAGAGTTTCCCCTTTCTCCCATTGCTGCCACTCCAAGTCAGGGCAAGGGAGAGAAGCCCATAGAAGCAGAGAGAGGAGCTTGGGCAGAGCTGAAGGGGCAGAACAGTCTGGACTGAGTTTGGCTAAGGCTGTAGCAACTGGCTGATTAGACATAATTTGCTGGTCTACATTCATTTTTTGGACATTTTGCACATGCACAGCATGGTGTAGGTAGATATGCTGCAGAAATATTAATTGATAAGAACTGCAGATGTTCCCCCTGCTTTCTGAGTGTGTTTCAGGTCACAACACAACATGCTGTGCGTGAAAGAAGCTGCATTGGCAGCACAGTCAAATTTGGATGTCACTTTATTGTGCTATTTCTGATATTATGAACAATGTTCAAAATGCCATTTGTAAGGATTTTGGTACATTAGCCCTGTTAAAGAGAATGGAATTTGCACACATCCTGGGGACACAGCATGGGCTATACGTGTTTTTTATTCCACACCGAGGCAAAGCAGCACCTGGGTGAGTGCTATTCAAAAAAGGAGGATTTTGTTTTCTCCTGGAGGTTGGCATGTTTTTATCTGGCTTCCCTTGATAACAGCTGGCAGTGAGCTGAAACCACCACTCCCTGTGCAAACTGTGGGATCCCAAACTTCAGGATACAGTTTTGTTTATGTATGCCCAATGCTTATAATGAGCTTAGGCAATGAATCTGTTAGACACAGGGTCATTACTATTATTACTTCTTACAGCATTACACACAGCAGACCTTCATCCTTGATTTAAGTGTTTTGGTGCTGCTCTTGCTTTAAGAATAAATAAATACATTAATTTAAAAAAAACCCCTTTTTAGAAAAGAGGTAACTAAAAACATTAAAATTGTTTCCTTAGATCGATTGCACTGTGTGAGGATGCAGTGTCTTGAATTAAAAATGTTGGGAGGATAGTAGATATGTGTTGTGCTTGATAAATGTGCTCTCAGTACTGCTGTGAGAGAGTGAGATAGATCCACACGTCAGAAAACAAGATAAAGCACAACATCTGCTCTTCCCTTCTACCTCCGTGAGCTTGTGGGAGTTCTTTCCTGTTCCCTCATTTCCTCATCTATAAATCTAAAATAACACAGGCTTCCCTTGCTGGAAGTTGTGTAAGCAGCTCATGACTGTACAATGTTAAAACCTGGAAGGGAAGTGCACTAGAAGAGCAAAATATATTCTCTCCATAAATTACAGAAACATGGCCAAACAAAGTGATAGACAGAAAAAATCACTACAAATTCTCCTGTCTCCTAATTACCTGGGTGCATCCCTTCTTTTGGTTATCCCTGACAGAGAAAGGGCTTGTTTGTAAACACTGGGATTCAGGGGTGGCAAGAAATCTGGAAAAGCCTTTGGAAACTAGGCTGAACAGTGGCTCTGTGCTTGTGGCTGTGATTATAGGACGTGAAACCAGGTGATCCCTAAGCAGATGCCCAAGTGAGCCTGAGTCATAAGTGAGCCCGAGTCATAAGTGAGCCCGTTGCATCAAAGGTACAGGTACCTGCTCATGACCACTTGCCTTCTGTGTTGGTGCTTTATAGGGCTGTTGGCTCACAAGAATTCTCTACACTGAGGATCAGGCAGTAGGCAGAGGGAAAAGCATTATCTCCGTAACTGCAGACACTATGTTGGGTAGAGTGGAAGTCAGGTTTTGGAAAAGGCAGAGATCACCTTTCCCAGAGCAACAAAAGGATTGCAAGGAGCTAGAAAGACTTTTGTTGGTGTCAAGCCTGTTAGGCTGTCTTTGAAATACCTTTTGTAATGAACCTGGGATTCTGTTATGCTGTTGATTATTTAGTTGCCTACACAAAGCTGATATCTTACTTAAGGCTTAAATCCAGGCCTGGCTTATATAACAATAATTTGAGTTGTGGTTTTGATGGCAAATAAACATTGTCATTCTAGATGAGGGTAGAAAATCACTCCGATGCTTGGTAGATTTGTCCCCTGAGCTACCTGGTAGATAGCTTGGGCTTGAGTAACATGGAGCAGCTGCATGGCATCTCTGATCTGCAGTGAGGTGTTCCTGTGATTGTTCCTAAAATGCACACCTTGGTTGTATGCCAGTTGTACAGCACTACCACATCAACTACTCAACTGCCCTGGTAAAAATGAAGCAATAAAAGCAATTGTTAGACTCCTTTAAAGTGGTTGAACTGTTATAAAGCTCAAGTAGCTCCAAGGGCTGGTTGACATACAAGCCAGTCCAAAGATCACTGAAGATCAGATGCTGAATATCACTAGATGTGCTAAAGGCTCTTACAAGTAGACAAAACAATCGCTGTCCTTTGTGGGCAGTGTCCAAGCTGAGTCAAAGTGCTGCACATCAAACACAACGGCACAATGAGACTGAGTGGAGAGGGAACAGTGTTCTGAGGGATGCAGAAGAGTGTAGAGGCATCTGCAGCCCCCAGTTTTAAATCACTGAGTTCAAAGGTTCTCCCTGTCTACAGAAACCCTGCAAATCCAGTACCTTCAAGTGGCTCCTGCTCTGGCATCCCCTTACAAAGTGCCTCTCTCAGAGCTGCTCAAGAACCCTGTCTTTGTGCTTAGGCACTTGCTTAAATCCTGGCAGTGGGAAACATGCTGCCATTTTTGCTTGCCAGTTGGGAAGCACCTCATTAGTTATGTCAGAGATACATTATTTTGTTCTCTTTGTCCAGGGGATTATCTCTGAAAGCTTTTTCGGTTTCCCAGCAAGGAACAGACCACAATCAGGTCTCTGATTTGAACTTGGGGTCTGGAGGATTTTAAAGCTAAGAGGGTCTGCTGCAACTCCTTCACCAGACCTCTCTCATGCAAACACAGATCGCAATCAATGCCTCACTTTTCTGCCTTTTCATCAGTTCAGATGTAGCTCCTGATGCCACAGGTGCCATCACCAGGCTTCAGAGTTAACAGTTCTACTAATGACAATTCCAGACCGTGCGGAAAGTGAGACAAGGACGGCAAATTAGGGTGGTACCCGGCATGTCTTCCCTGCCACCGGGGCTTTAGGAACGACTGAGGTGATTCTCATCCCCAGGAGCTGAGCACGGGGCGGAGGGCGAGCACCTGGTTGGGGCCACCGAGGGCTCGGGCAGCCTGCCTGCCTGTCCGTCTGTCTGCTCACCTGCCTGCCTTCCACCGGTGGCCGCTCCTCGGTGCCGGGCACGGCGGAGTCCCCCAGCCGTCTCTCCCAGCCCGGGCCGCCACCCCCGCCCCGCCGCGCTCCGCCCCCGGGGCCGCCCCAGGTACCGGCGGGGGGGCGGCTGCGCCACGCGAGCAGCGGCCGCGGGACCCGCACGGCTCGGCTCGGCTTAGCTTGGCTTGGCTTCGCTTATCTCGGCTCGGCTCGGCGCTTCTCCACCGCAGGTAAGAGCCGCGGCCCCGCGGACAGGGATCCTCCCGCGCCGTCGGGGCGCTGCCTTCCCCTCGAAAGTACCGGGGAGGGGGCTGCCGGCGGGGACTCGCCGTGTCTCATCGCCCTCGCCGGGACTCAAAAACTCTTTCCACCCTCCTCGCACCGTGCGTCGGGGCTGTCCCCGGGCTCCGCGGGCCGGCGCAGGGGGCAGGAGGTGCCCGGCCCCGGGGCAGGGGGCAGGAGGTGCCCGCGGTGCCGGTGGGTGCGAACCAGCGGGCGCTCCGCGCCCCCGAGGTGCGGTGTGACGGGAGGCCCTCGGGAGCGACGGGGCAGAGAGGGCAATAGCAGTTCCAGCTCTAAAATAAACATTTCCCAGCAATGCGAGGCGATATAATAGTCCTTTAGCTTTGAAATATCCTGAGCGCGGGGCGGGGGGGCGCGGGGGGAAGGCTGGAGAGCGGGGCCTTCCCAGCTGTTCTCCAGCTGGTGTGTGACCCGCCCGTTCCCGTCACGCTGGGCATTGCTCGGCTTGGGGAGTGCGAGCAGGTAACAACACAACTACCCAGCGATAAAGCACTGCCGGGGATCGCGGCGCCGTTGTCGCTGCTGGGGAAGGGCAGAGACCCGGGGGGGTCGGACTGCACAGCCCGCCCGGAGCTCCCACCACAGAGCTGCTGGCGGGCGAAACACCGGACTTGGGTGTCCACCCACGCTGCCCTACGGCACTGGGCAGTGAGTCCACTGCACAAAGCCAAACGGATCAATCATTCTAATTTAGTTCATAAAAACTCTCCAGTTTGGCCAGTATCTGCTGTACAAAACACACTTTTTTTTTTTTCCGTACTTTTTGAGAATACACGTTTATTTTCCCCAGTGTTTTCTCCGTGCTCCTAGCAGCCCTGCAGTGCTGCTCATCTGATGCAGGGGGTAACACTGTGCTGTGGGACTGCAGGGCAATATCACCAACACCAGCATGAGTGGTTCCACCTTTTTGCTTCCCACAGCTCTGCCTTCACGCTGTCCTTTCCTTCTTACAAGCATGACATATTGTGTGCTTATGCAGTGCATCAGGTTGATCTGACCTAAATTGAGTCTAACCTGTCAAAAAAAGAAAAAGTGGGGGTTAATTTTAGCCTGGATTTTCCCTTGTCCTGAGACAATATAAGAATGCAACCTCAGAATACGTGTTTTTGTACAATTCTTTGGTGGCAAATCTGGTTTCAACCTCTCCTGTTGTTTCCCATTACTTATTTGTGATCCAGTGCTGTACTCTCAGCTGTGCAAGTAGCAGTCTGTGGGGCTTCACAGTAGCCTAGATTAGCTCTGGGTTCAAATAAACATCTTATAAATGTGGGGGTTTTTTCCCTCCCAAGGTAAAAATGTCACTGGAACTCTAATTTGGATTTGTGTAACTGTACCCAGATCATGGGAGAACTGGTATTGGTTTATAGTGGGTACAAGACTGAATCCATACACTGCTGTATGGAAGTATATGACTAAAAGGCTTTTATTTCCTGCTATTTGTGTTTGCTGTCCTGGAAGTGGTTGCATATGCATTCACTGAGACTTTGGTATGATCACTGTCTTCAGGACAGTTTTATCAGAAGAATTTATAGTGTAAGTCAGAAGAGAGACAAATCCATCTTTAAATCAAACTTCCTTTGCAATTTTGACAAAATCCTACTGTCCCCCTTGCAGATCTGATACACTTTCAGGTAACAAATTGAGAACACTTACTAGCTCTAGGTTTTACAACAGTAGTTCTTGCTACATCTAGGTGTAGCAAAGGGATACATTTAGTGTTTGTTAACATGATTGTTGTTGTTGTCATGTAATAGTCATGTTAGTTGACTTGTGAATGGTTCAGAGAGAGTTTTTTCTACCTTCCTTTTATTTTGATGCCGCCCTGGATTAAAATGGGCAGGTCTCAGCATCACATTTCAGGGTCTTGGATCACCCTGGATGGTTGTAGTTCCACAGAAGGGCAGTCCACTTGGCCCTCCCCAGCAGATCCATGTCTGTTTGTTACTGGTTTGGCTGAGGAAGCAGGTTTTTTTGAACCATTTCTCAATGGCTAACATTGAGAAGTATCCTGAACTGATCATTTCAGGTATGTTTTTTGCTGTAAAAATGTATCTTGTGCTTCAAGTTCTGCCTATTTAGTGAGCTCCTGGAAATGTGTGCTTAGCTTAGTGCAGCGCGATAGTGTTTGATATTTGACATAAGCATTACGATTTATGTTTGGAAGTATTAGCTAATTAAAACAGGGGAAATGGGGGATGCTTGTAATCCCAGTTAGCAGGTGGCTTACTTTGCAGCATGGAGAACATCATAGCACAGAGAAATGAATTAACTTATTCATCACCAGTTTTCTGCTTGGAAGAGGAGGATAAAAGGCAGCAAATTAAACTTCAGCACTGCAGAGGCATCCTGAGCTGGCCCTGTCTCTGTGTGGTTCTGGTGGTTTCTACAGGACAATACCAGTCTCTGGTCACCTGATTTGGTCAGGACAGCAGCTTGCTTTTACCCATAAGTGAAAGGTTTCAGACCCAGTGATGCAGAAAAATCTGTTGTGCTGTCTCCTGCACACTGGTGGAGGGGTATCTACCTGAATCTGCAGGTGGTCTCACTCTAGCTCCAGGTAGGATGAGTTCCATCATGTACCTGAACTTTCCTTATCTTCCACCACCATGAGAGGGTATGATCATGGCTTTCTCCATGGAGGGCTGCAGAATGTAGCTGTGCCTTGCCTTCCAGCTGGGGAAGGATCAGCAGGGACTTACTCACATGTGTCTTGTAGCAGAGCTCATACAAATTCGTCTGGTGTGTTGCCCGGAGTTCTTTTAGGTCACTGTCAGCGTGTTCAGCAGTGAGATACTGGGGAGTACTTCACTATTTCCAGTTCCTTCTTGGAGAAACTGAGGCAGAGCTGCAAGGCTGGAGAGCCCATGAGAAGGAGACTGAAGTCTGTTGTCTCGGCCATCGCTGCAATGTTTGTGACAGGAGGGAAGGGCTTTAGTGATGGTGAGTTTTGTAACAGCAATCAACCTCTTCGGTGCGTGCTGTTCTCTGGATTTGGGGTCAGCCTCAGCTAGTGATTCTGTAGGCCTAGAAGTTGGCTGGCTTCTGGTGTTCCAGAATTCAATGGAATATTCAGGGAATTGTGGAAATCTCTGCATCCACTCTTTGGTGCGTGAGGAGGATATAAATCCCCTGTTCAGTGCATCCCTCAGGAGAGAGCTGAGCTGGGCTCAGTTAGTGCCTCCCCTTTACAAGGGGATATTTTTCTCTGTATTTTCTGGTGTAGCATGTTTGCCAATAGTCACGGAACCATGTGGTGATAAAAGAGTCACAAACACTCAAGAAAAGACACATAGAACAGAGTAAAAAAGTGGGAACTTCTATTTCTTTACATTTTTTTACCATTGTAAAATTAGAGTGACTAATTCCTCCTTCCTGAGAGTTTTGTTGTGGCTCTAAAATGGACTTTGAGGATGTTGAACGTTGTGCAGGAAATGGGAGAGGCCTGGCTCCAGATACACAGAGACATTTGGCTTGAGGAAATCTTCCTAACGACAGTCCCAGCCTGCAGATGAACTAAAGGTAGTTATGAAGTTAGAGAGTTGGTGGCAAAAAGGTGATATCTGCTGGTTTTTGACTCTTGTTCCACAGCCAGAAAGTTCTTAAAAACCTTTTTAAAGCTCTTTTTAAAGCCTCTGTTCCCAAATCTAAATGGGTAATAGTAATAAATAACCACTGACATTGCTTAGAGATTTTTTATCTTTCAGTTCCATGCATATATTGAACTTATTTGTAGCATGTAAATTCCAGAGCAAATCCACTACAAGCATCTTCTTGTAGAGACTTCTAGAGTCATCAATAAAGGCATTTTAGTTTTTGCTGACAAGATGAGGAGTTCATATTTTTAAAGTAATAAACATAGACTTTCTATGTAGAGAGTTGAATTATCTTTGTTCTAGATTTATCAATTGAGTTAGTTAGATGACACTCCAAAATCGAGTTCTGGATGGTACTGAAGTGCAAGCCAGAGGCTGTCACAGTGAGCAGCTGTTGCAGAAGGCAGGGGTATGAGAAGAGGAGGAAATGTAACCGATACCAGAAAACGTGCAATACTTTGGGCAAGAGCAATGTGCAGCCTTGTTGCCAAGTGAGGTGATTGTCAATTGTGTGGGTCGTGAGAAAGGATTTGCTTTTGATCCAAGTTCTCACCTGGAATAGGTGGCTGCAGCTTGTTGTTTACATAAGGTCCGAGTTTGCCCACGTGTTTTGTCAGTCTCCACAAGGCAAGATAATGTAAGTCAGGATGACAAAAGGTGGTGTACCCTGGTTACTGGAGAGGCAATGCACCAGAGACAAAGTTGGCCTTTAGATTGTATTAGCCATAAAAAAGATGACTAAATTCTGTTATGTTTTTCTGCTCTAAATCCAGAATGACTATTACTTTGAGGCAGTTATTTGTGTATAGATGTGCTGTAAGTTGCAGACATTTCCATGTCCTATTGCAGTTGCCTTTGCAGCACAGTAGACTTTGATCCAGGCTTTGTGCAAAACACCAGTGTGTACAGATATATTTCAGCTGCTCCTTGGTTCCATTTGCTTTGCTACCTTTCTGCAGGAAATGTGTGATGATTCCTGTTTGAGGTTTTCCATCCACTTGTAAGATTGACCTGGAAATTTTATTTTAGCTTAATCAAGATAGTCTCCCTTTAATAAACTTTAAACTGATGGCTCCAAATATCTGCTGCTATATTAATATCTGTCACTAACTCCAGCACTGTTTCTATTCTCTTTGTACACTACAGGACTTTCCTCTTCCCAGAAGGAAGCTCAGACCTTACACAGCAGTGTGTTCCCAGCCTAACCTGCCTACCCATTAGTCTCCTACCTACTATTCCCTAATATTCTCATTATCCACCTTTATCACAAACATTTTAATCCTTTTGCTTCTACATCACAGGTTCAACAGTGTGACCACTCTATTGATTCATATACTCACAGCAAAGCCTTCATCTGTCTCATGGATTATAGATCTAAATTGGTAACTATCGCTTGCTTGCAATATTTATTAGCAGTTATGTTACTTGCTCACACTCTGTTTTCTGCTTTTGATAAATCTCTCTTGTAGTACAGCATTTGTATAAGACTCCATAAGGTCACGGCCTTATTTCCTTTATGAGCTTTATTCCTAGGACGACACACATTGGCTGTAAAAAATTTCCATTGCTTGATAGAAATTTGATTCAGAATTTAATTTCTGAAAAAGAATACAAAAATATTTATTTTCCAATGACAGAGCACATAAAGGAATGAGTTTTTATAATAGAAAATTAACATAGATATATAATTTGTGAACTAGAATATTTTAATTTAAATGCATTTTTAAAGACTCTTTTTGGGGAATAAAACCCTACAAGGTATTCACTCTTTCAAAAAGAAGTTACACTGCATGTTAGTAACATCTCTCGTGGGTTACTGTTAAACTGTAGATATTAGAGATTAAGAAATCTTTTGGTTTATCTACTTTTTTGTTGCTTCCCTACCACATAACTTACAGAGTAGTTTCCACAGTCTTTTAGCATCTTCAGGGCTGTCTGCAGTGCTGCTGTCCTTTGTTTCTGTAAGAGCCTTGGCCCCTGTGTGATCTATTTGACTTTAGCACAATGCATGTGGGTTTTTTAAAAACTTTGACCTTTAATTGGGCTCATTATTTCTGCTTTACCAAGTGAGTGTGTCTAGTAGTCTCTTTTCTTCCTTCCTCACTCCTAAGTGCCTATGGATAGCCAGGAGTCCAACAGGTACAGCTGTGTTTGTGACTGTGCCCCTTCTCTTGTTGCCTGCTGTTACCATTTATTCCTTCTAGACTGATAGACATCAACTTCTTTCTTAGATATTCTCTCTTGGCTGACCTTGAGCACTGGAAGTCAGAAACAGTACTGTGGAAGTAGGAAAAAAGGCGTTTGGACTCTGATATAAAGGAATGATTTAACACTGGCAGCTCTGTGAAAAGAGTGTCAGGAGAAACAGAGTGGCCCAATTGCTGAAAACACAGACATACACACACAGAAAATGAGGCTGGACCCAGCCTGGAGCAGCTGTCATAAGATCTTTGACTCTTAGAAATATAGGGGGGTGGTTTCAGCCCATCTTCTCATCTGCCTGAACAAAAAAATGTGTCTGTGCTGGCAGATGATGATGAAACAGTTAAACAGTCACGTTTAAATTGTTACTGGTCCTGTGTAACACAAAACATACGTAGGAAATTTAAGTTTTGCCTTTAAAAATGAAGCAGTGACATATTAAAAGATGTTTTTACTGCTAGAAATGCCCAGAAGCTGTAATATCCAGAACACACAGGTTCATAAGAAATTGAATTTGTTAGTGGGTAGTTTGAAGTATAAGTTGCATCAGTGTGACCACGTTTCATGGTTAATTGAGGTGACTGACAGAAGACAAGGAGACTTTTTTCCAAACTCTCACAATGTTGTGAGAGAGAATGAAACATGGAAATGGTCATGTCTGTGAACACACTCATGTGGTTGCTAATAGAGATGTGTAACTTCCATGGGAATGATTGGATTTCTTGTTTCTTGGCTGTGAGAGGATAGAGAAGAGCACCCTCCATTAGTTTGTAGCCAAAACTTCAAGGGGCTGGCAGCACTTGGAGTCAACCTTAGCTTTTTTTCCTGGAAGTAAATGAATGGTGAGATACAGCAGTTGATTTCTAGCCAACACTTTGGACAGTTCATGTATTTCACTGAAGTTGGCTGTGGGCAGTAAATGCCCGCAGCCACTGCCCACAGTCACTGCCAACAGGGGTGGCAGTGACCACTTCTGGTGATTTCTAAGAGCAGGAATGCTATGCTGTTTGGTGTTTCACTACAAACTATTTTGATTCTTCACCATGATGTTGGTCACAAATTGAAGAGCACAGCTGTGTGAATCCATCTGTATGACACATTTCAGTGAGCACTGAAAGCAGCAAAGGCTGGTTTCCCATGGAGGTGTCTTAGGGCAATAGGCTTTTTTCTTTTAAACTTCATTAGACCAAAATAGAAACTAAATGCAGGAGAGCCGCCTTGACCGAGGAACATATTCTTTGGTGGCTAATAAGCTCTGATTAAGATTTTATTGCTTTAGAGCATTTGCAGCAACCTGCTCTTACGTGGTTTCTTTGTCTAATAAAAGATGAGCTCACACTGCAGGCTTTTTCCTCAATAGGGAAATAATAAGGTATCTCATAGCTACGTAACTGCCTATTTTCACAAACTAGTTGGAAGTGGATGTGTTTGAGACCTTGTTCCCATTACTAAAGCACATGGGGGAAAAAAAGGTTGTCAATTTTAGTATGCTCTTAGCTACAAAGCAGCGGGCAGAGAACTAAATGATGCAAGGCCTCATACTGAAGTGTCCTCAAGGACAATCTGATTGGCAGCTTTTTCCTCTCCCGTGTAATGGGTTTTATGGAATGCGGCTAAATCTTTCCTGTACAGGTATTTTATTAAGGATTATTCCAAGGCAGTCAAAATGGAAACATTCACAAGCGTCTCCTTTGCCCTCTGCATGCCAGTTGTATTTGACGTGATCTTCTGCACCTGAACACTAGACAGCAGAGATGCTGCTCTATTTGGAGCCATCCTGAATGAACCGTGTATGTCCCTGTGTGCCCAGGGAGCAGGGGGCTACACTGCCAGCTAAATGGCCTTGGACCAAGGAGGGAATACAACCCCCTGAGAACAATGGCTGTGTGAGCTGTTTGAATGATTTGGAGGGAGCTGCCCATTGTCATCGTTCCCCTCTGCTGCTGCTGCAGAACCTCCTCCAAGCGCTGAGGGCCTGCAGGAGATGTGATTCCATGGACCTGTCTCTCAGTAGCATAGCAACTGCCATCAGTTCCCACTGCTCTGTCCCCTCTGCTTGGCTCCCTCAGCTGTGCTGGAGGTGAACCAACTTTACAAACAGCCCCGCAGAACAGAAGTTGTAGGAAGATTTATTTTTAACTGGGATCTCTCTGTGCTCTGAACCAGCTCTCTGTGGGGTACAGGACTGGCATGACTAGGGAGTGCTTGGAGCAGGAGTGAGACAATAGGTGAGGAAGAGGGAGGGGAGGAGAATGGGAGAAAGGTCTGCTGTTTCCTGGCTTCACAATTCAGCACCAATTCAGGGGCAGCCCTGTGAACACTTTCAGCCCAAATGCTGGTGGAGCTCATCTTCAGTCATGATCTACCATGAGAGGAGTAATCAGAAATTAGAGAAAAAGTCCTTTCAGTTCCACTCTATTGACTGGGGTGGGGGAAGGGAAAAGTCAAATTTAAGCAAGGGGATGGAATTTTCTTTGAAATCTTTGTGCTCTGATGCTGCCTCTGGTGATTCAGGGCGCTGACCTGCAGCATCTCCAGCGCAGCACAGAGGCAGGCACAGGCCAGTGAGTGTTGTGCTTCTATGACAACAGCCCCGCACTCCGTGCAAGTATCATTTGATCTTATTTTCTGTGTTGTGCTTCTAACAAAGCTGCTCGAGCTGGCCACATTCTGTAATTGCTTTCTTAACTGACATCTGAAAGTCACATTCTTAGCCAGGTACACTTCTGATTAGAGCAATCTAGAGGGGTTAATAGAAGCAGCAGTGCTTCAGGTAAAAGATCAGCTCGGAGTGTGCGGATGGATTCTGTGAAAGCAGGGGTAGAAAGAAGATATTGATTCCTGTATGATTAGTGGAATACTTCTTTGTTAAAGGTCTGCCTCTGAATCTTTAAATGACCAGCCTTGAAGTGGTGAGGGCTTCTCACTTTTTTCAAGCCTCTGTGAGTGGAATGGAGAAGTAGAGATTTTTTTTTTTTTTTTCTTTTTCACTTGAGTGCATGAGTGTTCTCAATGGCATTTGTGGAAACTACAATGTGTACGGGGAAGATAAATTACTGAAATGGACAACTCTCACTGTCTTCCAGCTTGGTGATGGTACAAATCAACCTGATAGATAATCTTTACAGCTGAGATTTCTGAGATTAAGGAGGCAGTGAGTGCATTGGCCTGAGTGTTTGCATGGAAGTCAGTCAGATGCCGAATTCTTCATTTTAGAAATTCCTGTTGTGAACACAACACATGGGTGGAAGAGCTGTTTTCTGGTACACTGATGAGAAGAAGATTTGTTCCTGTGTTTTCTGGAGTGTTTCAAAGAACTGTGCAATCCGACAGAATAGCAGCTGAAGTTCAGAAAAGAGTATATCAAAATGTATTATATCCTACAGAGAAACACTTGTGGGAAGATTTTATTGCATTCAGTGCAGCTGTTCACTATTGAGCTACTGATAAATTGCTTCAGAAACTATCCTTGTTAATGTAATCTCTGAACGAAATGTCTGCTGCACCAGCCCTTCTCTGTGTGAGAAAGTTGTATGTGTTTAATTAGAGATAAACCATCCTGCATATTGTATTGAAGTTTAAACTGGGTTGGGTTTGGTTCGGTTCCCCTCTGTGGGGAATTTAAGTTAAATTATTATCCCTATTTAAATTGCCTTTGGACAGCATTTTGGTTTATAGCTGTTTAACTACAGTGAATTTTGAACTGTTTGTTTCGTTTTTTTGGGGTTTTTTGTTTTTTTTTTTTTTTTTTTCAGTAAATGAGTGAAGTCCTGTGTGCAGGTGAGACTTAGTAAGAAGGAAAGTATTTGGCCACACGGTGAGAGTAGACATTGGAGGGAGTTTTGTTCCCAAATGTGCCTATAAATTTGAGTTGAGGGGAAAATTATTTCCTTGGATGCTGGGGAAAGATGAGTCTTGGGTCTCCACCCAATGCTTTCTGATACTGCACACAAGTAGCACAGGTCCTGCTTTGGATGAGTAGCTGCTGCTCAGCCCTGTGCTGTCATTGCCCCAGTTTGCCAACCCTGTGACTCGTTAAAAGGAGCCAAGACCTTTGGTTGTTTGATGTGGGGTAGAGTTTAAAACAGCATGAGAGATTAAAAGTGTGGTATAGGTAGTAAAAGGTAAAGTTTCCTTTTCCTCCTCTGTAGTAATTTGGTCTGTGTAGTTGTGTTCTGCTCTGTACAAACAGAGATGAAAAGTCAGGGCCTTGCCTTCTCCCATGAAGTGTCTGGGCTGCCTTCATTAAAGCAGCCAGGGCTGCTCAGTGAGTCCTGATATTTCAGATTCAGCTGTTGTTTTTTGGTTTCTGAATCCAGTTCAGGGTCACGGGGATCTCTGTGGCTGCATCTTCCCCCCTCCCCATTCCACTAAAATTTACAACTCTCACAACCACATAATAAAAGGGATAATTTATCCATTCCACATGCTGCCTGCAGCCACACTGAGCCCTCATATTTTATGCAGGTGCTGTTCATTTCAATTGCAGCCTTGATAGTAGATGGGTGTTGGATAGAGTTAAAATTTCAGCTGAAATTCCTGGTGTTTCATCTTATCCTCTTGCCTTTTTTTTTTTTTTTTCTTCTGTAAATGTTGAGAACAGAACTTTTCTAAGGCTAAAATGGTGGTGGTGCATGTGCTAGAAGTGCAGATTTCCCACAGAAGTAACAAAAGGAATTATTTAGGTTTATTTACCTTGCAGGCTGCTTGATGAACTGCACGGTTGGCTGCACTGTCAAAGATTTCAGTTCTTGGTTGCAGTACTGCAGTTTATTGGAGCAACAGAAGTGGCACCTTGCCACAGGAGTAAAGAATGCTGTTTCCCCACGAGTATTTGAACAATCTGCAATAGCCATCTGTTATTCTGTTCAACACAAAGCAGTGCAACAGGTGTATTTCTTGGGCTTGGGAATCTTAGCTGTACAAGTGAATAATAGACATTTAAAGCCAGGATTTAAAAGAAGATTTCAAAGTGTGTTCCTCTTTATTCAGCAGATGTAGTGGTTATGCCATTAGAAAGTAGAGAGGTAACCTAAACATATGGTACACAGTTAAGGAAAACAAATGCTGAACTGCTCTTAAATCTGTTCTTTTTCCATGTTTGTCATTGTCTTAGATGGCTTCAGTAACAGATGCCAGATACAGGCAGAAAGATACTTCAGACCAAAATTTTGATTACATGTTCAAGCTCCTGATCATTGGCAACAGCAGCGTGGGTAAAACATCCTTCCTCTTCAGATACGCTGATGACACTTTCACACCAGCCTTCGTTAGCACAGTAGGGATTGACTTCAAAGTGAAAACAGTTTACAGAAATGACAAGCGGGTGAAGCTGCAGATTTGGGTAAGTGCCAGCGTGTTCAAAAATGCTTTATATTAATCCCAGCAAAGATATGATGGTAAAAAATAGCTTGTTTGGAAGCAGATTTTTGGATTGCTATAGATTTTGGTTGTTCCTAAGTTCTGTGTGGCTGTATCTTTGCATTCCTGCAGTGAGCTGAGTTCTCTGTATTGCTGGTCAGAGCCCTGGTATTGTTTTAAGCAGCAGCTCTATGATCTCAGAAGTCAGTGTCTATTAAACTGCAACAAACTCTGTGCAGGTCTGGAGCCCTTTAGTAGCACTTTTTCAGTGAGCAGAAATTCAATGAGTGCTCAGTGAGTGAACTCTATACATAACTTCTACTATGGGTTTATGTCCTCTACATACATACTTGTATCTTCCTGCAACTCCTGTACCTGCTCAGCAGTGCCAAGCATTTCTACCCAAATCTGCCCCAGCTAAGAGCTTGGTTTTGTAATTGATTTACATACACTGGATTTATAATTAATCTTTAATAATTATATTTAAATGTAAAATTATAGTAATCACGTGGTTTTTTTAATTTATTGTGGTGAACTTGAATTGTCACAATAAATAGTGAGCTTATAAAATGAGGATTTTTTTTTTCTTTTAACTACAACTCTATTATTCGTTTTATTTCTGGGTTGCTGGATACAAGTTACAACAAATTACTTAATAAAAGATCCTTTTTGTGTTGTAAAATCCTGATATTGAAACTAACGTAGATAACCTGGCATGAAGCTGTTTGATTTAATTTAGGGTTTTGGTAATAAAAAGGTTTGTACTTCAGGCCCAATAAACAACTAAAGATGATTTTCGTCCAGTTGGTCTTCCTTAATTTTGGAACATGGAATTTTCTAATAAGTTGTGTAAAAGCAAGACAGAAAGCACCATAAAATATTTGGGTTTTTTTTCAAAGATACCAGGATTAAAGTGAATTAAGCAATAATCTTAATTAAATCTGTTTGAAGGCTTTGGGGGGAAAAAGGCTTTAATAACCTTAAACTTCTTATGGAAAGAGATGTCAGGTGGATTCCTCAGAGGGTGCTATCTATAGGATCTGTAATGTTGGAGTTACCAACAACACTGTTGATTTAACATTTATTTTTAATAAAAGGTTCATTCAGTGTTTGACAGTTTCCACAGTAACTCGTGTTCTGTTCTTCTCTCTTTCTGTGCTCATTGCATGAGTCCCTTATGTGAGTTATGATTCAAGGACCTTAACAAAAACATTGTGTACCTCTATTAAAACCACAGTGTTTGAACTTGTTTATCTCCTGCCCATCCTGAGATTATGTGTTTAATTTCAATGTGTTCTTCAGAGTACATGTAGTAATAGTGGGGTCCATTAATATACCAAAATTATGTGTTCCTAAGTGTAGGAAGGAAGAGTTTTCTTACCAACCCATCTTCCAATTACTTTTTAAAAAGCTACTTACAGCTGCTATTGAGTTTCTATGAGTGTGGGACTATGTGGCCCCAGTGAACACTTTGCTTTGACCTACAATTTTCCAGTTATGTTGACTTTTTAAATTATGCTCCTCGTGAGCTTGATGTTAAGCCAGGTTTAATGTGAAACCAAGTGAAGAAGGAGAAGTACAAGTGCTTAATTTAACCACTTCAGATGTCTTTATAGAATTCAGAGAGAAGCACTTCTGGGAACCTCTGATGCTCTCTGTCTGCAGAGCTGGGTCTTTCTGAGTTCAGGGGTGCTCGTGGAGCTCTTGAGTGTGCACAGCTGTGGCAGACTCGAGGTGCTCAAGGGCTGTGCCAAATAACCTTGTTTTGTGCTCTGCAAATCTCAAGGTGAGGGGGAAGTTGCTGCTGCTGTGCTGTGATCCAGAGAGATCAGTGATCAGAGGGACTTTCTACACTGAGTGTTGCCTGTGTTGAACAGAAGAGAGGATATTCAGATGCAGTACTCCAGCTACAAACAGTTCCTTGGGTTTTCTTAAAGCTGAGAAAAATAAGTGCCAAACAGCTCCGTGTGAAGACTGACAGCTGTGTCAGTAAATGTCTTTCTGGCCTGTCTCGAGCTTTTGTATCTCCAGCAGAAATTGAGGAGCATTTTAAAGCCAGAAGTCCCACGTTTGTGTTTGCTGGATTTGAGGAAGTCTGTGTTTTGTGAATCAGGATTTGACAAGCTGTCAGATGTAATGATCAAAAAAGAGTGCTCCTCTGTTTAATTTTGATGTCATTGATGGGCCTCTTGCCTTGTTGACATTAACACCTCAGTTGCCCAAATTGATATTTTAATAAGAGCCCTATCAGTTGTGGCAGTGACCAAGCAGGCTGGGAAATGGTCTGCTTTGAAAAGACTTGAAAGGAATATCTCTTTAGCTTGAGAGGAATGTCACATAGCAAAGATATTCATGATGTTTTTAAGGTAGAATGACAGTGCTGTTGCTAGAGAACAAAACAGTAAAATGGTCCAGAGTGGGCTTACATGAAATAATGCTTTGCAGGCCTTTATTTTTTTCTTTCTTTCTTTCTTTAAACAACTCCAAGATGAGTTGACTGTTTTAATTTCAAATATTTTCTGACTTGTTTAGAACTGATGGTGTTATATAAAGTAACTGTATGAGACAGTTAATTTTGTGGTTGGATGAGATTTTATAATATTTTAAATATTGAAAGATTATTTACATAAATATATTAATATGCTATATAGATATTCTAATATCTACATAAATGTAATTCTTGGATTAGATTTTTTTTTTATGCCACTGCCACCTGTAATAATACTTTCATATAAAGAATCTTCCTTATGATTGATTTGTAAGGAGCCATGGGGTGTGCATGTAGATTATTTCTTTCTTAACCGACAATTTTGTATTCTCAGAGTTGCTAATTACTGATTACTGAAGGAAAACTATTATATTTTCAGCTAGGTATGGTTTTTATTATAAATAAACCTCAAAGGTAACATTATTATATTCTTAGCAAATGCAAACAGCTAATACTTAATGCAGAGTTCAGGTTGCCTAGCAGCTAGAGAGGGCCACTCTGTCCAGATCCCAATGGAAGCAGGGTGAATGAATAAAAGTGATTTCAGTTTTAGGTGAGAGCAAGGTGAGATTTCTTCTTTTTTTTTCCCCCCTTCTTCTGTGCATTTGTGTGTCTATTGGTACCACTAATAATGGTGGCAGAAATAACAGCAGAACTCATGAGCAGTACAGCACTGAGGTTAAATGCTGAGGGGCAAACTCTAGCCCTTTGTGCTGGCCCAGGCTACATTAATTACATGAACTCCTTACATAGTAACATAAAATAACAGATGGAAAGTCATGGGCAGTGTTGAACCCAGACACTTGCACACCACACAATACATACTTTGTGTGAGGCATTTGATTACACTTCCATTACACTTTTGTACAGCCCCCTGCACAAGGGACTCTCAGTTTTGTTGCACGTACTACACATAACACGACCACTTACATGATTAATAATAAACAGAACTAAATACAGGGTTTGGCAGCTGATGTTACAGTTGAAACTGCTTTCAACCCCCCTTGTAAAAGGCAAATAGAATTAAATTTAGCTTCAGCTAAAAAGGCTGTGATGTTCAGAGGCAGCATATTTAGACTGCAGTATGATTTTTCTCTTAAGGTGCTACTTATCGGAATTACCCTACTAGGATGAAGGTCTTTCATTCCCATTAACAAAAATGTTTCCATGTCTTAACTGCTGAAACATGTTGGGGTGTGAGATTAGCTGTAGTGGATGTGTGGAACACGTGTTACAGCTCTCAGGCACAGCTGGGGAGAGGGTACAAAGCAACATCACTCTGGTTTTTCTGGATCTTTAAGAACCGAAATATGACAACTGCTAATTATACTGAGTGGCAGTTACCATTACAAAACAGAAAAGTGCAAACCAAAATAAACCCCATGCTGTGTAGCTGTCCAGAAGGCAAATATGGAGTGTTTTTAAAAGCTTTTTGTATCAGTTGTCTCGGGGATGACAGGATGTTACTGAGCAGCTCATCTCATAAGAAGGGATTCACAGAAGTAACACTGGTAACTAAGTCTTTTTTTTTTTTTTCTCCATTTACAGGAGGTAAAATTAGAACACCATCATATTTGATTGTAAATTTTAATGTTAATTGCACACTTAACCAAAAGCTAATTATGCATTTCAGATGAGAGAATCATCTATTCCCCAGACATCCCATTCCCATCATAGTTTTGCTGAGTTCCTTGCAAGCACTGACTTTAAGCTTGAATGCTTGCACAAAACTTGTTTCTAAAAAAAGAGATAATAAGGTTCTGTAATTTAACGTATAGATGCAATAGCAGTGTGTGTCCCCAAGGATCTGACAGGCCTGATTCTGCTCAGTAAATTCACAGCTGTTGTAAAATCCTCTGATTTGCTGTTTAAACAAAGAACTAAAATGGAAAAATTCATGAGAGTGAAAAGAATAGGTTGATCCTTGTAAGAGAGTCAAGAATTACATTTTGTTTGCAGCATTAAGGACTTAGTGAGTCCCAAGAATGGGAATCATTGTGGTTGAGTGGACATAAAGCACTACTTCTGATGCTAAAACAGAATGCAGAATATTTGACTGGAGAAAAGATGCAATAACAGTGTCTATAATTCAATTCCGAGGTCTTGGTTACATCTCAAGTAATAATACACTGCTGCTTTGAGAAGAACTTGGTGCTCATGCCACTCTGAATGGGCTTTAAGATTAGAGTTGCAGGAGTGATACAAGGGAGAAAAAGAAAAACTTAAAAAATAAACCCCTGAGTGGTTAGTTATCCCTCACACTATTGAATTTATTGAACAGCCTAAGCTTGCTGAGCAAGGCATTGCTGTGTTTGCAGTTAAACAGTTGACATGGAGGGTTTATTTCTGTTTATAGTTAATCACCTTAATCCCATTGTTATCTCATTATAACTCTGCATTATAGTGAAGGCCAAATTCAACTTCAGTCTAAGTTCTGTTACCACTGCAGTTATTCCTGCTGACAATATTGGGTTTGCTCTCACTGCAAGGTGTAGCATCTCCTTCTGTGCTCCATCTTTGCAGAGTCTTTGCAGAGTCACTGCATATGTGGAGCATTTGCCCTTGCTTTGTGCATTTCAGTAAAATAAAAAAGGTACAAATTGTGTTCAGAGGTCTCAGGTTGTATCCAGGAGCAGTGTGGAGTGTGTTTGTGTTATCTGATAAAGAGCTGTTGGTAGGTCAAAGGTTTGGACCTTTTCTAGAGAAAGTGGGCCGATGTTAATACTTTGTCCAGTAGAGGAGAAGCTGTATGTGGGAAATTTCAAGGGAAGTTACTCAGTTGGTGTAGTAAGGCAGTTAATATTTGAGAGGACAAACGGGTTGCTGTGCTCCTGATGTTTTGCATTTAATGCTTTTTTTTTTTTTACCCAAAATTCAGAATAGATATTTTGTAATCATTTTACATAGGTCTTAGACTCATGTGCCTCAAAACATTTTCCTCTTGTCCTTGTCTTATCAGAATCACTCTCATTATTATTTTCTTTCACAATGTTATCTTCTGCATAATGACTAGGTATATTCTATATTTAAATATGCTTGGTTACACTGTGATCAGTTATGAGATAATACAGTGGGTGGAATTTATGAGCTCTCATAGTATTTGTCTCAAGTGAGCACTACTTAAACTATGTCACATTTGGTCAAAAAAGACTACGGGGCTGCACATTTATAACTTTAATGCATTGTGTTGTCTGCTGCAGTGTCATGTTTATGCAACACTCGAGTATGCTGAACAGCTGATTTTAGAGCTAAAACCAGGAAACCAATCCCCCCCCCCATTGTTTTCTGATGTGAGAGATTGTACCCTGTAGCACAACTGGACTACCTGGGAGTTTAGCAGTGGGTACTTCGTGATTTATTTTCTGTTGAGCAGCTATTCAACATCATCCAGATTCATTAAACAGTGTGAACTAAGCTCCCAGATGCTGAGTGCTGACTTGCTGTATTTCTCCTGGCAAGGCTGTTTTCAGTTACATTGAGGGAAAGTCGTGTGAGTATCCCTTGAAGCACATTTTGATTTGTTAGAAAGGGGAATGTGTGATGATCCTCCCAGCACGTGGAAAACGGTGGTGTTGGTTCCCTATCTACAATCTAACACATCTGTAGTGGGTTTTTTTCTCCTTTTAATAACCAGGTCCCCAAAATGGCCTTTTTTACCTGGTTATCATGGTTAAGTGGTGCTGAAGCTGCAGTGTAACCACAGTGTGCTCAGACACCCAGCTGACTGCTGTGTGTAGCTGTGTTGGAGGCATTGGGCTCTGCAGACCTGTATGACAGAAAGAAACACTGGTGAGAAGTACCAGAAACAGGACAAAAAAGCAGCACATTTCTGCACTGTGGAGAACTGGAAGTTCTTGTAAAGTTTACAAGGAGACACTGATATCAACCTAGATCTTGGTGAGCTGCTCTAGTTGCCCAGCAAATACTAATGAGAGTGACAAAGTAGGAAACATAAATCCTGTTTGGTGTTAGTTATATCTTTCAATAGCAGCTTAGCACCTTGAATTTTATGGTCATGGCCCCTGCAGCCCAAAAGTGTACCCTAGGCATCCTAATGTATCCCGTGTTTCTGTCACAGTTTGAGCTCTGCAGCATTGCTAAGATGTTCCTCCCTCTAAATGGAGCTGCCAGTCCCAAGTGTGTTGCTCAGCTCACACGTGGCATCCTGTGCTTCTGTTGTGCACTTGCATCTTGTTTGAAAATTCCTCTGGTTTTGCCAATTTTGCTTTGCATCCATTTCTTTGCTAATCAGATACTCAGTGCTTTGCTACTAATTTATGTTAGCAACTGAAACAGGAGGTGGCAGGAGTGTTTGAAACTTTGGGGGGAGCAGGTGTAAGTGGAGCAGACAAACACACTATGTTATGAGCTGCTGTGCTTCATTAACTGAAGTACTTTCACATGGTATAAGACTCAAGTGATTAAACTTGTTTATTACTCAAAGGAGGCTCAAAGATGGTATTTTCCCAGCCAGATTCTGGCTGGCTGGTCTCTCTGACAAACTGACTGAGACATCTGTAGCAGTGCTGGAGGGGAAAGTCATGGGGGGAGAGGAGTGTGCATAGATATGTGTGTGCACATAGGCTGCTCATGCCTGTGAGGTCTGACTGCTGCTCTGCTTTTGTTGTAGCCAGAGCAGTACAACAGAACATACAGGGGATCTGTGCATAGGATGTTTATGAGGCAGAATACTCACCCTACTTCTGGTTTTACTTTTGGATGTGCTTATTCAAAGATTCACCTGCTGCTTCCTCTCCTTTGGTCCCTCTGTCAGTGATAGTGCTGTGGCAGTTGTGAAGTTGCTGCATGTTCCAGTGCCATGGTAACTGCATCCCACTCCCCTGCCTGCCAGCAGGCATTGAGCCTTCCCAGTTGTGAGAGGAAGCAAGTGCTCCAAGTGCCAAATTGTGGTAGACTGGCATGAGTCAGCTTTGATAAGTCCATGGAAAGTCCTTTACCCAGGACTGCAGGTCTCTTCTTTTTTTTGAGGGAAGAAAGAGAAATAACTCCCATCAAACGTGTTTTGGATTATTTTTTTAAACTCTAAGATTGTCCTACATTATTGAAAGGCTAAAAAATGCATTCCCATTGAAGTTACCACCAAGTGCTAAATTGCTTCCTCACTGTGCATTTTAGCCTCATGCTGTACCCATTTCTGGAAGACTATGCCACTTTTCCTGTCCTTTTCTCTTGGCTCTGTGTTGTGCACCTTGGCTTGCTCTTGATGAGGTCAGAGAGCACCTTTGTAAGCACTCTTGCACTAACTGTAAGGATAGTTCTTGCTGAGTACTGTCATAACAGCATTTGAAATCATGGAGTTGTGCCTAAGAGTGAACAAGAAGAGCTGGGGAAAAGAGAGAAAGTCAGTTTACTTCTTTGCTTTTTGGAGAAGAAATATTCTGGCTATAATAAAGCACACAGGTGCATCATTTGATTACATGGAACAATAAGACTGGAAGTTTACAGCCAGGCAAGGGTAATTAAGGAATGCCTTTTTGAAGTCTTTCACGTTTAAGAGTGGAATGATGGACCTTAACCTTTATATTTTCTTACCCTCTTGTGGCTCTTGCTGGACCATAGAACTACCAAAACTGTGAGTGCAGTGAAAACTAGCATGAAACTTGAGCAGAACCAAAGCAGGACCATGAAAAGAAAAACCCCCATGCCTTTATTGATTACATAATTACAGTGGAAAACAGAACCAAAGCAGTGCTCACAAACAGTGCCTTGCTAAGCAGCAAGGAGTGGCTCTGAGTGGCAAGCCCAGGAGGTCTGGGTTCTGCGGGGATGGAACTACTGTTATAGAACTGTTGGTCTGCATGAACACCACATGGATTCCAGCCTTCCTGGGAGATGGTTGGTGTCTGGGCTTAGTGCTGTCTGAGATGAAGAAGGTGGAATGCATTTGGCAAAGCTCTTCAGCCTGTTTTTATACACCCTTCCTCACCAAACCCCCTTCCTGGGTTGTTTTCCTGAGTGCGATACACACTGTGAAGCACAGAAGAGAACTGAATGGGTTGGCCGATTATAGGAACTCCAAACGAACATTATTTTCATTCTGATGCTCATTCCAAGTGTTGTGCTATAATTATGCAACAGCTGCAACTCCATACCTCTTTAGGGCTTCTTTTCCTAGTAAAATGGATTTCCTCCTCTGTAAGAATGCCCTTCATCTTGAAAACAGCATGCAGGAAGGGTCACCACTGCAAAGATATTTAGTAAGGTAAATTTGTCACAACTGCTTGGTCTCCCTTGAGGCTTTGGGGTTGGAAGTGTAAAATTAATAGTTTCCTTTCACTTTTGCTGGTTAATGATTTTAGGGAAAAGCAAACTCTTCCAAGGGAGGAATCTGCATAAAGTTCTGCCTCTGTGATGTACTTGCAACTGTTCTGGAGTTGCACATGCCCCACTTCACAGTAGCCTGTTCAAAGCTGTGGCCATCAATCTCAAGTCTTGGACATGTTTGAAATTACTTCAGTTTTTCTGCTAAATTTCTGATGTAAACATGCATAGGAGTTACTTAGAATTCTATCAAGGCACTGCAAGAAATCTAAAGGGAACAAATTCAGCAGAAATCACCCACACCATTGTCATGGCAAAACTGTGATTTGAATAATCTTTCACCTAAATCTGGAAATGGCCTTGGTCTTCACAATATTTACTGTTTTAATGTGAAATTTCACCCGAATTGGTGGTACTTGCAGAATCTGGCTGTGAGTTAGACACAACAGCACCTTTGCATCACTGTGGTGTTGGCTCAGTCATTTGTCAGTTCTCCCATCTGCAGCACATGCTGTGGGAATCCTCTCCCCTGCACACAGCCGGGAGATCAGAAAGTGCAGTAGCTCCAGTTGCGTGTCAAAACCTGGTGTTGCTAAGTGATGGCAGGGTAGCCACCTGCTTTGCCATTTACAGAACCCAAGTGCTCAAACAGAGGGAAATGAACAGCTTTATTTTCCACTAACTGCATGCAAGGTGTTTATTCACTCCGGTGCTGGAAATATCAAACCTGCACATCCCTTTTACTCCAGCTGGAATCTCCAGAGTTTTAAAGTTCCTGGAATGGCAGCTGTTTATCCTCCCTGAAAATGCATCCTCTAAGTGTGTAATATTGTATTACCCTACAACTGCGAGAGACAGTGCAGTCAGTTTGATGATTCAAAAACCACAGATTAAAAAAAAAAAAAACAAAACAAAAAAACTGACCCAAAAAACCCAATGCAAAACCAAACTGCTTTTTATCACCTAATACAAAGGCAGAGAAGAGGTTGTATTTGTTTTGTTGGTTACATCAGAATCCATGCAATGTGGTCCTCTTCTTTTTCTTTTTTCTTTTTTTTTTTAACTATAGTCTACATGGCCAAGAAGCATTGTAGCATTGATTTCTTTTCTTAATGTATTTTTTGTGCAGGAAATAGAGAATAAACCCAGGCTATCATATTTGCTAACTACTCTAGGAGTGTTTTCAGGAAATAGGAGAAGTAGGATATTTTTCACTTCCTATATACTTCTTTTATGGATATAAAAAAAAATTAATAAAGATTTAATTGCCCTCATGCCACAGGTGAGTCATGTGTGTTCTGTTAAAATCTGTCTGCTCAATAAGGTACTTGTTCAAAATAGTCTCTCAAACAGAGATGCTGAGTGACTTTTGCAGTCATGAGTCATTGGATCTCTATTTTTTAAATGAAATGATTCCCCAGACATGTTAATTTTAAGATATCATCTACTAAATTCTTGATTATTAACAATAAGAGTATTAATTTGACAGTGCATCAAGGCTTGAGGGATTCATATAACTGGTGTTCTCTTTTCAGAAAAAGGGAGGACTTGCACAGACCCAGTTTTGGAACTAGAGACCCTCCACCTGAGAGAGTGGAAGCTTTGGAGTAGATTGTCTCCCTGTGAGGCACAATCAGGAATCCATCTCCCCATCTGCACAGTCTTTCCTTCATCCAGATGATGTAGAGCACCTCTGTGTTTGCAGAGAAAGGGTCAGGGGTTTTTAGGAATGAAATCTGCGCTGGCATCAGTGATTACTTCCTACTCCTCAGAAATTAGCTTTTCTCAAGTTTTACACTTCTGCATAGCACAGATTGACCTTTGAATTCAGACTTTTAATTTGGAGCAGTTTTCAGCAGGGACCTCTGACTCTAGAGAAGCTTTCTCCTGGAGTCAGACGTGTGTTCTGTGTAAAGGAGTGTTCTCTGTTAGGATGTTTGGTTCTCAGTTTTGGTGGTTCCAAAGTATAGCTCAATTCTGACAGGTTGCTGCAAAATCCTATAGTGTAATATTGCTCTTATGACTGACCTCTTCATTCACTCTGAGTAATGAATGGAACAGAAAATTGTCTTCCTTTGTTTTATTGAGTAATGAAAATTGTGCTTCTTTTGCTAAACAACCCTTGCCAAAAATAGCACCTGACTATATTTTATCCATCTCTTTTTCCTTACTATTATTTTACTATACTAAATGCAATCTTTTTTTTTTTTCCCCTTTGGATTTCTTTCCATCTTTGTGCCCTGAAGCTTCAAAGACCAAATTTTGTGAGTCATATAAATGTTCCGAGACATCAAATTAAGTAGAAACTGGAGAATGAGTTCTCAAAAGGTTGTGAATGCTGCTGACGTCAATCTCAGATTGAAATAAGAAAGAAGATATGGCTGGTGGATCCTGTGAGCAAGACTGTAAGCACTTATGCTAATTCTGTTGTTGGAGAAGAAATTGTGTTTTTATAAATGAAGGCAATAGTCCCAACTGAAGATTTAACAGGCATTCATCTTAGTAACTAGATGATCTTGAGCTTTCATACTTTACACTGAAATTTGCCTTCAGCGGATTCGAACGAAATTGCTTGGAAGTGACTAAAATGAATGGCAGCACGCTCTCTGCTTTTTCAACTTGTAATATAATTCAGTTTTCCAGCTCTACTTCTGCAGAATTCCTCCTTCAAAGTAACATTGCAAAGTATTTTTTTTAATGATCAGAAGACTATGAACCTATTTGGAGATTTTTCTTGATTGTCTGTGGCAGAAAACAGAATTTTGAAAGCAGTAAGGAGTCATGAAATTCAATATGTCTTATGAATTATTTTGATAACATGAAACATTTATCCTGTAGAAAGTAGTTAGTAATACTGTTTTTCAAGTCAAGTGCTTGCAGATTGTGCATCCATATTGATTTGATGGTGCTATTGAAACTTCCCGTAGGTGTAGTGAGAAGAGTGCAAAAAGTGACTAAAGGAAAGGGATGTTTTCCTTGTGGAAACCACAAGGAAGTAATTTGCTATTAGATTATTAGTGTAGAATATTTTTATATGTGTGCATGTTTTGACAGTTAAAAATTGATTAATAACTGATATTCTTGTTGACTACTTTATCCTACTTCCCTTCAGATGGTTCACTATAAGCCTGCAACTAACTGGAAATTAATAGTGCTGCAGTGATCCCTCTGAGTCTAGATGTGTTTTGGGCAAAGGTATGTTTCCATTGGTGAAACAGAAGTTGAAGATGTTCAGCCCTTTGTCAAATTGAACTCTATTTTGGAGAGGATCTTACAGCAACAGATACAATAGTGTCAAGTTCAGAGAGACCAAAGTGAATTGAAGTGAGCCCAGAGGTATTGAAGGAGCAAGGTAATGTGATTGCTGGTTAACTAGATCAGGACAGCAGAGGGAATGCCTCCATCAGATATCTGTATTGCTGGGCTCAGTTGCCTTCCCAATGCTGTGAAGACCTTTTGACAGATTTCTGTGGGAAGACAGTTTACAGATTGGTGGCATAGCATGTACCTGTGCATGAAATATCGCAGTCAAGGCCAGGATGAAAATAAACAAGAAATATTCCTTCAAATTTAGAGATTAAATACAGACTGGATTTTCCTGCAGGTAGCCAACAGGAGCTCAGCAGCACAGCAGTGAAGCAGGGCTGTCTAGCTGGGTACTCAGTGTGAAATGTACTTCTGCTGTGAAGCTGAGGAGAGTGGACAGGAAGAGGTTCTGGCTCTCAAAGCCTATGCATGGTGTTGTGTGAATAGAAATACCAAAAAAGAACAGTCCCAGGGGCTGGTGGTGCTGCCAGCTGCAGGGGACACCAAGTGAGCCCATCCCAGAGCTCAGTCTCCAGCCACAGATTCCTTCTGGGAGGGGGACCAAACCCCATGAATTTACAGTCCTTCTGCCATGACTCCTTAGTTACCATTGAAAGGGAGAGGCTGGCAGTAATGATAGATGATGTGGCTGAAAATTTATCAGCCATTGAGATGGGAGATAACTTGCCTTATGTATGTGATGACTGTAGATTTCTAAGGCTCCTGAATAAGAATGATCAGAGAGCATCTTATCACAGTATAGTTTCATCAGTGAGGGAGGGACCTGTGAGGGGTGAAGTCCTTTAAATTACAACTATAGGGCTAAGAAAAAGTTTTAAATTGAGAGCATCGTCATAAAAAGAGTATGTGGAATTTGTCTGATTCTGCATGGAGAAGGAGGAGAGGTTTTAGTGTTTCAGTTACACAGGAATATTTTAGTATTGAAGAGGTGGTCCACCACAAGCTGGTTTATTGGTGATTGGCTTCTAAGTTAAGAAGCTGTTTCTCCTGTTGGTAAACTTTTACATAATTGTACTTCACTGCAATTTTGTGTCTATTCTAGAAACATTCTTTTCTGATCACTGGATCAGAAGCTTCTGCTATTCAGGACCAGATACTGAAACACTTCAGCTGCTGATCTGAGCTGGCATGGTGATTTCTTTACCCCATGATGATTTCTCTACCCTACAGTGAGTGAGCTCAGAGCCAGAGAAGCATTTCGGTTTCCTGAAGCTTCCTGTTTCTGATTAACTAGGATAAAAATGAGTATCCGCTGAATTGATGCTTATCAGAATTCCTAAACAACTCCTCTGCCTCCAGCAGTGACACTCGATTATGTTTCTCACTCCTAAGCCTCTTAGAGGTTTAGCATTTATGAATCCCTTCTAATACTTTGCTTGACACATTTGGTTAGGCATATGACAGTGATCAGTTGAGAGAAAAACAAGTCATCTCATCAAGTACAAATTGAGGCTTCTAGTAAGGAGAGTGGAGAGGCGAGGAATGGCTTCCTGCTGTTTGAAATCAGGTTAGAACAGGGCTGTTAAAATAACTGTAATGCATTTAATATAAAAACAGGCTGTCTGTACACTTCCCAGTCAATGCTGGACAGTCTTCTATAGCTGGTTTTGTTAGCAGGAGCAGCAGGGAGGCTGAGGACTGAGTGCACTGTAGGGTGGTTCAGCTCTCCCCTGGTCCCTCGGGATGCTGAGCACATTGGTGGTGTGTCATCTTACGCTTGATATTAGTTCTGCAGCTTAACTGTGGGGTAAAACCCAAACGCAGGGCTGTGAAGGGCTACCCACCCAGTGTCTTCTGGAATGCAAAGTAGATGGTCTAGTAGGGAGGTGGTAACCATAGTGCTGATTGGGGTGGTGGTTCCTGCAGGCCCCTGGCTGTGAGCTGTTGGTGCTCACTCCTGATCCTCCTGGACAGAGACAGGAGGTGCTGCTCCACCAGCCTGAGTGACCTTTCAGCAGTGGCTTCGTGATGAAGGGGTCCTAAGCATTCTTGTAATACAAATGATGTTAAGAAGTAGTTGGTATTGTGAGCAGGTGCATTCCAGCTCGGCGTACCTTGCAAATCTGACAGCAGCCAGATGTTTAACTGGGTAGAGTAAGCGATGACTTAAATACCATCATATAAATCTTGCAAATGCTACTGAAGCTGAGACTCTGGGTATGCCTTGTGAATTGTGATTTCTCAGAGGTCCTGTTTGATCAGAGAGTAAGTTCTTGTCTTTAACCCTCGATGGGACCCCACAGAGACAGCAGGTATTGTGATGCACCACTAATGACTAATTCCAGCAAGTCAGTTAATTAATCCTTTGGAGCTACACGAGGCTGGTTGAAAATAGTTAAAACAAAGATTTTCTTAGGATTTTAATGGAAATTGACCCAATGTTGCTGTGAGATGTAGCTGCAGAAAGAAGCTTCCTACAGCAACACAGTCTTGCTTTGATATACATTTCAGCCAGCATATGGTATACATTTTAACAGAGCACACGGAAAATTGGTTTGATTTAAGTTGATTGATTTTGATTACTGATGGGAGGATATGCTAATGAGAAACAATCTAGTGTGTCTAAAAGACTGTTTCAGTTGCTAGCACAGTTGATACATAGTGCTTGTATCATATGCATGAAAAGAACAGGAAAAATGTGTTGGACTATTCTGAAATTTTCCTCAGTGGTTACTCCTTGACGAACAGGAGGAGATGCATTATTCTGATTGCAGCTTGACAACACATTCTCCTGTCAGTACAAATTAGGACATTGAGTATTTCTAGCTAGGATAGATGTAATTTTTGCCTTAGGAAATCGGTAACATTGGTAGCTGTAAAAAAAACCCTACCCCCACGCCAAGGTGCCCCCTTCAGGTGCCACACTTTGTGGTGAAAGAGGGTAGCCTGGTGCCATTTTTCAGCAAAACTCCTGCCTGTGGATCAGGAGGTGAATCTAAAAAGTTTCAGAAGGAGGTTGTTCAAATACAATGCTGAACTCCACCAGAGATATATGAGGTCTAGGCGACCAGCTTGGACCAGTGTCTTTGAAATTGGTCTGTTAGTTTTTAATTTACTGGAACCTGTTAGGTTTAGGTGTTTTTGTACATGTTGCTTAGTGAAAAAAGTAATATCATAGTGGAGAATTTTTAGAGAAAGACTGTTGGATGCAACATCTCCAACCTGAGGCTAAAAACTTTTGCTTGTGAGCATTCAGTTATGGGTAGGAAGCCTTCCTGTCGTGTTGTGTAGGTATACATCAACCAAGGTATGAAGTGCTGCTCTTTGTAAAGAAGTGTAACTCTTTCCTTGATGTAGCTATTCCTCCTGCACTCTCAAAAAATCATATCAGCTTATCTATATTGTGATCCTGCAAATGCTAAACAAACATGCTTCACTCTAAATACACAACTTAGAACAACCAGCTCCACCGGACTCACCCTTACGAATACGGGTTGAAATAAAAATCTCTCCAAACATCAGTAAATGAAGTTGTGTCATAGCAGGTCAGCAGTTCTCCTTATGGGAGACATAGAATCATAGAATCACTGAGGTTGGAAAAGACCTCTAAGATCGAGTCCAACCGTTAATCCAGCACTGCCATGTTCATCAATAAACCGTGTCCCCAAGTGCCACATCTACACGTCTTTTACATGTCTTCAGAACTGATGACTCTGTCGCTTCCCTGGGCAGCCTGTTCCAATACCTGACCACTCTTTCAGTGAAGAAATTTTCCCTAATATCCAATCTGAACCTCCCCTGGCCATTTCCTCTTGTCCTGTCACTTGTTACATGGGAGAAGAGTCTGACCCCAACCTGGCTACAACCTCCTGTCAGGGAGTTGTAGAGAGTAATAAGGTCCTCCCTGAGCCTCCTTTTCTCCAGGATAAACACCCCCAGCTCCCTCAGCTGCTCCTTATACTCCAGACCCTTCCCCAGCTCTGTTACCCTTCTCTGGACACAACTGATGTCTAAGCCCCAGAGTGATTTCCACCTAGCCAAAAATACCCACTTCATCAAGGAGGTATAAAACCTTATTTGTATAAGAACCTTAAATGATAATCCACAGCATAGTAATTGATAGCAACTGATCCGAGTGACTTATGCAAATAATCACTATAGACACAGCTGCTTCAGGAGGAGGAAAGAGAGTGGGATGCTTTACAGCTATCTCTGTGTGGGGTTTCTCATGCAGCACTTGAGTAATCACACTGCCTGTGCTACCAAGGTGAGCCATGTCAATAACATTTGTTTGAGTAGACCAGAGCCTCCCGTATTGAACGGCAGCAGGAGGAGGGGAGCTCTGCTTCTCCCCCACCTCCAGAGGTTCCTTAGCGGGGTTGAACTTTGTGCTTGGGCAGGAAACCATCCCCCATGGAGAAGAAACTCTCAGGTAGGAGAAGCCCACAGGTGTCAGAGCTGCAGCTGCTTTCTCCCCCAGCAGCTCCAAGGTGATCACAGTGCTCGTTGCACTGTTGGCAGCACACTGAGAACTCCGGAGTTCTCTTACCTTTAGGCACTGTGATGTGTTGAGAGGAGGAGACAGCATCCCTGTGAAGCAGAAAGTCCCACTGACTTATGAAGTGTTGCTCTGTAGCTAAGTGGGGTGTCCGCCTTGGGCACAGAACACAACCTGGCTTTTCTGCTTTCACCGTATGATTTGTGAGAGTGATTCATGGGACGTTAGCACGGTTGCTAAGATCAGGAAGAGGTTTGCTGATATTTAATCTGCTCCTGTCAGGCAGCAGGGTGGTATCTCCTCCTGAATTTAGCAGATGACAGCCTTGATGTGTCTGTGAGGCAGTTTGTAGATGATATTTGGAAGGGATAGCTTGTGAGTTAACACCTGTATTCATTCAGGCAGGTGAGTGGAGGGGCAGTAAAGGCAAATTAAGTGTAGTCTTAATACACTGTGAAACCTAATTCTCTGTGGCCAAAACAGCTTGTATTTCAATGTAAATGAATAGCTACCTCCAGTCTGTATTTCAGTATAAATGAATAGCTACCTCCAATCTGTATTTCAGTATGAATGAATAGCTACCTCTAGGCTGGTGCTTCTTTTCTTTTTCTGTTGGTTTTTTTTATTTTTCTTTTATATATCAACTTTTCATTCCTTAGGAAGAACACAAACTAGTCCTGGACATGGCTTTGTCATACTCATGTCTATAGATGTCTTTCTCTCATACGCCCCAAAAATTCAGGTCTTCTCTGCAAAACCAGTTTGGGATAGAAGTAGATCAAGGGCATTGGAAGTAGCCAGAAGTAATCAATGGAGGCAGAAAGGTGTTTCTGTAGTTGGGAGAAAAATACTTGCTGGTAAAAGGTTGGTGAAGAGAGAATTGTTCTCACAAAAACTCAGCAGGTCTCCTAAAAGGCCCTGGCAATGTGCCCTTGTCTCCCTCGCTTTAATACCCTGTGACATGCTTTCTCTTCTCGTTTTCCGAGCTGCCCCTCTGGCACTGTCCATCTGGAGTGACAGGAACATGCTCTGTAATTGGCAGGGCTTTGTTGCTGTTGAGCAAGTGAAGAAATGGAAGATCAGCTGCTAATCTCAGCTGAGATCAGACAAACCCAGGAAGCTCCAGCTTCTGCAGCAGCATACCCGAGAGCAAAATCCGGATCAGGTGCTTTGTCTGAAGTTACATTGGAAAAGTGCGTCCAGAGATTATTTCACTTTCAAGTTGTAACTATAGTGAGTTATGAATAACAAGCTGGTGACTCCTGTGAACAAAAAAATTCGGAAAATCCTGTGCTGGTTATTGCAGCTTCCCACAGAACAGGATGAATGAGTTTGCAGTGGAGAAAGTACAGGTCCGTGTTGCCTTTAAAGGATTTAATTTTGTGTTGAAAACATGAAGCTGGAAGGAACAATGGTACCCTGGTAACTTGTGATCTTAATCTCTCTTACAAGGTTGTAAAACTGTTTACCTTGGCAATATCAAGTTAATATAGCACATTCTTTCTGAGTTTCTTCTTTTCCCTTTTGTTATAACCGTGTGTTTGAAAACTCTCTGATGCTATATACTGCTATTGAACCTCTGCAATCCCTTCAGTAAAACAAAGATGCTAATTACAAGCATTTCAACTGTGCCTAGTTGATTTTTTTCCTTCACTTGTTCATTTTCTTTGTTTTAACAATCCCGTTAACACCCGAGAATTCTGACCTAAGCCCAGTCTAACTGAGACATGATGTGAAGCCTGTGATTGAGTTTGTTTTCATTAGATAATTTCATTAGTTGTATTTCCATCCATTGCTCCTGTAATCTGAGAATGATGTCTGAGAAATGGCTTTTAAGTAACCACATGGATGTAGAGGTGGTGACGACTCTGCCTCTCCAGAGTGTGGTTATAGTTCTTAGAGCATTCTGTGCACTAAAATCTGCATTACCATGCTATGAACTTGTCAAACATTCGGATTATGGTCACAAAATGGAAAAGCTTCAAGAGGAGGATGATGCTGCGTGTTAGAAACATATGTCACAAGGCATCAAATCCCAACCTGAGTCTCTTGGATGCAAACAGAGCATGAACTAAATGCATCTTTTACTTTGAATGTGTTAAGTTTTACCAGGTTTCTTCACAACTCTGTGAGTGCTGAATTTGGCCAAACCCCTGGAAATGACAGAAGAAACTCTACACAAAGATGTAAAAATCAACCAAACAAAAACCCCAGCGACAAAAAGAACCCCAACCCACCAGCAGAAGCAGAAGTCTATGATTACCAAATAAAATAACTGACTGAAGAGTTTTCCTTCTCTATTTAAAATTTAATTTGTGAAGTGGGCACAAGTCCTAGACCCAGTGAGATCAACAAGAGTTCTTTGGTCTTATTGAGTATGACAAGTATGATCTCTTTATCATCTGTAGTTTCTAATGTTCTGTGGGAATTGCAAGCATCCAAGCTTGAAGGAGAGACTTCCTGAAGACCTGGTCCTGCTGACCTCTGTCAGAGCTGGAGACCTGACCCTGCCCAAAGAAGCTCCTTGTTCTACCTTTTCTGAAACAAGCCTTGTAACATCCTGGGATGATCACTGTACTTAACCCATCATCTTACCTTTCCAATGGTTTATGATAAGCCAGCCCTCCCATCATCTTTTTCTACTGGTCTTTTGGTTTATTTCAGTTTGTCCCTTTTTAGGGAGGTGTCTCACCTCACCATGAGGTCTATTTCTAGTATCATCCCTCCCGCTTCCTTTCATGGGCACAGAGATGAACCTCCTTGTTTGCCAGATGCACCTTTAATACCTGTTGTTTTTCTTCTTTTCACACAAAAAAGCCTCTTCCAGTTCTGAAGAGCAGACAATTGGACATATCACTGAAGCAAGTGTGGGTGAGAGGTGGTTCCTGCAGCTCCTGTCAATAAGCTGGTTTGAAAGATGGGGCATATGTGGAGGTCATTTATGTTTACATCTCATTTCAAGAGCTAGACTGCAGCTAGTCTGTTCACTAATTAAAAGGAAGTAAACATGTACCAGAATGTTGCCTGTTCTTATCTGAGAGTTTTTATATAACATTTGCTGTCTGTTGATTCCTAATGAATGCAGGGCTGATTTGATTTGATACCATTAGTGATGTGGTAGGACACTTTGAGATTAGAACAGTGTTTATTCTTTATATCATCTAATACTTATTGTCTGACTGTTTGACTCCAGGAAGAGTACATACCACGGATGAAATTTTGCAGCATATTTATTTATGCCCTGCTTTATCAGGATAATTGGAACTCGGAAATCTTCAGTCGCTAAGCATAAGGAAGGCTGGCACAAAGCACTGTTTAACTGTGGCAAAACCTCCTTGTTGAGGATTGGATCTTAGGATTCCCTTCTCTCAGCTGCAGGAGTTGGCAGGAGATGAGCTCTGATGTTACCACATGGCCTGCCAAGAGGGCCTGGCTAAGGTTGTCCAAGATTTATGGGAGCTTTCAGCTTGTCCTGGTATGACAGGGATGAAGTCTTCAGCTTTCCCTTCAGGCTCCATATGAAGAACTAGCAAAAGAACACATATTATTGTGGCTTTCATAATTTTTCAACTGGCTCAGAAGATAGAAAAGAAAACCTTTGGTAAAGGGAAATTACTTCCCTTTGGTGTACGGGATGGAGAAAGTAGATCTGGGTGCTGTGTGAAGAGAGAAGGGTTTTTTCCTTTCAGTTCTTTGTATTAATTTTATTAATGCTTTAAATGGGGATACATTTTGTTCTCTGGACTCTGTTCTTCTGAGAATGGTGTTTGTGGTATGAGTATAGCAGTGAAACAGGAACTGTTCCCTGCAGGACCAGAAATCATTCTGTTCTGCAGATACTGTCACTCGCTGCCTGGATCTTAGGATAAAGCATTAGGGTAATCTGCAGACAGCCAACACCAAAGCTTCCCCTGCTGCTCTACAGCTTCCGAAATTGGGTTGAATTATAATTCTTTGATGTTGGAGTAAGGCAAAATAGCAATAGGCAGAAAGCACAATTCATTTAATTGTAGTTTCACAGTGTTTTGAAGCAGTTATGCTGTTGCTGAAGTCATGCCCTCTTTTGTGAAAATGTCTTTAGCTCATTGGCAGACCTAATTCCAGTCACTTATGCCTTGTGCTTTGCTCCAAAGTTTGTTTTTCCACCCTTTCAGTCAAGAGATGTGATTTGTACTGGGCTGGGACCAAGAAAAAAGTCCTAAGAGCCTTCTTTTTATCTCTGTCACAGTAAATAACTTGTATTCCTCAAAACATCAACTTGTTACACCTTCTGCAGACAAATCACATAGACACACATGAAAGCAGGGGAGCTCAGTCTGCCCAGAGGTTTGTTCTTGCTAAGGAAGCTGCTTTCATTTGATAAATATTTCAGCATGTGTTTTTCCCAGTGTAACATGACAAATTCACTGCTAAGCTGGGAAGTGTTTGTAGAAATGTGACGGTAATGGAGTGTAGAATTGCCCTTTGCTGAACTGAGCCGGTGGTCCAGAGAGCCTGTTGTCAATTTTCTGCTGGCAGAGGGCCTGAGTGATTTGGGAAGCAGCATAATGCATGAACCTGTGCTTGGATTGTGCCTGATACTGTGATTGCTTCAATTACAGATTTGTTGATAGACCTGTGCTTGCTTTGGGTGATGCTGTGCAGTTTCCCTACTTTATGAAGCTATATTAATATAAAATTGCTAGAATATAATGAAGACTAATGCCACCCATATTTTTGTTGATCTGTACAGCATCACCCATGTTTAGTGTTCTGTACAAATATGATCTCATGCTGTTCCTGTTGCACACAGGATTTTTATTAGCTTTAAATAAGACAGTTTGGAGTTGTCATTAACAGCTCTTTTTACAGCCTTCTTTCCTTGGGCTGAGGTCCGTGTTTCAAGAAAAAGATTACGTGGAAAAATTCCGTGTTGTCTTTTCCTCTTATCTGAAAATTTAGTCTGATTTGAGAGGAGTCAGGACCTCTGCCTATGCAGGATTCTTCACTGAGGTCATTGGATGCAGGCAGGACCTTACAATTCGGGACTTATTTTATATATCAAAGTTCAATCACCAAGTGGCATCTCCCCAAATCCAGGCTGAACTGAGCGGTCCTAGTAAGTACAAGCAGTAGACTGTGCTTGGGAGCCTGACCAAAGTCCCACTGGGTGGTGAATGGCAGGGGGCAGGTGACCCTGGAGGCATTTTAGAATGCCAGTAACACATTTTCTTCAGCTGGAAAATCTGCTGTGATTTTCTTCTATCTTTCTTAAAAAGGTAGATATGAAGATGTGCTCTTCATCAGAAAGATTTGAGCCACTTAGGCCCTGGATGTGTCCACTGGCCAGAGGCAGTTGGTGGCCTAGGCAGAGCAGGGAGGTGTTGTGGTAATGAAGTGATTAGTGAAAATAAAACAGTAAAATTACCAAACAGCAAAACATCTCACACCCATGTCAAGGAGCATTTGCTCGTGATTCTCTTTCTAAATGGAAAGGAGGAGTCATCACCACAGAGGTGGGTGAACTTAAAACAGTGTGGAAAAGGACCTCACACCTTGAAAGGCATCTACTGTAACCACGTCAGCCCCGAGGGCACCCCAGAACTGCTTTCTGAGCTGCCTCAGGAGCCCTCTGCAGCTGCTGCTCAATGAAATTTCGAGTTTAACATCTGGTCTGTGTGGTTATAATAGAAAACACTACGGGAAATGGTAGAAGATTATTTTCTTTTTCTTGTGCTATTACTGAGCATCATCATGTGGGTACTCTTGTGGCTGACAAAGCCTGTATTTTAAGATGCTTAGGACTCCTCCAAAATAGCTGTTCTTTAGCTGAAAGTCGTCCTTTATATTCTCAGCAGAAATGTGGGTTTATTTGGAGAGCTTCAAATTCCATTTGATTTTTTTAAAATGTTTTTTGTGAATTTAAACAAACCCCCCTTCATGTCACTAGTGTTTCAGATCTATTTATTAAATTGCTTTTCAAAGTATATGCACATTTCTGTCAAATAAAAACATATGAGATAGAGGAATCTGTTATTGCAAATTCCAGCATTTAAAAAATGTATTTCAAACTCCACTGAAGTGAGTACTTTTTTCTTTCCCTTTTTATTTACCTTCTGATTTACAAGGTTCAAATTGTTCTTGGGTTTTGTTGTCTTTTAGCTTTCATTCTACCTTCTTGACTTCTAGAACCTTCAATGTCTTTATATGTTTGTTTAATGCTCACCTGAATTCAGCAGTGGGGTTTTTCTCCTAATTTGGGAGGTAGTAAATTGAAAATTGCCTCGTCAGCTCTTCACTTCCACCAAATCTTGTAAAATTACACATTAGGATTGTAAAGACCTTAAAAGAATATTATATTTTACTTTTATTGGCATGTTGTTCTTAATATAAATTATACTTGGTTATTTTATTTTTGTCTAGCTGCTGCCCTTCAATTTAAAGTACATTTTCTTGCCTCATGGTTGTAATTCAATTTGGTATTTTAATCTCAAAGATATTATAAACAGCTTCCCAGAATTTCTGAGCACTTTGTCTTAGAATTGACCCCCTTGACATAATATCTCTAGGGGGTTTTTGTGAAGTATGAGGCTCGGATTTAGCCCTAATCCACTACTAAATAAGCTGAAATCTTCCCTTGATAAGAACCAGCCCTAGGAGGGATGTTCCTAGCAGAGCACCAAGTTTTTTTTTACCATCAGGATTTCCAACAGGTCTTCCAGGAACGAAGTCATTGATTTTCTTAAACACCGAAATATTTGCTTTGTAAATGAGTTTAAGTGAAGGTCTTGCCCAGAGCCGGGGGCCGGTCGGGGTACCACCACCGGGTACCATCAGTGGGTACCACCACCAGGTACCATCAGTGGGTACCATCAGTGGGTACCATCACTGGGTACCACCGCCGGGAGCCGCCGCGATGCCCATCCTTGAGCAGAGCTGGCTCCGCGAACAGCCCCTCTCGCTGCCTGGCTCTCTCGCCGGTTACCATGACATTTGATCACCCAGAAACAGGCTCCGGGAAGTCTGTCTGAGTCTTGTTCGGCTGCTCGCAGAGCAGGGACTTGCTCCGTTTTGCCTGCGTGCCTTGGAGGGGGAGGGAGGCCGGGAGCACCGCGATGCTGATTCCCTTCACCTGCCCTTGTTCCTTTCCAGATCAAAGAACCAGACTACCGAATTCAAACAGATTTGAACCCCAGATCACTTAACTTCCTCCTCGCAGATTGTACGCTTGTTCTTTTGGCAGCTGATTCATAATGTATTGAGATTTCCCCTCCTGCTGTACATCTCTTGGGTGAGCAGAGTGCTGCTGCGACCCACGCGGTGGGAGCTGCACCGAAGCACGTCAATCCACTGCCCTGCAGGACAATTTAGGATGTCCACGGTGGTGCCTTCACAGGAGCCTGGTGCTGCTCCTGAAGTGCTCTGGCTGTGATTAATTTATCTGCTTCTCAGCAGCAGCTAATTAATAATGCTTATAGTGACTAACATTGCTCAGACATCTGTGTGTTGTACAGCTGTTCTTACAGTCCTGATTAACAGAATTAAAGGATATACGTGGGACAACTGAAAAGATCTAGCCAAAGCAGCAATATATTCTATGATAATAATGCATTCAGTGCCCAGAAAGCTTCTTATTCTAGGATCTCAACCTCTCAACATTTTCTTAAATGATTTGGGATTTTTTTAAACATGTCATTGATGGTTTTATCACTTTTGCCCACAGTGCATAGGCTTTCAAATGCATCATATACCTTTTGAACTTTGTTCACTGTTTATTTGCAGCTAAAGAAATGGAAGTTGAGGTAGGTATGTGGTGTGGATGCTACATATTTTTACTGCTGCCATTTCTTTATTTTTCTATCAAGGTAACTGGATCAGGAAGAATCAAAAATATAAGACTGACCTCATATTAATTCCAAGTAATGAAAAATAATACTTTTCAAGACTTAGAATTTAGGAAATATGCAAATGTACTTAATCTTTGTGTGTACCTCTTAATGTGATTTCAGCTTTGCAGGCACTGGCTTTTAAATGCTCTAACAGAAAAACTCAACCTACAAAAAGATGAGAAGAGCAGATAATGTCTATAAGCAAGCAGCCCTATTCCAGTCCTCCTTACTCTCTGACAGATCAGGAAGGGCAACTGCTGCTAATCTTCCCTACAATCTCAAGGCACCTGGGAAAATGGAAATAATATTTTTAACATCTTAGCAGGTTGTGAGCAGTGGTGTCAATCACAGTACCTTGGCCAGATTCCAGTGTGGGAATTGCATTCTGCTGAGCAAATGCAGCCTGTTGTGTTTTCAGTGATTCACTTTTTGTTTCACATGGTGTGGAGTTGCTGAGAAAAGTTAAAAGAGCTGGTGCTCCCCTACCACCAGAAATGTTTTTATGGTGGATTAACCTTTCCTCCTTGTCCATCAGCTTCATTTACAAAAATACTTTGAAAGGGAAGTGCGGTGCCTTACCTTGAAGGGACACTCAGGCACTGAGTTACAGGGAACAACTTCAAAAGTGTGGGTGTTGGGCGTGACCAAGGCCTCTGATGACTGACCAGACGCTGGTGAGCTCTTGTAGACTCTGCATGTTTTAAAAGTCTCTTTTCAAAAAATTTCTCTCTCTCTGGTGGGAGCAGTTAGCGTGGCAATGTTAGAGAAAAGAGGGAGGTAGAACCTTCTGTACAGGGTAAGTAAAATAGGATAGGAAAAGTGAAGTTTCTGCAACTGGTAGTACTGAAGTTATCCAAGGCTACTGGTTTTACAGCTTTTAAAGAGTAGAAGTGAAAATAGCCATAATGTGGGAATGTTTGAAAAGCACTTTGCAAGGATAGAGCCTTTTATCAAAAAAGGCAGGGTTTTTCACATCAGAAATGCTTTCTGACATGTTGTTTAAATGAAACTGGCTCTCAAGGTAGCAAAATATGTCTGAGAAGGTTCCAGTGACTCTTGGGCAATGGGAGAACTCAATAACGAGAGAAAAAAACCCCACATGCTTAATGTGATCTGTTGAACTGGAGCATTTTAATTAGAGCTGAGTTCTGAAGGAACCAGGTGTTATTTTGCTCCTGGCAGCAATTGAAACTTCACAGGTTTTTCATGACATCACATCTTTTCCATGTCTTAACCAGTGACTCATCTTGCTTGCCTGTTTGTTCCTATTTCTAGCTGCCAGCAGGAACACTAAGCTCCATGTTAACATTCTCTTATTAATGACACATCCTAGTCTGTCCAAGGTGACTCTCTCTTGTGGTACCTGGTGGGTGGGTTGTTTTTTTCCCCTTCCTCTTTCTTAAGGTGACTTTTGTTTATCTGATCCTTGGTGGCTTCCACTCAAAAATCTGCTTTTTCAAAGGAAATGTGTATGTGGGAATGTAACATCCGGGAACTTCAATGGCAGAATAGATCCCTTCTGTGCTCAGCACTGGGGAAACATCCAGCTAAGGAACGCTCAGTCCCAGATGTCTGAAATGCATGTCCTGACAGGAGAGTAGTGGGATGGGACATACCAGCCACCTTGCAGCAGACATCAGTAACAGTGACTAAAACAACTAGATTTGCTGGAGGTCATGAGAATTTTAACATTTCACATTGCAACAGTTCTGAAAGGTAAGGAAAGGCTGCTTTGAGCAGCCAGTTCAGTCCAGTGAGGAAGGCAGAACAAGGCAGCAGTGGAAAGGGCTGCATGAACTGTTGGGGAGATGGGAACAGAGTGGGGTGGAATGGAGTTATTGATGGCACAGTGGCACCCTCACTGTTCACAGCAGAGACACCAGCACAGCGCCATGGGAGTACAGATGTTTCCTCATCCGTGCAGAAGGGAAAGTGAACAGGTCTTGGATGTAAAGGGCTCGGGTGTTACTGAGCCCCAGATAGAGGAAAAACAGCCCTCTGCCTTCAGGATGTGCCTCTATTTCTTGCTTTTTCGGCTTATCTGTCAGGTAGAGAACAGTAGCTGAGGTGGCCAGTCTTGCTGAGAACTGAGCTGTGTTTGCAGGGAGTCAGATGTTCCCTGACACTTTGATGTCTAACAACTTGGTGCCTCTATAACTACAGGGCTGGGAAGTGGATTATCCTGTCCCCAAGGCTGACCGAACTCCAAACAAGGTAAAAAAGGTGCAAAAACCTATAGCGTAGGTGTTACAATGTGACGCTGAACAGCAGAGAAGAAGAAACTCCTTCACAACTGATGAAGCCCCAGATTGTGCTGGGTGCTGGTTATTGGGGTGAATGTGACCTCTGTTCTGACTCTGAGCAGCCTAAGTGATGGTGCTAAGTACATGCATCTTGTAAATGTTGCCAACTAGCTGGACTGTAAGCAACTCTTACTCTTGAGTATTATTCCTCTTTAAAAAAAACCCAAACCCCATGAAAATCAAACCATAATCCTTTAAAAAATTGGAAAGGTTTATTTCTTTAGAGGCTATTTGTCACTTACACTGCTAGAAAAGTCATGGTGCTAAGGGGATTAAATTCAGTACAGATTAGATGTTTCAGTGACATTTTATTTGGAACAAAGAACTTCTAGCTGGAAATCTTCACTAGAAGAAGGATGGTTCAGAATCATGGATTCTGATTTTTCAGACCTGCAGCAAAGAGCATCTGTCATAATTTAAAAACTCAAATATGTTTTCTATGTAAGTACCTTGCAGTTTCTGCTGGGACAGCCAAGTAAATTTAAGAAAAGCTGGTTGTGCTTCTATTGTAAATGTTTATGGGATGGATCTCGTGACTGGAGGGCATCTGTACACAATGCTAATACATTTAGGTCTTTTTCTCCTCTGAATAAACACTGAATTTTGATTGCTCATTAATGCGAAACCTTCAAATTTCTGTTTCGAGCTCCCAGCTAATGGTCTTGTGGGTGTTTTTAATTGTTTGTATCAAAGACAGGCACACACAATAGCTACAGAAGAACAGAGCTGTTAGCATACTGGTGTAAATATACCTCACAGAGACGCTTCTGTGCTTGGTTACAGCCAAGCTCTCTGATTCCTCAGCAGGGACAGCCTAGCAGGCTTCTGGATGCTGAAGGCTCTGGCTCTTCTTCCCAGGCATTTGGCTAGACTCTTAATTAGTGCTACATCACCTCTCTGCTGATCCCTGCCTGTGCCTCATCTACTTGTCTTCTGATGAGTTTGTGGTCTACCTGGAAATCTTGCAAACAACTTGGCGGGGGGGGGGGGAGGAGGGGAGCAATCTCTGTCAGTTATTTCCTCCTTCATTGGATAAACAACTTGAATGTGAAAACCTGAAATGCCTAATTAGCTAAGGTTTGTGGTGGTTTAAACTGAGGTAAGGACAATTATTGTAAATGCTGAAGAAAGCGAGTTCGGATTTTGCAGTTTATTTTATTTTATTTCAGTCAAGGCGTCTGTGAGGGGGTTGCTCATGGTGTGAGTCGAGAAAATTAAGCCAATTTATCGCTGTCTAAAGCTAATGTAACCTGAGGAAAAAAGTAATTTCAGGGTGATATAACAACAATTCAAATGCATTTGGAGAAATGCAACTACAAGCCTGTAAGGGGAGATGACATGCTCTGTACCTGTACAGTCAAACAGAGCGAGGAAGGCATCAGTGACTCACGTGGAGATGAATCACATCTCTGCATTCTGCCACATGGCTACTAGGGCAAGGTTATCAATAAACTTTACATACCATGAAACATAGGATGCCTTTCCCTCACAACACACTCCCTTTGATAACCTGAGAAGGCAGGCACCTAAGTGTATGAATATGCAAATTACCTTTCTAATGAGTTAAGTGCACTGTCCACCAGAGAACAGGTTATGACCATGTAAATGCATGTAGCCCTTTGGGGTTCTGTACCTCCTGCAGCCCCATCTCTCACTGTTGTATAAACTGGGGCCCTGCCCCCTACACAGGGGGGGTCACAGGCAGAATACTGCAATCAGCAAACCAGATTTGCTAAATTCCAGAGCTTTCAGGCAGTAATTTGCCTTTATCTCAGATGAGTCCAATTCCTCACTGAGCTGAGGCACTGAGATGGTATCAGGACAGGTTTTGGAAGTCACCCTCAGCATCCCTTGGGGCTGCTTCCCCGGACAGCCTGGACATATGTCCCCAGACCTAAGTCCTTGCTCTGAGCCATTGTCAAATTTAATTTCTTTCCGAATTATTCCACATGTAGCCAGACAATGTGTCTTGCAGTCACTTACTGCCCAGTCACAGCCTCATGCCCTAAGCCAAAATGAGCACTAGTTAAACACAGAGGAGAAAATACTAGGTGAGATCTGGGAGAGAGAAGAACTTGGGAATGCAGGTGTAAAACAACAATGTTGTGGGCATGAGAACTGAAGAAACCACACTTCCTATGGATTTGTTTGGTTTTGTTGGTTACAGAATCTGTGAAGTTACTAATATTGATTTAGGGCTTTCTCCTAACGAGGCACAAAGAGAGCATTTCTCCTGCTGGTACTGGAAAAAGATCATTGCACTTAAGCTTTCTTCCCAGCTAAGGTATGCTTAAGATCTCTCTTCACCTTACCAGCTATTTTTTGTGACATGTGTAAGGAACATCTGAAAGCATTTCCCCTCAGTTAAATTTGATCAAAAGTGCACGTGTGGACACTGATGATTTAATAAGCCTCATGTCTTTATAAAATCAGGCTAAAATAAAGCAACTATTATGTCTCTCTGAATAAAAGAACAACACTATTGTTGCTGAGACCTTCCTGCTTGAAGAAGTATAGGTAGGATCTAGTTGTCATGGCTGGTTTAGCTGTTCAGCAGCCAAGTCAGGATGTGCTGTCAGGGACTACAAGAGTGGTGGATTTATCACTGGCAGGAGAGGAAAAGGTCGCTCAGGCTGCAAGGTGTAGTCCACCTCGTTCTGGTACCTCTTGTCAGGAGGGAACAGGAAAACTCTTTCTCAGGCAGTGTATGATGCTTCATCATGATCAGCCAGTGGACTAACCCCTCTTGAAATAAATGCACAAGTTTAAAGGAAAAAATCCCTTCTTTTTCCTGAGAATTGGAGAAATGGCAAGGTACATGCTGCATAGTCTCCCCACTGGGAAATGCACAGTGTGTTACAGCTATGGATGTTCTCACAGTAGTGCAATAGGCAGAGCCTTTTAAGCAAGCTGTCAGGAGTTTATTTACAAGCGCTCTCCTCCTACAGAGAGGCTCTGTGATATTCTGGTGCAGAACAGCAGGTGATCCCAGACTGACTGGCGTGTGTTCTGGCAGGGCCAACACTGCCTTGCATGCAGCAAAAACAAAGCTGCATGCATGGGAACAGTGGGCAAGATGATTTTAAAGATGAGTAGTTTCCTACCCACTGTCTCCTGAGGTTGTGGTGATGTGCTGTGTCTGATCTCTGTACTCCTGCAAGAGTGCTCTACATGGATTTATTTTACTCTTCCAACATGGTTAATAAGTTCTTTAGGGTCTTTTTCTCCAGAGAAGAGAACTTTAATCACATTTTAAACCAGTGGCAGCAAATGCTTTCTTCTGTGTGGGTTTTGGGAGACTAAAGGACTGCTCATTTCAGAACTGCTAAAACAGCACAGTAACTAGCAGTCAATACCTCATGCTGAGCACGTGCTTTGAAGGCAAGGCCTTTTGCCTCCCTGTAGCTGTTCACAGAGCTGCCATTTGCCAAAAAATGGATGAAATGTCTTTGTTCAATTGATAGATATCTCCTGAATGAGAGATATGTTCAGCCTGCGACTTCTCTCCTTTTTCCAGAGGGAATGGACTGACTGCAGAACTGCTGATTTGGAGTAGAAAGATCCCTCAGTTTAAAAGCAGGCAAAATGTGAAGAATAAATGTTATTGGCATCCAACAGATGGTGGTTGACATGTTTTCTAGCTGTCATGAGTCTTTCAGAATTCTTCTGTTGTATATGCCAGAGTTTCACCTTTGTGCTGCCAGGCTGAACACAGAAATGACGAACACAGAAATGACAAACACAAGTAGAGGTATTCTGCAGGGCTCTATAGGTAAAGAGAATTAAGCTGAACCAGCAGGAGAGGATTAGTAACTCTCAAATTAATATGTGCACCTCAGACATTGTGATTGGGATATTCCACATTAAATTCACTTTATATAGTAAAGTTCATTGCATCGGGACTTTAATCATTATCTCTAACCTGAGGTAAGACCTGAGTCAGCCCCGGCATCTCTCTCAAGGACATTTTCCTGACCATGACACTGAATTGCAACACATAAATGTCTTTTGCCTGATACAGTCCTGGACCGTTTTCTTTTGCCTCTGCTTTGAGGTGTCAGCTTTCAGTGAACTCTGGTAAGGCTTTATTATTGCATTGAGGCAGAGGCAGAGAAGAGCAATTAAAGAGTTGGCATCTTTGGTATTTTCTTTAACACTACATGTGTCAAAATGCATTTAACAAATCACGGTTGATGCAAAAGCCTAATTAATGCTAAAATGTAAGTAGAGTTCATTTCAGTTGGGAGCAAATGAGAATTTTAAAATGTATAACAAAAAGTGGTTGCCTTAGTTTAGATATAGGACCTAGCTACAACTCCTGCTTCTGAGAACTGAAGTCTTAAAGCCTAAATATTCCTTTTTGTTCCAGGACACAGCTGGACAAGAAAGATACAGAACCATCACTACTGCCTACTACCGAGGAGCCATGGGCTTTGTGCTCATGTATGATATCACCAGTGAAGACTCCTTCAATGCAGTGCAGGACTGGTACGAAATACTGATTTTGTTGGGTTTGTTTGGGTTTTGCTCAATTCTCTCCTCACAATTGTTTGTTGAGAACATGAGACATCCCACCCTCTATAATGCTTTGCATCACCATGTTCTTTCCTCTTCATCTAAACTCTGGGATAAGTAATTTGATTTATAAACTTTCCTTCAAAAAAGTTCTACAGCTTCACTTTAATAAAAACGTTGTAATTCAAATATTGTAGCATGCTATAGAACTTGTTGCTTTTAAAAGTTTAAATTTATTATAAAGAAATTAATCCTTTAATGCGTTATTTGGGCTTATGATGTTTCTGGCTACGCTGCTAAAACAATTCAGTTTAACAGTGGTTGTTCTCTTCAAATCTCAGGGATCTGGGGAAAGGCTGCATTTATCCTCAGAAGTAGTAGCCCTGTGAGTCCCCTCAATAATTTCTGCTTGTAACCTGGTTGCTGTGTATTGCAGATAAGTGGTCAGGGTGCAAAAAAGGCAGTGCAGCGGTTAATGGGATCTCCCAAGTCTGATGGAATTGCACTGATCTGGGTGACCTGTTGGGAGAATCTGACGTGCTGACTGTGGCTCTGGTTCTGAGCATCCAGCTCAGCCTGGCTGTCTGTTGAACACTTATTCTGTACCCTCTAATCTAGGCTGTAACTCAAAAGCTGCAACCATGTGGTTTGTTGTTTATAATAATTTGCCTTTCCTCGAGGCTACCCTTTTTTTGTTCTCGCTGTCCACTGAAGCAGTTGGTCTTGATTGTCAGGACTAAAGATGCAGTCTCCACTTTCAACCTGTCTCAATACCATGAACCAGGCTGCAGAAGGTGAACTGCAGAAGCATCCTAAGCTGTACTGCAGCAGCTGGTGATAGAGGAATAATTTTTTTCTTGTTAGAAACACAAACCCAAAGGTTTTGCCAAAACCAGTTTCCTCTATGTGGCACACACTCCACCAAGCTCAGATGAAGCTTCTTCTGCAAGTGTGTGCATGGGGATGTTTTCCGAGTGCAGGTATGTGAGCTAGGCCTATCTTTCACTAAACTACGAATGTTTTCAGCTTGGTTCCCTGGTGAAACAAGATATATATGACCACACATCTCATCTACCTGTCTGAATGTTGGTTCTGCTCTAGTAAGATTTACTTATCAGTTTTAACTTCTCAAAAAAAACCCCAAATCTCAGTCTTTGACCTGCTACTATTTTGAAGTTTGTGCAGGTGAAGTTTAACCTGAAGCTTTGTGTTGGAAGTGGTCTAAGGTCTGTTCCATCACAGGCACTGATGCAAGAGTAAGAATTGGGAAAGGTCAGTTTTGTCAATTTGACTTCATGTCTTCCAGTGCCACGGGAGCTGCAGGAATATCTTTGCTAAGAGCACCTTGTCAGCCAAAGGACAGAGGTGAACCATCGGTGTATTTTTACTCTGTGTGTTAGGAATCTTTGTAACCAGTTTTAAGATTCTGAGCACAGATTATGTTGTGGGGAGGATAAAATCGACACATTTCTTTCCTTCCTGAAGCTGGTCCACTAGAGAGGAGATGAGGGCTGTAGCAAAACCAGCAACGCTGGGCCAGCAGAGTCCTCTAGTGGCCATGCAGCTGAGAGATGGTTTTTCCCAGCCTGCAAAATTGCTTTCTAAACTTCAGAAGGCACAAGAAATGGAAACAAAAGCTTTTGTCTGATGCTGGTGCTGCTATACCAGCCTCTGCCATTTTCTAGCATAGCAAATAGGTAGGATTTTTGGTGGGTTTTTTTCTCCCACCGTGCTGCATGATATAGTTATGCGTAAAAAACCCGATTACACTGGATGTGGTCTTCAGTCAGGAACTGTATTCTTCCTGGAAAATTAAGATATCTCCTCCTTGAGCTCCTTTAGCTCAGAGCCTTTGTCATTGTTTTGTTGGTACATGACTGTTTTAACAGCCTCCTGATCGGGCCTCACCTGCCCACAAGGGAAATGAGAATATCTCTTCCAGTCTGCCAAATGATTTCTCCCTTGGGAGATCATTTTACTTCACTCTTCTTATGGGTAGATGTCCTAAAGAGGATCCTGGTTTGCTTTGTGTCACTCATACTTCTCCTAAACCAAGTGAAGTCACCCTTTCTCCTGAATGAGGAGGATTGTGGCTGTATATCAGTATTTAGACAAGCTCTCCAGGTAGTATATGAATGTGAAGTAGAGTCTTTCCTTCATTCACATCAATCACCTCAATTAATTATGATTTTCTTAAAGCTGCTGAGAAAGATACACAATTTAAATGTATTTGGGAATACCTGGAACATGACATGTTTTCCTGTTCACTGGAAAAGTAAAACATGTATGAGAAGCCTTAAAATATTAAGCCTGAGTGATTTTCCTTACTGCAGTGTGGCAAGAGTTCAGTCAGATTATTTTACAAGAAAAAGCATAAATGGGCAAATGCAAAGATAGGGTTTACCTGATATTTGAAAAGAAGTAATTATTTTGTTTGAATATAAGATGTATTTCCTGTAGGGTGAGTGAAAGGGTTAAATTAGCTTTCCTGGCTTTCAACTCAGTTTCTAGAATTTTTTTAGTAGTCTCCTTTGATAGCTGTTATTTGACATTGGGTTGATAGTTTTGTGTGTAGATAAATCAGTGGTTTATACCTCGTTTGAAACTGTACTGGAACTACAATATATTCAGTATTTGAAAATGTAAAGTAAATAGAAAATATTATGCAAGCTCTGCTTTGGACAATCTAGACAATTTCATAGAAGGAAAATAAAAATTGGTAAAATTTAACTTAGATATAAGTGACAGCTGGGTTCACAAATCATCGGCGTTATTTGTCTTTAAAGCTGATCTCTAAATTGGGTTGTTGATACCTCCTGTTGTAACTGTGAACCTGAGACTATTTTTCTTCTAAGTTCACATGTGAAGCACAGAAAATGTGTTTTATTGTTAATTTGGGGAATTCAGCACAAACAAGGCACAGCATTTTTATTTTGTCACAGAAATACCTTTCTCCCAGTGTGTATATTGGGCTCACCCTGATAGCTGTTGAAACATCTCAATTGCACGAGCCTTGTTGTTGAGTAATTTGTCTTTCCAAAAGTTTCTGGAAATTTGCTGCCATTTTTTGTAATGGCATCAGGGTTTCCTTTAGATGTTCTTCATAACTTTTTTTGTTTCGTTGATCTTTATGCCTGATAAGAGTAAATATTGGTGTTCTGTAAGAGGTTTTTCTCTAGCTTCTACGAAACAAGAAGGATATGTTTCTGTGGGGGATCCTTCATGCAGGTTGCTTCTTTTTGATAAGTCATTCTGTTTAAATAGTTGAGATTTGGCAGTGTGTCCCCATCCAATGCCAGGGGCTGAAATGAATCCAGAGGTTGAACTGGGAGTCAGAAGAAGAGCCTGCTTATAGGTGTTTTAAATTGAACCTGGGAAGACTTTATTTCTCTCCATTGCTTATGGAGACTGGGGAGATTTCGTGTTCCTGGGCTTTTGGCATTTCTGCAGTCACCCCCTCCTGTGATGAGCCTTGAGAAACCCCAGAATCCCACATAAGCTCATCACAGACTCATATTAGCTCCCATGGGGCTTGTCTACCTGGAGTCACTCAAAAGGGTGAAACTGGAGGAGCCAAAATTGGGATTGGAGAGAGTGCCTTTCCAGGAGGGCACTAGGAAGAGGAAAAAATTTCATTGCACGGAGACTTTGTTTATTTTTGGGTGTTGCACTAAGGGTCTAGGCTTGTGCAGTGGGCTTGGGTTAGGTTTATGTTTTCCACTGCAATCCAAACAGGCTGCTCCTTCTTCAAGGCAAGTTGCACAGTGAAATTACCCCCTTTTCCATAGTTATCTGTGAAGTAACACCACTGGCTTCTTTCCATGGAAAAGGCAAGTAAGCAACTCAAACTAATTAAAAATTGTCATTAGTAGATCAGAGCTGGAGGCTCCTGCTAATTCAAAGGAGAAGGAATCAAGTGCTTTATTGTTAAGGGAGTTCAAGCAAACTTAAACAGAAGTAAAAATCTGAGAGGACTCCTGGCTCTCCTAGGAAATGGCAGGGTTGCCTGAAAGTGCAGTGTCCAGTTTGGATTGGTGGTTAACAGGGACAAAGAGTGGAAGGTGATTTGGGGACTGGAGGAGGGCTGGAGCTGGGAAGGAGTGTATTGCTTCTGGCAGAGCAGCCTAATTACCTTTGGGAAGGAGAGAGTCAGAAAAGATAGAGCTGACTTGGGGAAGATCAAATAGGTTGTGCTGGTCTGAAAAAATGGATGAAAGTGAACGCCCCCAAGCTGATACTGTTCTGCTGCTGGCCCTGGGGCACCTCCCCGAGGATGGTGAGAGAGGACTGGCCCTCAGGATAAACAGGAGGAAAATCTTCAGTTTCATCACGGAAAAACTATAAAGAGACCAACCTGGGATCTGCAGTGAGCTCCACTAGAGTCTCTGAGTTCACCTGAGTGCTCCTTCCTAAGCTCCCATGCACTGCCCCCTCTGCCACTGAAGTTAGCGTTGGTCCTGTACTTGCTGTCTGTCATTGCATCTGCTGTTCCCTGCCTTAAGTATCACTTCATCCTGCTGGGTTCAAATATGAGCTCACAGAGCCTTGCCTTGATCTCATATCTTCCTGATTCGGTACCTTTCTGTTTCTCTTTAGCAATTATTTCCATGTTTCTATGCAATTTTCAGCCTCCATGAACCCCTTTTCCTGTTCAAGCAAAGATGACTTGATCTTTCCACCTGTATTTATGGTGTTCCTAAAACTCTACAGCAAATGTGCTGCAGCAAATGAGCATCTTTTATTATCTGCTCTAAATTATTGTTGTTTTGTCTTTTATAAGAAGTTGTAAATCCAGCATGAAGTGTGCATCTATTGTATGGCTCTCTCTATGGGACAATTATCCTGAAGAGCTATAATTGATTGCCATTCCTCTGACAGAAGACAGCTGAAGGAGAATAAGCTTTCTTGTCCCTAGATTTCAAAAATTCTTCAGTTCAGCTTTTTATCTGGATCTCATGATCTTTTAACACTTGCAAAGTCTTAACAAGAAACTTTATTGTCACACCAAATTAAGGAGCAGTAAAACAGAATGGTGCTGTGAACTACAGAGTCTGCATCCTTCCTTTATGTGTAAGCCAGGTCATTAATGGTACTTGTTTTTATATTTAATATATGATTATTTTGGCACAGCTGATGGAATGTGACAGTCTTTTCTGACCTGCTGCAGGGCCACACAGATCAAGACTTACTCCTGGGACAATGCACAAGTGATCCTGGTTGGAAACAAATGTGACATGGAGGATGACAGGATTGTTCCTGTGGAGAAGGGGAAACACCTGGCGGATCAGCTCGGTACATGGAAAGCTTTTCTTTCTACCTCTTTTTCCCTCTACTACCTTATATTGTGTTCCTTTTAGTTTGTACAATAAAAAGTCCCCTCAGGAGTAATACTTTAATAATGGTCTCACAACTAAGAAGTGTAATATATTCCAGATCCATATTTTACTTGCTTCGTGCTCAGTAGGCCAAGATGTGCTTGGTAGTATACTTGTAGTGTTGCTGTATCTGTAAAGGTAATGTCTGAGGATGGAAGGAAGATAAAGTTTGTCTGAACAGAAAAGGTTTTATTAGCTCAGCAGAATGAAAAGAGAAAAGGTTTTCATAAACACAATTCTGTCTCCAGGTCTCCAAGTCCCGTGTACTCATTGCAAATCAATGCAAACATTGATTTTTGTCGAAGAATTTATTTTTTTAATTAAACAGTGAAAAAAAAAGGAGTTTATACATGAGGACTGTAGAATTGAGTAAAACATATTTTAAAAATGTACTAGGCTTCTTTATCTAGGTAAGGAAATGACATTATGTTGTTGATGTGGGATAGAAAAAGCAAAACAGTTCCATTGAGAGGAAATTGGGATTGCAATGAAAATTTCAGAATGAACAGCAAAATAAGCTTATATTAGTTTATCATGTATTTATCTATCATTTTTCATTATCCATTATAGCATATATGATATTTGTAATATGGAATCAGGGCTTTGTGTTAAGATTTAACTATACTGCTATCTTCAGTTAAAGAATTCAAAGTAGCAAGTAAGTCCTGTTTAAAAAATTAATTTAAATTTTAACAAAAAGACGATCACTGTTACAAAGAGTTAAGAGCAATCAGGTTATTTTTTCATGTTTCATGTGAAAAAAATAAAAGGCATGTCTGCAAAATCCTGCAGGTTTAGAGCTTTCCAGTGTAAATTCTACATATGGCAAGCACAAAGGGGTCCCATTCGTGACTTGAGCCTTGAGGCACTGCCATCATTAAAAAAAAACAATGAGCAAATATCAAACTAAACTCATCAGTATTGTTATTGTAATAATACATCTTTACATGTAGGACTATCAAAGCAAACAGAGACGTGGTTAGTTTACAAAATCAGTTATGGGCTCTTTTTTACCCATCAGAAGTTAATTTGCTTTTGAAAATATTACTGTGAATAAACTTGGCTCCTGGCTTGCAGACTCTCAAAAACGCTGTGCGTGCAAGTGTGTCCACATATTTTGCAGGAATAATTACACTGTTAGTAGTTGAATATTTGTCCAGACCAACGTAATACCAAATGGAAAGTTTTATTTGAACTCTCACTCCAACTTGGACATCTAATGTTTTTTTTCTCACCCCAAAATTCCCCTGTTTGTTGGATTACAAACTTGGCATCTAGAATCTGAATCCTTTATGTATGGGACACTTCAAACCACACACACACATAGAGTTACCATAGCAACTGAATCTATCAGTAGGAAACTGTTTTGCTGAAGAATCCCCAGTTCTGCCCCTGACCTGTCCTCGTGTCTGTCCAGCTCACCCTGGACAAACACACCCCAGTGCAGAGCAACCCAAAAGCTGATCAATCCTTCGGGAAGTGCTGTCCCAGCCCCGCTCTTCTATAGCCTCCCAAAATACTAAACACTTTTTAAAAGGGCTGAAAAATAGATCTGATTTTATCAGTCAGTTTTTCCTTATAGCAACTACGTTAATGTGTACAGCATTATCTGAAATTATTTTGTGTGTTAGCTGGGAGGAATCTCTTTAATTGGCTATCGACTGCTTAAACTGCTACAGTTCATCATAATGATTCACATAAAGGTTATCCTTCAGCATGTTGATCTAAATTTGTATAGTGACATTAGCATCATTGAAATAATTCCCTAATCAGATTAAGAAATTGCTCTTGGCCTGAGCATGAACTGAACCAAAAGAGATGTCAGTGTTGGACTGACTAATATCTAAGTGCAGTTCTCTGATTTCCTGTGCTTTTTATGTACATTTTTATTCACCATCAAAGACACAAGAGGGGCAGACAACACTCTGTGCAGGAGAGCCATCCCTGTTAATTAGGAGGCAAACAGCTCCACCATCACTTCACTGGTTGTCCCCTGAATTTTAAAAAGGGTTTGAATGGGGTGGATACCTACTTATCTCACACATCGAGGTGACTCAGCCTACCGGCTGTGGCAGACTAATCAGTTAAAACAAATTATCTTTCCCTTTGTTTGTGGCAGAATCAAAGGAAATTGATGCAATGTGGAACATCCCCAAAATGCAGCACAACAGAATGTAGCTTATTGCAAAAGAAACTCTCCATGGTGCCTCAGCTCTTGCTGCTGGCAATTTAATAACCTGGTAGAACAGCAGCAACAGCCACTGTAAGCACTGGTTGGCCCTTGAGGCCCCTGGTGTTGGAAAGATAAGGAAATGCTTCACAGTTGAGCACATTCCTGCTGCTGGGGCAGGCTTTGGGCTGTCTGGGGGAGGCTGATTCGAGTGTCAGCAGGGAGCAGCAGGAAGAGCTGTCTGTGCCATCCCCTTCGTGGCATAACTCCAGCCTTGCTTGTTTGGTTTTTTTAATCAGAAAGGGTCAGTGTTTGAGGATCTGATCCGTGCTCATCACTGCAGTGAAGAGCCGGTGACTGGACACTGGAATTAAAGTTGGGTGTAGTTCAGTGGTGCTGAACCTCCTGTCAGGGCAGTGCTCTGTGCTGTGCAAGAATCAATCACCCTGAGGAGCTTTCCATCTAAACAGACAAAGAATGGGAAGAAACAAGACCCAAGTCATGGAGCATTTTGCTCCTGAGCGCAGAGGTTGGTCAGCAGAAGGAATGAAACCACAATCTTCCTTCTCGTTCTGGCCTCTGCTCTTGCCAGATTGCAGCAGGGGTTGGTAGAGCCAGCCTGGCCCTGGGCGGGGGTATGTGGAGCCTAGGAAGGTTCCTTACCCCTTGCTGAGGGTGGCATGTCACCAGCTACAGCCCAGGGGACTTTCACGGATGAAAGGGGGAGAATCCGACTCCTTTATCCTGGGTTTATTCAGATCTGCATCATCTGCAGATGTGCTTACCAGGGTGATAGTAAGGATCCATTTATCCCTTTGATAAATATCAGATAGCATCTCACTGATGCTTGATAAATTTTAGAAGAATTTCTGCTCACTATTCCGAGATTATGGGAGTCAACAGAGCTTAAGAATTATGTAATGTCTCGTTTTCTTAAGGTGCATTCTGGAAAAAATGGTATTTTAAAAATCATCATCATCAGCCTCTATTGATACTTTCTGCTCACTTTTTCCACAGGTTTTGACTATTTTGAAGCCAGTGCCAAGGAAAACATCAACGTGAGGCAGGTGTTTGAGCGTCTCGTGGATATAATCTGTGAAAAGATGTCGGAGAGTGTAGAATCAGACAATTCCAGGGGCACTTCTGGAAGGAGCATGAGACTCACAGATAACCCACCCCCTTCGCAGCAGAACTGCTCATGCTAGTGACCCTTCACTCTGAGAAATGTCCTTCTCCCTTCCTGACTAAATTTTACATTTTCATTTGTGGTGGTGCGTTATCATGTAGTCCAAAGGCAGAAGTCTCTGTTGTAGGAAACTGGTATGTTTGTTTAATGTGCTGAAGTGTTAATATTATGTATTTCCTCATCTAATAATTTAAAAATCTGAAAAACTATTGTAAGTGCACCTTGTGTGGATGTGAGTTACACTGAAGAAAAATAATTGTTTGGTGTTTCAAATGTTATTTCCACAGAGAATGTTGCATTTTTAATTATAAATTCCTCTATTGCAGAGTTTTTTTGTCAAGAACAGCGGGAAGCACAAAAACCAACTAAGAGGGACCAGGTCTAAAAGAAAATGGGGGAAAATCTTTTATAAAGCAAGATTATACTTTTTTGTTAACATAAAGGCAAAAAAAAAAATAATCAATCCCCAGGTATTTTGAGAGTTGTCATTGCTGTCCTGGAGACATGGGCCTCAGTTTTCCTGTATGATGGAGCAGAAAGCAGAGCATGTCTGTCTGACAGTGTGAGGTCCTTCAGAGAGCAAAGAGGAAAGGGGGTGGATTTTGTGTCAAGTCTCTAAATAGAGGAAGAACACATGAAGGAATCAAATCTTCCAGGCAGGGGAAGAGGAGGAGGCCTTGCAGCCATACCTGCATTAGCCTGTGCTTTGGCTGGTGCTGGGTGAAGGAGTGAGAGCCCTTCTAGGGCTCCCCTTGCCTCCAGACTTCTACCCCATCACTAGTAACAGCTCCCTAATCCTCTGTTTCTAGAATCCCAAGAGCTGACTGTCCTGCAGCCTTTCCCATGTCCTGTAATTTTACCTCTCCAGGTCTGACCTACTCTTATCAACTCCCTGCTGGTGGATTTGTTGCAGGATGAAGGAAAGGAGGAATTGGCTGCTCCATGCTTAGTTGGAGTTAAAATCTGACTTGTAAGACTTGGAATAGCACTGTCTCAGAGCGATAAAAATACCAGGAGCCAAAATATGAGTCTTTATAGATATTAGTGCCAATATTATTAGATTTTCTCTCTGCATTTGTTGTTGATTTATTTTTTAAATTTTGTGATAGATGGATGTGTGTGTGGGGATAGTTATTCTGGTTTCAGATTCAAATGCCACGAAGTATAACTTTAAAAAAAAGGAAGATTGATTAATAAAACATAACTGTGAATTAAAAATGACAAAGATATCCTGTTAAGAGTTATTCTACAAGTTTTTTGTTGCTTCATTTTTTGAAGGGAGGAAATATTTTTAAATTAAGTGGATATGGAGAGAAGTTTAAGGTGAAAATTCTGGAAAGTTTTATGGCTTTACCTTTGGCCTGTGAATTTCTCTGACTGAGGGGACTTCCTGATGTCAGGAACTGGAGTGGAGTACCTGCCCTCTGCACTGTAATGTGCTGGATCATGACACTAGTAAGTGCTTTTGTAATTTTGTTCTGTTCTATCTCAAAGTGTAATAGCTCTAAGAAAAAAAAGCACAAAATTCGGACAAAAATGCAACTACTTTGGGGTAGTTTGAGCTCATTGTGCTACGGGTTTCATCCCTCTGTTTGTGTGTTGCTTTTGGAAATCTTTTCTGTGATGTGTTTTGGTTGCGTGTGATTTAGTCCTGAACGTGTGATTTGTGCAGTGCTGGGATTGTGGTTGTTGTATCTAAACCCCTGAAACTGCAAAATAAAAGAAATGAAGTCACTGGGTGTGGCCAGAGAGCTTGTGTCAGCTGCATCACTTGCGTTAGGCAATCCTGGGCATGTGTAAAGAAGAAATCCTTTTAATGCTTCAAACTACATTGATCTTGGTTGGCAGGGTGATGATTGACCCTGGCAATCTGGAATCACTGTATAGGTTTAAAGCAGAGTGAAGATGACAAGGATTATTTGGCCAATAAATGGGCAGTGCTGTGTTCTAATTGTAGAAGTAGCAGGATTTAGGGCAATTTAAATAACTAGCAAAAATAATAAAAAAAAATCCACAGTAGATAGCAATGATTTTGAGCTGTGCAGATATAACTGAGTGCCTTAGTGCAAATAATGATTTGTTAGCTCAGCAACTCAATGTGGTAGCAGAAATGCATTCAGCAGAAAGAGAATTTCAATTCTTGTCTTTTACTTAGGGTTTTTTTCCCTACCAAAAAGGACCTTTCCCTGTCCTACCCAATATATAATTGTGTTTCACTGTGTTCCAGTCAAGTCAGATGGGTTCTTTTAAAGAATACAAGTACATTCCATGCCCTTCAAGCTAGGATGGGCAGAATTGTTCTTCACAGGACAAACCAGCAAGTAGCTACATGGCAGTCTGAAGAACTGGAAAAGACAGGAATTCTATCCTGCTCTACATTGCATACATAGAAAAACCTAGTATTTGATGCAGAAATTCTGCAGAGTTTATTTCAAATAAGGAATCAAATCATCACAGGCAACTGACACATCTCTGCATTAATATGTAGTTTGTGTATCTCATCATCTCACATTTGCTATGAAGGAATACAGGGAAAGCCTTTTGCCTTAAATGGCCTGCGTCTGATTTCAGTGTCAGCAGTGAGTCAGTAGGAATTGTTACTTGTATTAACTTGTAAGAGGTAATGGCAGAAGGTGAGACAGAGATTTGTCAGGGCAGGGGAGGTAACAGACCTGCTTGCACTGAACCAAAACCTGCACAAAAACCTGCTTGCACTGAAGACAAACACAAAATTTGTGGTGTGGTTTTGTATGGAGCCTTCCATTTGAATGGCAGTGGCCCAGGATAGCAAGTGTTGGTAGAACAGCATGGCTACAAGATAAAAACAGGTATTCAAATGTGAAAAGCAAGAGGTGACTGCTCTTCACAAGCATCTCTTTGGCTTGTACGATACAGCGAGAAACATAGGAAAGCTTGGGATTAGAGATGGGTCTTGGCTTCCATCTTGTGGAGGAATAAAGCTCTGAAGTATCAGGTAGGCATTCAGCTGGAATTATCACCCCTGTACCTCAGAGAGCCCTCATTTGTTGGCCTCTGACGCCTTTCCTTGGCGTTCTCCATCCCCCTGTGCAGCCAACACCGGCTCCCGCACGGGCACCGGGAAAACCGGTGTTACAGGGAAGCACAGCTGGGCAGGTGTGCAGCGGTACAGAAGGTGCAGAAGGGCTCTGACAACTGCACTGGCAGCTTCCCCACAGGAACTCGGCAGTGTGTGCCAGGAGATTCAAGCCAAGAGACAAAGCGGCATTGCCGTTGTCACTGGAGTTGGATGGAGGGTGACGGATATCCAGGAACTGGGAAACGCGGGGACCCGCTGAAGTGGTCACGTAAAGAATAGAGCTTTATTCTATTAAGCAGCCAGGGGTACAGACTTTAAGCTGTTCGGGATACACCTTAAGTGTATACGTCGGGAACACACAGCCCCGAGCATCCGCACCCGGCGCGCTCTGAGCCCAGCGCTGCCCCACACCCGGCCTGGGCCAGCTGATTGGTCCTGCCAGAGTGAGCGACAGCGGGGCGGACCAATCGGTGAAGGCAATGAGAGGAAGCCGCAGGCTCCCACCAGCCTGCTGTTGGACTATTCCAACGCCAGAGCGGGGGGGGGGCAGCTCAGCCGGCGGGCAGGCGCACAGGTAGGAACCCGACGGCGCAGCGAGCAGCCCCCGCCATCTGCCTCCGTCCTCCCTCCTCACCCTCACCGCTCTGATTTCTTCGCGCGCTGCTCCCAGTTCCTGAACGGGGTCGTATGTCCCCTCCTCTTCTTTCCTCTCCCCCATCCATGGTTTCCCTCACGCCTGGCAGCCGCCTCTGCGCCAATCGGAGCGCGCCGCGGCCATGCGCGTGCGCATTCTGGCGGCCGCCCTCGCTCGGAGCGGGCGGGCGGCGGCCGGGGGTCCCCGCGGGCGGGCGGGGGGCGGGCGCCCGGCTCGGGCCGTTGTGCGGCCGCTGTGGGGCAGCGGCACCGCCGCCGCCGCCATGCCCGGCAGGAACAAGGCGACGTGCGGCTACGGCAGCCCCGAGCTGGCCGTGGGACAGCAGCAGGCCGCGGAGGGCGGCCGCGACGCCGGGGGCCGCTCGCCTCACGGGGACGAGGAAGAGGAGCGCGGGGCGGGCGGCCCCGGCCACAACCTGGGCGACCCCGACATCGTCAAGTCCCCCAGTGACCCCAAGCAGTACCGGTGAGGGCGGCGGGGGAGGACGAGGCTCGGTGGGACGGGCCGGGGTCTGCCCCGTGTCCCGGGCACCGCTGGACTTGGGGCTGGTTCCGGTGCCGGGGGGAGATGGGGCCTGTCTGTTTAAAGGAGGCCGGGGGTTCGCGGGTGTGCTCCTGCTGGGGATGGGCGGTGCGGGAGCGGGGCTGGGGCTGGCACAGGCCGGGGGATCGGCTCCTGTGCGGGCGAGGGGGTTCGCCAGGCACAGCAACTCCCAATTAATTGTTGGTTCGCAGCCCCTCGCCGAAAGCGTTCAGCTGAAGTGCAGGATGCGGTTGAAGTATTTTCAGAGCAGATCCCGACTTTAAAACAGCCTCTAAAACTCTTCCTGTTTTAAATGAGCTTCCAAGTTTTAACACAGACATATCTGCGAGTTGAGGCACAGTGCCTTTAGGCTGCCGTTTTGCTTGTGTTTTTATTTGAATATATCCGAGTAATACCCCGGGAAGTGATGAAAAGGATCACCTTCCCTGAGCACAGCTCACAGCGTCCGTGGCCCAGACACAGCAAGGGACTGGGACGAGAACCAGCTGGGACTGAGCTCTTTGGATGCTGTAAGACAGTTTATTCTTGAAGGGACGCTTCATCTTCTGTTAGGCAGAAGATGATCCAGCCCTCGTTAGAATTGCCTTTTTTTTTTTTAAATCTTTGCTTTTCCTGATGTCTAATCTGTGCAGCCAGTGGAGAATCTGCTGCCTGAGCCTGGAACTGAGTTTTGGATCTGCAGTGACATTGGTTGGCAGTGAAATTCCCTGCTGGCTGCCTGAAGAGGACTATGCCCATTGGCTTAGGGAGAAACTTGCTCCCTCCCTTCTTGCCCTACTTCCTTGCTGCTTCCTCTGCCTGCCTCTCCTGATGGCATTCTTACTCTTGCTACTTTGTGGCAGGCTGTCTTCCTGCAAAACTAGCAGCTACAGATGCTGTCAGCTCAGGGAGCTTCTACCTTTGCTACCTGAAGCAGCACACTGGTGAATGAAGCTTGGGAAATCCATTGAAGGCTGTCACTACCCTTTTTGATGCTCAGGAACCTTCTCTGCACATAGACAATTGGAGAGTGTGTTTGCTTATAGGATAAGGGTGACATCAGCCTTAACTTAGTGAAAAATGTCATATTTTACCTTCTCAGATACAGTGATCACAAAAACCAAAAGAGCTCTGACAGAGATTGCAGGATGTATTTTCAGAAGTGAGTTTGTTGGGACAAAATAATTGTCATAATAAGAGTTAGGTTTGCTCATTAGAGCTGTAATTGGGTAGTTGTATTTACCAGAAATATATGTTTTATTTAAATTCATCTACATGTGGAATTTCATGGGCTTGTATTGCTTGTAATTTGGGAAATTACAACATTTCTCAGTGTTTACCATACACTGGTATGTATTTAAATCTTAACTTCTAAACAATTGTCATTAATATTAGAAAAATTGTTGTGTGAGAACAATCCTGTTTAAACTTACCCAGGATGTTTAAAGAGTACTTTTAAGAATTTGAATTTTATTTTATATTTAAGCCTTATTTGCATCAGTGCCCGTATAGTCCTTCAAAAAAGCAATTGGACTGTGCTTGCTTCTATTTCTACCTTATGTGATTGTATTTTTTTTACTGTGATTTGCATACTAATGGATACTTATGTATTGGTTACATTTGTCCTTTTCCATTGGACTGAAACATGGAAAAAGTAAAGAA